>NW_006794635.1:620625-649033 GCF_000442215.2 Lipotes vexillifer
CCCAAGTGCTCCATTTATTTGACATTCCTGGGGTTTATAGGCATCTAGTGTTGTCACTGCTAGCACAGACAAACAGTTAAGTAGTGAAAGCAGTTTTTAACGCAGGAGCACCAAACTACATTAGGTCATCAGTAAATATCAAACATTTGTCCACAAAATAGGTTCCTCCAACAGCCCTTCAGCTGAAGATCTGGCCATCGACATGTATATTTTTCAGTACTAAGTGTCCACACCTCGGAATCCAGAGATGTAGTCAAGAGAGTTATTGGACAAGATGATTTTTTCTTTAAATTTCACTGGTATTTATCATGATTTATCTGGACCCATAATTATCCGTATATTTTACGTATGTAAGTCAGAGGACTGACAACTTGCTACATTTTTGTAGTTAATTAATTTTTCCCTTAAAATTTGGACTATTATTTGTATTAGGATTAGAAAAAAAAAGTAATTTATTTGCTCATATAATAACTGGAAAAGATCAGAGTGATGATGACACAACTGGAATCCTGAATTTACAAAACCATACATACCAAAGGCTCCCATCTTACCCTATTCATCTACCCCATGAACCCTTGCTGTAATGTAAAAGTAGTTAGGAAAAAATTTTTTGAGTTCAAATTTTCAGAGAAACTATGAGTTCAGGAGTACAGAAACAACTCTTAAAAAAAAAAAGAAAAAAGACTGAACTCAGATAACAGCAACAGTGTGGTCTGTCTCTTTGAAGACCCTTCTTTTCCAAATTATCCTTCCCCAAATTACCCGTTTTTATTCATCTGCTCAAAACCTTATCTACTTAAGATATACCCACATATTATTAGTCTAGATGTTCCTTAACAGGTAGTTGCATTTTCCCACACTGATGAAATAGGGGGTTTGAGTGAGGATGCAAAGTGGGGCTCACAGAAATATGAGAACAGTGGCTACTTGGGAAAGAGGGCAGGGAAGGGAGAAGGAATGAAAATGAAGTGTTAAGGAGCCCTCCTTCCCCCACCCCCCCAAAAAAAAACTGCTCACAACTATTATTTCTAAATCGGACAGCAAGCTTGCCTACTACTCAGAAAAACAGTAGGAAACCCTTCTTTCCTCCATGGCATCCTGTTCCTAGAATGCAAAATAACATTAAAGCATACTCTGCTAATAAAAAGACTTTTGTGATTAGCTGGGAATTTACCTCCACTAACAACACAGAAAAGTATGCTTAAAGTTCTAAAACAATACCAAGGGTACACCAACAAAATTAAAACGATTACTGTGTTAATTAAATTGCCATACTGTGTTACCTGAAGGGAGCTTTTAAAAAAAGTAACTTGTTAGTAAGTTACAATATATACAATATACTTGAATTTCATTTTAGTAAGATACAACATACACTACATATTTCAATTTCATGTTATATTTTCTTGCAGAAGCCGACCAGCAAGAAACAAAGATGTACTTGATAGTAATACATATTATAAATTATTTTCCTATTATTTTTACTGTTGCAAAGTATTCTATTTTCCTTTAAGATGAGGAGACTCACCTCTTTGTAATTATAATCTTTCTCTAGTACATCACACCTTTACTGAATGTCACGTCAAAGACTTAAATAATGTACCATTCTTTCCACTGCAGGGAGAAGAAACTCCTATTTGTAACTTTATTAAAAAGCACATTTTTTCCTTTTCAAAAGCACTCACTGTATACATAGTAATTATAAGCTAGGTTTTTTTTAAAAAAAATTGGCTCCTCTACAGGAAATATAATTTGCTTTTAAATTTTTATTTAAAATACTAACTGGATAAATGCTCCAGGGAAAATCATCATCTACAGAGCCAGGGCCATCAGTTTTATCTTCAATAATATCTCTACCCAAAGCTGTCACAAATAGTGAAGTTAAAGCAGTAGGACCAGGAGGTAAGAAACCCCTCAAATAGGATTCTGGTGTTCTACTGTTTTATTAACTTTTAAAATATAATGTAATTTATTTAATACACTATGCAGATTCATTACTTCCATACCAGTGCAAAGGTTACTGGATATAGCAAAATTATTTCCTATAGAATCAATAATCTGATCATTAATTTACTTTTATTCTTTTCAACTTCTGGAAACATTATCATCATCCATTTGAAGTATATATCACTGCTTCAAAGAAAAACCTAGAACTAGGGTTCACAAAAACCAAAGTGGAAGTCAGAAATCCAGTAACTGGAAAATTGAGAGAACTTCCTGGGAATGAATGTAGTATTAATAGAACACTTTAGTCAATTGTACAGCAATAGCTGCAGACATGTGGTAAATGTTATTAAAGACATGAGAGGAATCTTAAAATCAGCAAAGCTACTGATTTTAAATATCCACAAGAAAACTCAAATATGAAAATATTAAACAGAATCAAATTCAGATGTCTACAAATAAACCATTTAACAAGTGAGCACGGCAAAGAAATTAGTCAAAACAGCACTTCTTTGTCTCCTTGTCTCAACAGCTCCACGTCCTCTGGGAGTGTGGGTGTGTTTTTCTTTTAACCCAACCTCCTACTTGGGGAATTTTTTTTAAAAGATAACTCATGCATGTCATTTGCTAATTTACCAAAAAAAAAAAAGACCAGGTGGAAATTTTTTGAGCAATAAATATGCCAATAACTTAATAGGATTGAAAAGTTCTCACTTGATGTTTCCTGACTGTTTAAAGTATGAGAGATATTTAACTATGAAACACAATGACTCCATTCCCTTACCTCAACAATTTTTGGGACCAATGACTTTTAAGGACCACTACAACATAATTATAATCCCACTAGAATGAAAACCTGAATTTACAACCATGGTATTTTTTTAAATACCAAAGCTAGTTTCCATGGACTAGCAAGCAGGTGAACCAAATAGGCAATGTGTATAAGGCAGAAAGTACTGGTACTAATCTACATAGTTTTTATGCTCAGTATGCACTTTATCTCATTTTAGCCCACTGCATCAGATAGGGTCAAACCAAAAACCTGGGAACCACACAGTAATTTGAACAGGGAAAGTTTCACATAAAGAATTATTCATTTTAACAGGGGAGTAACACATATAAACAAGTAAAGAGCGCTCTAAAGCAGGGGTCACCAACCTCCAGGCCACAGACCGGTACCGGCCGCACAGCAGGAGGGGAGCGGCAGGCGGGCGAGTGAAGCTCCATCTGTATTCACAGCTGCTCCCCATCGCTTGCATAATCGCCTGAGCTCCACCTCCTGTCAGATCAGCGGCGGCATTAGATTCTCATAGGAGCTCGGACCCTACTGTGAACTGCGCATGTGAGGGATCTAGGTTGCCTGCTCCTTATGAGAATCTAGTGCCTGATGATCTGAGGTGGAGCTGAGGCGGTGATGCTAGCGCTGGGGAGCGGCTGCAAATATAGATCATCATTAGCAGAGAGGTCTGACTGCACAGAGACCATAATAAATCAACTGCTTGCAGACTCATGTCAAAACCCTATCAGTGAGTGGCAAGTGAAAACAAGCTCAGGGCTCCCACTGATTCTGCATTATGGTGAGTTGTATAACTATTTCATTATATACTACAATGTAATAATAACAGAAATAAAGTGCACAATAAATGTAATGTGCTTGAATCACCCCTCCCCACCCCCATCCGTGGAAAAACTCTCTCCACGAAACCGGTCCCTGGTGCTAAAAAGGTTGGGGACCGCTGCTCTAAAGAATCCCCAAGAACTGAGGGAGTACCAGAAGGAAAAAAACAAACCTGAAGGAGGGCTCTTCCCCAAAGCTAGGGTTTGGACCTTGTTGGAGAAGGTATGGTTACAGCCTACTGGAATCGCAAAAAAGTTTGCCAGGTTAGGTTGCCTGGGCCTAAGTGGCCGGTAGGTGAGTCTGCAAAGAGAGCTGAGGACCTGCTTGCAAGCAGTACCTGCGTGGGGAGGGCCACGGAAACAACCTTGTGCAGCGCAAGCAGCCGTGCAAGGAAAGTGGGGGGCTGGTGGCCGGGGTGTGCAATGTCCGTGGCAGGAGAACTGTGGTGAGGCAGTCACAAAGTCGGGGCTGGGGCTGTGAGCTCACGAAGAACCTGTCCACTCGGGGAACTCATCTGGGGCAGAGGACCACTGGATGTCCCCCTATCTGTGCCACTAGCAGTCATGCAGCAGCAGCAAGAAACACAAACAGAAGGCCCTTCTTTGTGTAATGGCCCTTCAGCATCCTCTATTGACAAAGCTTAACATCGATCAACAGAGAAACGCTTAAAGGGCCAAGCTCCAATACCACAGAGCAAGTAACAGAGTTGATTCAGAACTAAGAGAGAATCTGGTAACAGGCACACTCAATACTCAGGGACGTTCATAAAGGGTAAAGCATGACAGAAACAATAAACTGGAAACACACATTACATTAAATTTGCCTAAAAGACAATATGAAAAAAAATTCTGATTGGGTCACTGCTGTCATTTCTCCAGTACACTATGAAAATCGGGAAAATAAATCAGCACTTATTTAATAACATATCTCAGAAACTTCAGCTACTCCCAGCACTATAAACCAGAGGTTTCCAAACAGAGTATAAAATGCAGTACAGAGGGGGGAATAAACTTTTCCTATGAAATCTATCTAAAACAAACTTTATAATTTAACACACAGACTCAAATAACTATATAAGCTGAAATAATACACGCGTGCACACGGGTGTGAAATTTATGAGACATTCCCATACTGAGGGTTCCTATTCAAATGTTTACTGGTAGGATACCCAGTTAAAAGCAGCTTAAAGACCGCTGATGACCTACTTTTCCCCATGGATTCTAGGCACCTCTTTGCACCATATAAAAAGACCAAACATGGGCTTCCCTGGTGGCGCAGTGGTTGAGAGTCCGCCTGCCGATGCAGGGGACGTGGGTTCGTGCCCTGGTCCGGGAAGATCCCACATGCCGCGGAGCGGCTGGGCCCGTGAGCCATGGCCGTTGAGCCTGCACGTCCGGAGCCTGTGCTCCACAACGGGAGAGGCCACAACAGTGAGAGGCCCATGTACCGCAAAAAAAAAAAAAAAAAAAAAAAAAAGGCCAAACACAACACAAATGCAAGTTTTTTTCTTAATCCAGTGAAATAAAGAATTGATCTTAGTTATATTTGGAGATTAGTAACAGATTTCTTCAACAGGTTGCCCTCATTGTAATTTATAAATATGTACTGATTACCCTTAAAAGACCTATACATTACTCAAAGAAATTCAAAACTAGTAAGATTCCCACTACTACTAAACAAATAACTTTACTTAACACATTCTTAAATAAAACTATTACTCAAACTCCACTACAATAACTACTTATATTCACTGCTCTGCTTTCCTGAGGTTTAGTTTCAAATGATTAAATTTTACTATTGTAAATTATCTTTGTGCCCTAAAACAAATTTCAACAATTAATACTTATATATTCCTCCCAAAAAGAAAAAAAAATGTTTTACTTAGTTTGGGTTTTGCTTTTGTTTGTTTTTTAAAAATTAAGTCTGAGTTAATTGACTTGGGCAAGTGACTTTACTTCTCCATGCCTCAGCAGTCTCTCATATATAGGGATAGTAACCACCTACTTCAGAGGGTTGTTGAGGATTACAATGAGTTCATCTCTTTCTCTCTCTCCCTCTCAAATACACACACACTTACACTTAACAGTTCCTGGCACACAATCAGCATTTAATGAACGCAAGCTATTAAGAGAGCTACTACTTATCATTCATTCATGTCTGCTTTATAAAAATTATACATATTTGATCCAACTGAATCCTTGCCTTGAAAACAGAAACCCAATGTCAGAATTGAGATGAAACAACTGTGGTCAGAAGAAACCTAATTTCAGGAAGTAATGGCCTCTTATGAGCACAAAATTCACCCCACATTTAAAACCAGCCTATTCAAGCAAAAAAAGAGGAGACAACCATTTAACAGATTTAATCACTTATTAAGCCATGGCCCCTGCTTTTAAGAAGCTCCAATTTGGGGAGAGGGCGAGGAGATTATCTTAATATAGAAAAACTATGATAAAAGCCAGAAAAAATACAGTTCAATAAGAAGGATGGGGAATATGCCATTAAATCCATTTAGGAGTATAGGAAAGCCTCATGAAAAAGATAATAATACCTCATAATCTCATCACAGAGTGAAGGAAATAAATATGGAGAAATGGGGTTGATAAAAGAAGGAAATCCTAAAGGGGAAAGCTGGAGCCAAAGCACAGAGGTGAGGGAAGTTATGTAAACTGTAGTATAAGAACAGACTACAAGTCCCTAAGGCTCTATATAAAAGAAATGAAGAGATATGGCTGCCAATCAGCCAGGCTGGCATGCTAGGTGTCATGTCATGAAAGTCCCTGAATGTAAGGCTAGTGAGCTTGAATTTTATTTTTCATGGAATAGCATTTTATATGGTGCTTACTAATGTGGTGGGTGCTGTGCTGATGCCTCATTTACGTCACAATACTACCATCCTCATCTAACAGGTTAAGAAACTGAGCCCATAGTCAGTAAATGGTAGAGCTGGGATTTCAACTCATGGTGTCTGAGCTCTTCCACATTGTGCTACCTTCTAAAAGTCTTTAAAAATATGATATCCATGCTTTAAAAAGATAACATAATCCTAGCAGCAATGTAGAAGAAGACAGATTAGTGGAGAGAATGGAGAACAGAAAAGTACCTTCATGAAAAAAATGTCTGTTGAATTTTTTGTTGCAAGAAACTAAGTGGCCACTAATGGCATATCAGATCTAACCAGAGAAGGATACAGGAAACAGTGCATGAATAAAATTGACAGAACTCAATGACTGGGCTGTGGAGGTGAAAGGCGGTGCTACAAATGACTCAAGATTTCAAAACCTAAGTTTGAGGGGGAAGGGAGGAATGTCACCAATACCAACAGGCTTTCTTTTTGGTGGGGAGTGGGGGGTGGAGAGGAGAGTAGATGAGTTCAATTTCAGACCTGTTTAATTAGAAGTACCTACTGAACCTCACAAGGAAGAGTTCCACAGGTGGTTGGAAGCAGGAGTCAAGAGCTAAGAAGAGTGGCAAGGTCCAAGAGAATGGACCCCTGGAAATCCTATCCAGAGGAGTGACAGGAGATGCTGTCAGAGTGGATGCCTGCTGAAGATTAGTATGTAAAGTACGGACTGTCAACCAGGGCTCAGGAGCCACTTTCTGATTAGAGTCCTGTCTCAGATATGTTGACGAGATGGGGAAAATGGTTGAGGGTCATTAATGAAGAGTGAAAGGAAGAAAAGAACACTGAGGAAATGCCACAAAAAAATTCAGAAATGTTGTATCTACTCCGTTTAAATATATTAATACTAGCTAATAATTACCATGCATTTCCAGCAGTAAAAGGAAGAGTCAGTGAAGACGACTATGGAGCAGTCACAAAGGTAGGAGAATCAGGAGAGCAGTGTAAATAAATTGAAGGGAGATGAACTTAAAGATGGGGTCACAAACACTTTTAAATGCCAACAGAGGCTGAACAGGCAGCCACTTCAGCCTGTAGCCATGCATGAGTCCAATATTGCCCGATCTTCTGATTTTCCAGGAAAAGCAAAACACTCTCATTTCAACATGAAAGCTTATGATTTTTAAAAGGCTAACAATTAAATTTTATTAAACACAATATGCAGGTATATGAAATAGTCTGAGCTGCTGGATTGCTACTTGGGTCTAAATTTAATAAAGTATTACAAATATGCCAAGCAGTGACCTTCAAAATAGTGTCTTCTCCAGTGTGGTGAGGGGTAGAATCCAAACTGCAACAGAAGGTAAGAAATGAAGGCAATGTACAGGGTACTTTTCCAAAGACGTCTGGCAAGAAAGATTAGAAAACAAGAGTTAAAGAAAGACATTTTTAGGATAGGAGACATCTCATATGTGGAGAGAAGGGGTCAGAGAAAAGGGAAAAATCTGAAGACATGATCAACATAGCAAAAAGATGAGAAAGGCACACACACCCATCTCTGCAGGCTAAAGGACAGAAGCGATGAAACAGGAAAGTGGAAAGGTTCTCTGAGAAGGTGCACAGACGAAAAGATCCACTTGCCTGGGAACAGCCACTTCTTTGGAAACCCAAGGAAGAAAATAAAAGATCTAGAGAAAACATGAGATGAAGATTTAAGGGAATACATAAGATGGCCGAATTAAACATAAGCACTAAGTATATCTGTGGGACTGTTTCATGCATAAGTTTCACTATTATTTAATATTTATTGGTTCTCTGATAAGGTACAGTTTCTCTATTTAGACACATTCACATCAGTGTCATGCTTCCAGAGAAGCAAATTTATTTTAAATCTTAGGTACCAAAAAATGAGTTTATTTAGTGTGCCTTGGTATGTAAAACAAAAATAAGCACAATTAAAAGTCTTTAAAGATAAAATATATAAAGTCTTCAGTGATGGCTTTATTATGCCTCTAAGACAAGAACATTCATTATCTTTTGGGAGAGTGTAGAAAAGCAGTAGAATGAGGGAAAATAAGAAAAAAGAACCATTTGAGAAGAAAATAACAGCAGAAGAGAACTCTGCTTGAACTCCCTTTACAACCCCTGGCAATAGCGTTGTTATTTTCTGGATTAGTACTGTACTTGTCAAACTGTTCTGCAGCAGTAACTTTTCTGTTTTATACGTAAGATTTCAAGTAAGACTTTGGGGGGGGGGGGGGGAAAAGGGGGTTCCCCTCATTTTTTTTTTAAGTTTGATAAACTAAAGAGTATTTTACTAAGATTAATATTTGTTTATGAGGGAAAGTTTCAGACCTAGTCCTTGTAAATGTATTAATAGCTAACATTTGCTGTGTGCTTCCAGCATCATAATATGCAAAGTGCTCAACAAACATTATATCTTAATCGCACCAGCTTTAAGGCAGATATTATTCTTACCTCCAGTCTAGAGATAAGCACAAAGACACAAAACCAAGCCTGAAATCCCACAGAAGTAAGGGAGCTAGAATTCTAATCATAGTTCAAAATCTATACTAGCTTTTCTCATCCCAGCCTCTCAAATCCCAGGTTTAAAATTTTGGACAAAGGAAAGATTTTAATTGCAAAGCCAATAATCTTCTCCTGGCACATTCACTCAATTCACACATTGAGTAATCTGCATGCCCCCCATGACAAAAAGACCTTTTATAAATTATTATAAAATCTAATCCTGCCTTCTCTAAAATGTAGGCTTTAAACAAGCTGGTTAATCAGTAATCTAATGCTATTTTCAAAATGACGATAATAGATGACCTCAAAATGATAGAATTATTAATGTAATAACATTATTCTAGGTCACTATCATGTATAAAATATCAAAGGTGTTTCCAAAGTAGTCTCTAAATGTAAATGAAAATGTTACTTTATACAACAACAATCGTTTTAAGTAATCATGCCTTTGATCCATTCTTATACCAACAACCAGCAAAAGTCTGTAGCATCTCCATGTCAAGGATAAAAAACAAAAACAAACAAAAAAAAAAACCCAGAAAATTCTTAAGTAGCATGCCAAAGGTCACAATAAACAATTTCATGAAAATTAAAATCGGTGTCCTTAGAACTCCAGCACTTTTAATTCACAGTATCTAATGAGCTGTCAAGCAAAGTATATATGAAAGAATCTGGAGGGTAGGTTTTCTTCATCAAGTAAAACAAGATTTATAAAAGATAATTCGGTGAGGAGGGGCACCAACCACCACAAATGTTTTCATTCAAGATAGGTAAATCCTCAAAGGTCTTCTGGTGTTAAAAATACTTTCTCTTTAGGCAGCATTTACAACATCAGATTGCCTTTTCAGAAACGCTAAATAGGTCACAATATTAAATATACTAAGTCTGACTCGTTCTTGCCAACATATTCAGTTTTTACATACTAGAGTTCATTCTGAATTACTAAGGAGCAATAGTTATGACAAGCACTCAGAAACCCTTCCTAGAAAATACCTTCATGCAGGGAATTCCCTGGTGCTTTCACTGCAGGGGAGTGGGGTGGGGGGAGGTTCAATCCAAAAAAACAAACAAAAAAAATGACTGGGATGGGGATCAAGTCAATTACTTACTACTTCTAAATTAAGATTACCTCTAAATGTAAAATCTGTATCTAGGAGTGATAAACTTAAAACATAACATTGCCTATACATCAGGCATCAATAAGGATGCCAAATGTTCCACACGAATATATTATCCATATATTTGAAACTCATTTTTTAAAGAACTGCTTCATTTTAGCCATTTAACCATATATCTCAGTCTTCCTAAACAAATACCTAATAAAACTGAACATCTTCTGATAAATCAATGTCATACTGAACAAGTATTATATAGCAATGATGAGGTCCTAGGAGGCAATTTGGGTAAACAGACATTTAAACAGACTAAACGCTTTTTAATCCTATGATCTTACAAGTCTTCAGATTAAACAATTCATTGTCAGTAAAGCGTAACAGTGCCTGTTTTGAACATTAATTCTCTTCCTCTTCAATCTGTTTGGTCTAGACTCTAACTCCAAGGTTCACCCTCACCCCAAACAAAGGATAAGCTAAAATCTTGTCTTGATTTTTGGGGACCTCCTATTTGAACCCAAAGCCATCTGACTTTTCACTGCATAACACTGCTCCTCTGAACAAAGTCACAAAGGCAGTAAAATGAGGAATGAACAATTTAGATGGAGCAGAAAGTTCATGCTGAACAGTGAAAATATTAAAAAAAAGTAAACAATAGAGCACGGAGACCACTGGGCTCAAGGTTACATTTGGATTTGATCCTATGTACCAGTATTTCTCAAATTGATTCCATGGACATATGCTGGGTTTTTAGCAGTCATTTAAATTTAAAATTGTATTTTAATTTTGATGTTCCTCATAAATAAAACCATATGAATTTTCTCAATCAACTAGACTAGAAGGCCACCTTACAACTTAGGACTACCTATATTTGTGCTTATTACTGAATTGAGCCCACTGACTCCCTATAAGCAGGGTTTTCCAATTTCTTGGTTATGACGTATTAATGGATCATAAAATCAAGAGCAGCTTTTAAAAACAATAATAGTAAATGAAAATAGAATGCATCACACACAGTAAAGATAAGTATTTTTTTGTGATATTTTTGTTTCAGTGGACAACTAAGTGGTGACGTAAAAAAAAGTTACATCTTACTCTGAGCTGAGTAACTCTAAAATCTACAGACTCTTGGGTTTCTGCAAACACAAATTTGAGAAAAACTGTCATGAGTACTGGACTGCCACTGAGGTAGAAGGATAAAAGCAGGATGTTGGGAGAATTTCACAAACTCAATGGAAGGTTAAAAGCAAGTTCATCAGTTAAAAGGGAAAAGAAGTTCAAATATTAGGACAAGAACTAGGATGTTATTACTAAACTGTACAAGGTAGAGACAACACAAAACACCACATACAGACCAGGTTTAATATTAAGGTAAAGAACCACGGCAAACAAGTTGTTCCACAAACTTTCCAAAGTTACAGTGTTGGAGTGGGATGCCCTTCTTCTATTTGGAAATTTAAATTAGAAAGCAGGAATAGAAATGCCTTTTGCCAATCAAGGAGAAAAGGGGTAATTGGATGTGCTTTGATGACAGAATATGTATGACAAGAAAGAAAGCAGAGGTGGAGCTATAGAAACAAAAAATTAAAATCTCACCCAAAAAAGTGCCCGGAATTGCAGTGGAGAATAAACAGAAGTGGGATATGTCAAAGACTGTTATAAAATTGGTCCCTGAAGTATCACATCTCCCTGTACCCACGAAGAGCCTGGGTATGACTGACTACTTGTTGAGGCAATGAGACAACGGCGAACATGACACAAGCAGAGAGGCTTGAAAAGCAGTTGTGCTAGAGAACTGGCTTTCCTGCTGCAAAGTAAAGAAATTCAGGCTACGTTACTAGAGGGTAAGAGTGGAGTAGAAATGAGCCAACTTAACTGGGGCCCCTCAACCAACCCACCAACCACAAGACATATGAGCGAGACCATCTGGGATCATTCAGCCCCAGACAACCTACCAGCTGACTGCAGAACGACCCAAAAGACCCACAGACTTGAGAACAGTAATAAAAACGGCTGTTCTTTTAAAAGCCACTGTGTTTTTGAGTAGTTTGTTACATGGCAGTAACTGACACAGGATACTTCAAGAAACACCAAAGGCTCTAACATTCTGAACTTTTTAAAATTTCAATGCCTCAACCTTGGAAGGGTAAGTCTTTAAGCAATGTAACCATATATTATCTACGCTTACAGGATCAGTTAAAATTCCTTGGTTTGGATCTTAAACCCTAAGTCTGGTTCTAATCTACCTTTTCTATCCTATTTTTCATCCCAACCCATGACATTTTTCTCCAAGATGCCAGTTTGAAAAGTTGTTCCAGTTCTCTGAGGTTTATTCCCATCCTTCCCACTTTAGTTATCCACATTCAAGACCCAATGTAAACAGTGTTTTCCTTTCCTTTCCTTTCAATTTTTATCTAGTTTAAGTAATTTTAAAATGCTCTAGTTTTCTTAATTCACACTCTACTTATTGTATTAATCACTAGATACTTTACTATCTAATAGTATTACTTGCTTAACCATTAATATATGTACCAGATTTTGTAAGCTCTATCCATGCCATAATCCTCCATAGCTCCCTTAGTGCTCCCATATAAGAGGAATTTCAATATGTTTAAAATAAATTAAGATGTAACTGATTGAACTTTAACAAATCTTCTTGGCTAAATATATGTAAGGTGGGAAAAGGTAACATTTTTTTCCTATGAGGTGCACTGTGCAACTCTAAATGATAAGAGAAACAATGAATCAAGAGGCTCTCCTGGAGAACAATACATAGCTAAAAGTTACACAGCATATCTGACAAACACATTAAAAGTAAACTTTCCATTTTATAAGCAAGGCTACTCACACATTGATTGGTTTATTTTATGAACTGAATTTACGTGTGGGAGTTGGGAAAAATAGGGTAATTTCTCAACTTTGACAGAATCTCCAGGAAAATAAGTACAGCAGCAGTTTCATACAGTTAAGACCATACACTTTCAAAAATCCTTGGTTTTGCAGATTAGTCATATAAAATATCATGAATGGCAATTGCAAAATACCTCTTCCCTTCCCCCATTTTAATTTAGGATCAAGAAGTGTTAAGAAGGAGGCAAGCAAAATTTGGTAAAGTTTCCCTTTGCTAAAACTGGTATAAGTATATTCTGGAAAGTAGAATTTAATATCTCCAGCATGCAATCATACTAATTATGAACACTTAACAAATTATTTCCCTTGAGCATTACCTAAACTTTTAAAGTTTAAATGACTTATTACTCCCTCAATACCTAAAGTAATTATCACTAATTAACAAGCAAGCTATCTTTTCTTCTGATTTGAAGTGACCTACAAATTAAGATAGTCTCTAATAATCAAAAGAAAGTCGAGTTTCTCAAGGAAAACATTTAAGTATTTTCAAAATTTTTGCCTCTACCATGAAAGCTAAGCAAAACATGCAGACAAACAAAAGAATCAACTTGTATCAAACAGATGAAAGAAATATATACAACGATATACTGTAACTGCACAATTTAAACAGTAGCTCTCAACAGTTTGAATTTCATTTGTTTCTTATACCAACAAGGCACTAAACACAGTTAATAAAGGCATTAAGGTCTAGGTCAAATCCTACCTTTTTAGTAAAGCCTTCTGTCTGACAACCAAGCCTGATGTGCTTACTACCTATTCTGAACTCTACTGAAATTACTACACATAAAATTAACTTACTCTTCTAAATAACCACCAACAATTAACTGATTAATGAGACACAGCTGCAGACTAGAATTATTACACAGTTTAAAACAGAAAGCCACAGATTTACGTGGGCAGCTACAGAATGATCTCAAAGATACCTTTTATTGGTGAAGAAAGAGATGCACTATAGGGCTTCTCCGGTGGCACAGTGGTTGAGAGTCCGCCTGCTGATGCAGGGGACACGGGTTCGTGTCCCGGTCCGGGAAGATCCCACGTGCCGCGGAGCGGCTGGGCCCGTGAACCATGGCCGCTGAGCCTGCGCGTCCGGAGCCTGTGCTCCGCAACGGGAGAGGCCACAACAGTGAGAGGCCCGCGTACCGCAAAAAAAAAACCACAAAAAACCCAAAGATGCAGTATACAGTATGTCCTGATTTTTTAATTAAAAAAAAAAGAGTAGGGCTTCCCTGGTGGCGCAGTGGTTGAGAGTCCGCCTGCTGATGTAGGGGACGCAAGTTCGTGCCCCGGTCCGGGAAGATGCCACATGCCGCGGAGCGGCTGGGCCCGTGAGCCATGGCCGCTGAGCCTGTGCTCCGCAAAGGGAGAGGCCACAAAAGTGAGAGGCCCACGTGCTGGGGAAAAAAAAGAGTAAACAGCATTTCTGGGAAGACACATGAAATATTATTAGGGGACTGTCTTTGTGGAAGGTGACTGGAGGCCTAGGGTGGGAAGGAGAGCAAGTTTTCAGTGTATGCCCTTTCCTGGTCTTTGAATTTTTAAAAACCATTTTAAGGTACCACATTTTCAATTTAAAAAAGGGGAATAAAAAATAAAGCAAATATGTTAATGATACACAGCCTTTTGACATCTCTTCAGTTGTCATCTTGAAGTGATATTTAAATCTTATTAGTTTATATCCTACTAGAGTCTCCTGTATCTTATATTCCCTAACATTTAAACCTAGTCCTTGCATTAAATGCTTTCTTAAGAGCACGTAATTTCAATTTTATCAAAAGGTCAAATCTCTGCTTTAATCAGGATAACTAAGTATGCTGACTTTGCTACCCTGCTTAACCTAGTAAAAGTGAATTGTTTTAGTAATTGTTTAAGTAATTGCTCGTAATTTCTGCTAAAAAAGTAGAAATTTTCAAGTTCAATGTGCACTGAAGCTCAGTGTGTGCATTTATATATGGTTGAAAAGCACTGACCTGGATCTGCTCCAGATTAACTGCATTTCTTAATATAACTATATTAACATGAAAAAGCATAAGGACAAAAAAAAACTTAATATAGTCTTCTTTCTGGTCACTGTTTCTCAAAAGGGCACTTGTGGGTATTTAGGCAGAGGGATAAATTTTAATGGAGTGGGACTGTCCTGGTCACTTCAGAAAATGGTAGTATCCATGGCCCGTGGGCACTAAATGCCACTTATCACATCCCCAGTCACTGCAGTAACCGAACAACTGACCCCACATGTTTCTAAATGTCCTTAAGAGAGAAATGCAGTGGGAAACAGTACTATGCCCAGTTGAGAAGCTGCTTATATGAATTAAGGTATGAACAAAGGTAAGAAGCGTGCGTGTGTGTTATGATACACAACCATATTTCCAAAACTGCAATTTTACCTTTTAAAATAATTGTCACCAGAAGGTAAACAACCATAAACAGTCACAACTCATGTATTAATCAACGAGTCATCCAGTCCAGTATGTAATGCTGTCAACAAACACCATGCTCCAACAAATCATTCTTCAACTATTACGATGGCTTAACTTTTTAAATGAATCATTTTAAAATCCTTTTAGAACAATTCTCCTATTGGAATGCTTCTGTTCAAACTCCCAAATAAATAATCTTCCATATAAAAGATATAAATCACAGTTCACTACAATTACTTGTCTACCTTCCTCCAGACACTGTAAGATCCTTGAAGCCAGGGACCATGCTCATGGTTGCCTGGCCCTCGGTGTAGGTATTCAATAACAATGCTGAATGAGTGAGTGAATCCTGGCCTAGTCTAACACAATAAACAGCCCCATAAGTTCCAACTACAATCTGTTTTTATATAATGATACTGAAACAAATAAATGCAATAAATTATTTCTGGTTATCCTATATTCTTATTCTAATCTGCTTTTAGGAAAATTAAACATTATCCAGATTACAGCTAGCTTGTAAAGATATAAGGAAATCTAAGATTTTCTGACAAATACTCCCATATGCCCATCCTCTACCATCTTCCCTTCCTCCTACTCTTAAGCTTTAGGCAAACGTTCATATAAAAGTGGGGCATGCTTCCAGGAAGCAACCTAATACAAACAGCAAAACAATAGTTAACAATAAGAAAAACTTAAATGTTTTTCATTTCTATTTTACTTCTCAGAACTCAAGAAATCTGTTACTATCCTACACTTCATTCAAAAAGAAAGAAAAATCTATAAACTAGAAAGAGTAAACACCTTTATTTCTGTAGGTTTCACTACATTCTCCAGAAATTCACCTTTTGTTGAGGTAAAAATTCAGAATATAAACTAATTCACATTTAAAAGCACTAAGTATCAACACTTGCAGAATATTAACTCTGAAGCCCACTAACTCTGACAAATATGTATTCATCTTTGCCTTCTTGAAGCATGTGAGTATCCCAGTTTTACAGGAAAACCTTAGATAGAAAAAGTTAAATGATAATCTCCAGGTTAGAAACGTAGATATAATTTCTAGCTCCTAGTATTTCTAGCACTGTTCTTAAACTGCTCCAATAAATTCTGTAATTGTTAACCACTGCTCTGCTCTGTTCAACTTGTAGCAAAATGTTAATAATAATGGCTATGATACAATTTTAAAGAAACAACTGTTTCAAGTTACCTCCCATCTGGCAAGACCAAATTGGAAACTTATCATATATATATAAATTATATATATATATAAAATGTTCTACAGGGGATTTTAAACATCAGATACACTCTACTATTCGAATAATGGAGATCACTTTTAAACGCATTTACATTATTGTGGGATTTTAGTGCATGCAATATGTCATTTTTTTTTTTTTTTTTTGAAATCCACAAACCCAGCATTTGTTTTATTACTATGTCATGTAGCACTGGTCAATAAAAACAATTTACATGTTGTAAGACTAATCACTTAAAACTAATACAGGAAATTACCTTCATGCTGACAAAAAGGAATACTGTTTCATACATTAAAAATAATTTTAAAGTGACAAATATCTGATGTTGCACACCCTCCAAATTAAGTCCAACTTGTATGAGATTCCACTTTCCCAGAATTATTAATCCTGATTATACATATTGCTGGTCAAGACTATTTACAGCAATAAGCCTCAAATCCATCAATGGAAACTGTTACCTGAAAAATGTCTTTCAGCAAAGCTAGACTTTAATACTTTTCACTAACTGAAAAGCTAACTTTACGTACAAATGAAAGAGCTCCTTTCATGGGCATCTTATTAAAGTTTTTTTTTAATCTAAGATAAATTTTTAAATCTGAAAGACCAATTAAGAATGAGTGTTTACCGTCAGGACAGTGATATTAGTAAATTTCAACAATTCTTTAAAACTAGGATTCAAAGGAATGACAGAATCTCTGATCATGCCATAGGTATTCACCAGACCTATATTACCTTAAGTGGGTGGCTTTCACATTGCATTTACTCCCAGACAAGTCACCATGCAATCTCACGGTTGTTTTGCTTTTTAAGATAACCGCCATCAAATAATTTGCGACAATAAGGTGCACAGAACAATGGAGAATTTCTGGGTATGGGATCAAGTATCCCTGATCTTATAAAGAAAGATTTCAGAACTTGGAGGCCAAAAGTTAAGTGAAAATGTGATCTACTCTGACATGCTAAAACGGTCCACCATTGTTCGACCGTAAGTTCAGTATCTTAACGAAACAACTTCTGTATAATGACATGTTCACAAGCTAACTCTAAATGTGACCCGTATAAATTCTTTTTCTTCCTCAAGAAGATAATCTAACCAAAATCTTGACCACAGCCAGCAGCAGCACCTTGAAATTTCAAACGTAACTGGAGGGTAGGTAATCAAGTCCAAATGTAGACACACACTCCCCGATTTCTATCAAGCAAACAGTGCTATCAACATTCCAAATCCTGGTTAGAACGCAGTTACTGGAAAGCAGTGTCCTTGTGAAAGAAAAGGAAGGAAAGGCCTGAAACTGACCTGAGCACGGGTCCACATGAACCTCAGTCTTCTCCGTTCCACCGGGAGGACAAACAGGGAAGCCTCCAAGTAATAGGGGGGTGGGGAGACGGCAGAGGAAGGGCAGAGAGGAAACCACACTCCTCCAAGGGTGAAGGCAAAAGAGAAGCGGACTCTGGAAAAGCCGCTGCACAGCGACATCCGACCCTAGGATACACACACAGGGACAGCTTCTCTCCACCGAGAAAAGCAACCTTTACCATGGAAGCGGTGCTCCTAACAAGTAAAGGCAGGAAGGGACAACCTCCGCGCCGCCTACCCCCGAACGTCTCGCCCAGCTAGAAGGGGTCGGCGGGGACTTCTCGGAACATCAACAAAGGCCCCTTCAGTCCTAAGGCGAAACTCGAACAACAAAGGCCCGGAGACAGCGAGAACGGGGCCGGGGGCGGGACGGATGAAAGCAAAAGGAGGCAAAGGAATCAAACCAGTGGGGGCGGAGGCCCGCTGGAGTGGGACGCGGGGGCGCAGAGGCGGGGGGCGCGGTAATCCCCAGTGCACAATAAGAGAAGGAGGAAGGGGACCTGGCCTCCATTCCCCCCTTACCCTCTCCTACGGCGGAGAGGGCTCCAGTCCTCGCAGTCTGCATCTCTCGGCCGCGGGGACCGCGCAGTCCCGAGTTCGGGGAAGGGAAGGGGAGGGGGGATTTTCCGCCCTGACCACAACTCCCTTCCCCCCAGCCGGGAGCCGCCGACAACAACCGCCACAACGGCAGCCACACAAAGGCGCCTTCCTCGTACTCCCCCGCTCCCGCCCGAGCGGCGGCGCAGACGGTGCCAAGGCAGCGAGGACCACCGCACGGCCGCCAAGCGCTCGCTCGCCCTCTTCCCCCTCTAGCAGGGGGAAAGGGGGAGGGGACCCCAGGCGCCCTCACCTGGCACAGCTGCTGACAGTACTCCGTGGCCGCCTCCACGGCCGGCACCCGGCTCTCCCGCAGCTGTCGCTCCAGCTCCTGGAGCCGCTCACCCAGGCGCTGCAGCTCCGCGGCGCAGCCGCCTCCGCCGCGACTCAACCTCTCCTGCTCGGCCTCTTCGTCCGCCATCTTCACACCCCGCTCCGTCGCGTACGCACCTGGGTCACGTGATAACACAATGCCACGTTCGGCGGGGTCACGTGTCGGGCGCGCTCGCACGCCGCCGAGCACGTACAAAGGGCCCGGTGGGGAGGATGGGGGGCGGGGAGAGTGGCGCGAGGGAACCCGAGGGAGGTGAAGGGAAGGGGAAAGGAGGAGGGCGGGGTTGGGCGGTACGGAAAACCGCGGTTTACTTACCCCTAGCGGGAAGTGGGTAGCAGCGGACGAAATGGGCGGGTCGGTGGAGGCCTGTTCTCGGTCACGTGAGGGCCGCGACGCGGGGAAAAGCCTGGGGAGGGACTCTCTTCTCGACTGTCCGGATCCCGGCGTGGCTTTCCCCAGTCTCCGAAGCCTTCTACGGACATATGCCCCAGTTCCCCAAGAGGACGGGTGAGGGAGAGCTCTGGGTGGGCTGGGGCAAGGGCTGCATTTGCGATTGGCCCGAAGGCAGGCCAGAGGCAGGGGAAGTGGGAGCAGGTAAAACCCACCCATGGACCAAGAGCGTGAGAGCCAAAGCGGGACTATGAACTGTCAAAATTGTCTCCGACTTCTCACCAGGAGGGGGAGGAGGGATCTAGTGCCTGAGGTACCAGATCTCGTCCCACTCCCCTCCTCGTCAGTCCCAAGAACGCCTCTCCCTTGGATACACAATCTCTAGGGGGTTGAGGCAACAAAGAAAAATAACAATTGGGTCAGAGCAGAATGAGGTCCAATCCTCAGTCTGGAGAACGGAGCAAACTCATGAAAAGCATAGCTTAAAAGATTTCAGACTGTGAAATTGTGGCCGTTGGAACCAGGTGATTTTTAAACCACGAAAACATTTCTGGAATAAGTGATAGCCAACTAATCTGTTCCGCCGCGATTTAAGACTCTCCTGCACACTACAGAAATCACCGCCACATAAAACACGCTCTATATGAAAGCTCTTGAAAAGAAAGTAGGTCAAGAAAAAAAAAAAGACAGCAATAAGGACTCCATTAAAAATCACAACGGAGGGGAAGTTGCTAAAATAAAAGAACAAGGTTATCGAGAGTTATTACAGATTCAACAGCATTTTTTCCTGGTGCTGCAAATAGAGATGGCATTCTGAACCATATTTTATTTACAACCTGGAAAGAATGAACACTTGGCACTTGAACAGAACAGGAGAAGTAGTACAAAAATTCAAGTGCTTAAGCCTAAAGTTCAGAATAAAACAAATATTTTGTTAGTAGTCGAAAATTAGACAAAAGGCTAATCTTTCTTACAACTTGTCTACAGAAATTCAGAAACAATGATAGTGATGAGGCATCTGGAGATTTCTAGTATTGATAAAAAATGTTCTAGACAGTATGTTGTCCAGAATGAATGTTTGTAATGCATCAGTGATGGTGATGTTTAAGTGCCATTATATAAGATGAGTGGGCACAAATGAACCCCTTATAAAAGGCATTATCAGCTAAAATAGTAGTACAGCATATGTGTGCTGATATTACATATTAACAATACAGATTCTTCAAATAGTTACAAATGGAAGAGGCTGGTGAGTACACTCAAGGGCTAAGGAACAAAGATGTAAAAGTATCACTGAGAGCTTAAAAAGCAACAATTAAGGCAGCTAATTGATTTTAATATTTGCAGCTCACTCTCCCAAGTGAAGTATTTTAGATGTCCAAACAAGATTTCTCCAATGTATGTTATCTTAGGATAACCGTTAAAATATAAAAAATGAGAAATATGAGATTAGCCACGTATACCAGTAAATTCAAGGACATCTAAGGCATCAAAGGCTAGCAAGACACATTTTCACTTCAAGTATAATGGTTTACACCACACCTAATCTATAGAAAGAAAGAAAAAAAAAGAAGAAAGGAAAATATATCCAAAGAGAAATGTATCCACTTATTGATTAAAAACAAAAAGCCCAAGAATGTAGGTCATTTCCACTTCCTGCCCATGATAGCCCTAAAACCAAAAAGATTTGATTAGCAAATTGACACTGAGCATTATCACTGACTTGCAAATGTCCCTCAGCTTGGAAGACTAAGTCCTTCACTTTTATTTGGTATCTTTCCCCCCACCTTCCCCTTCCTGCATTCCTCCGTATTAGAATCTACAGAAAGTGTAAGGACTAGGGGTGAGTGGTGTAATTAATGACCATTTATTGAGTACTTATGTGCAGGCACTGCTTGATATGGGGGAAATCAAAGGTGAATGAAAACTATCCCTGCCTTGAGGAAGCTTACAGTTTTGAGGAAGAATGACCTGCAATGGCAGTTCGTACGACAAGTGTTGTATTATGAGAATGCATGCAGATTCAATTCGGATCACCAAAGTCTTCTAAGGTGCTAGCTGGAATGTCCATCGAATCGCTACAGAAGTGCAGGTTTTTTTAATTAAATGAGGGCTGGAAATACTTTCCCTTGACAAGTCGACCTTGTCTTCGCGACCTCAGAAATTTCATTCTTATCCATTAAAAAAGTGTATCAACAAGTACACATGACGTATTGTACTTACGTCCATTTGTTCTTGTAATAACACTGTCAGTTCACGGGAATCATTGCACACACGCGCACACACACCCCTACTTACTGAGACGTTCCTGGGGGAATTCCGAGGCCCGTTCCATGGAGAAAACAAGCATAAGCCCCGGGGCCAAGAGACTTGGCGTCTCTGGGGACCTCAGTGTCTGCGCCGCGAGTGCCCTTGCCCATTTTGGACACAGCGCGACTGCTATAGACGTGATACAATCATATGGACCTTCAGTTCCAAGAGACTCGATTTCAGAGTAAATCTGGGAGACAGAAAAAGCCCCCCACCCCACCCCTGCGATCAATAAAGCCGGGGAGACCCTTAGGAGACAGAGGTCGCTGCATCCAGGCCGCGCCTGCCTGCCTGCCTCACGAGTTTCCCGGGCTGCCCCGGCCCCCAGCTCGCTAGTGCACTTTTTTTTCCCCCCTAAAATTCTTGAAATAGCAGGGCCTGGTGGCAGGAAGGGCGCTGGGTTGTGCTTGCTAGCGGAGCCAGAGGGCCGCGCCAGGGATGCGGCGGGCGTGGCGGACGGCTCAGGGTTAAGGCTGGGCACGTCCTTCCGACCGGGGCGCAGAGCAACCCCAGCACGCGGGGAGAGAGCGCTGGCCTTAGGGGGCGGAGAGCGCCCCGCCCTCCCGCCGCCGTTTCTCCCTCCCCCGGCTGTCTCCCGGGGCCCCGGCCACCGGGAAGGTGCGCGGGCTGGAGCTGGGCTGAGGCCGCCTCCGATCTGCTCGGCTAACCGTGTCCTCGGGTCCCCACTCGGCCGAGGCGGGACGGGACTCCCCTGGCGCGGCACGGCGCTCGATCGCCTGGCAGCTGCGCGGGTGCTCGCGCTCTTCGTCCAGGGGCCGGCGCTCAGCAGCCCCAGCCCCGGCATCTGCCGGCGCGGCTTTTCCACACGGCGCTGTGGATCGAGACCGCAGGGCGGCTGTGGCTCGTGGTTCGGGAGCCGCGGGCGCCCGGGGCCTCCAGGCCGAGGGATGCTGGAGCCTCTCCAGGGCGTGGCGGGGCTCCGGGGCTCCGGAAACCGACAGGGCGGGGATGCTAGAGTCTGTGCTGCGGAGGCCGCGACGCGGGCACGGCTGCTGGGTCTCGGGCGGGTTCTACCTGCTCTCATCCGAGGGGCTGGGCCGCGAGGCCCCAGACAGGCCGCCTGCTGGATCTCAGAGGTGAGGGCCGGAGAGTGTCTGGGGATCGGTCCAGCAGAAAGTCCCCCCGGAGTCTGGGAACAACTTCTGTTTCCGCAGACACAAAGAGAGAGCACGGGTTGAAGGTCTATTGGAATCGGTTAAAAACACACCACACTTTCCCGAGGAAAACATTTTTCATGAGAGGAGCAGCGAATGGAGTCCAATCAAAGTTGAAAACACGAGGCAGGTGCTATGCCACATATTGAAATGATTCCAAAGGCACCGGAAACGCTGGGCCCGCATTTAAAACGATTAATTCTAGTCCTTGCGTTCTTCCCAGAAAGAAGATAGCATGTATATTTAAATAAACAGGTAGTTAAATGAGGAGAGATATTTGTATTGCCTATTCGGATTTTTTTTTTCTTTCCATGAGGAAAAGCCAGGTGTAAATGAGAAAGAGTAATACCATTCTAAGGAAAATGCTTTTAATAGAGCCTCAATTATTCAAATGTAAATTAACCGCGAAATAAAGCAAAATAAACCTTGGAAGCATAAATGTGGCATACGCTATCTCTGTAGAGAACCCCTGAGTTGATTCACAGTATCTCTCCCAAGAAGAAATATAGAAATTGCCTTTAGAAAGGCAATATAAAAGTGCCTTTTTCTTATATTTCTAAGTTTTCATCATTGTATCTCATTTACCTCATTGGAAACCCATCAGAGAGTATCACTTTTGTGGTCTCTGGATTTTAAAAAATAGGGCTGTCAAAGTGTGATGAACTTGGAAATGCACAGGTCTCTCTTCCCATTTTAGGACATCAACTTCTTAGGAGTTTTGCTGATTTCTGTGATTCTTACAGACGTATTCTACAATATAACAACAGTGGCAGTAATAATAATTCAATTAACATCGATTTGAGTGTTTAGTGTTCTGTTCATATACTGGACCAGGATCAGTCCCACCGAGTGCTTACCCTCTATCGTACCTTTACAAAAATGTTCACTTGCTCACTATTCCTCTCTCTACATCCTCACCCTCTTGACTTCCTCTCTAATCAGGGCTCCTCTGTGAAGTCTTCCTTTGTCTTCCTGGTGGAGTGAAGTCTGGATACATCTGTCACCCTTAGCCCACCACCCCCCTTCCCATGCAGAAATAACCACCCTTTAAAACTCCTGTAGCTTCTATCTACTACTTACTGCATTTTATTTTTTTTAATGTCATACCATTTTTTTATTGGAGTATAGTTGCTTTACACTGCTGTGTCAGTTTCTGCCGTACAGCAAAGTGAATCAAACATATACATATATACCCTCTTTTCTGGATTTCCTTCCCATTTAGGTCACTGAGTAGAGTTCCCTGTACTATACAGTAGGTTCTCATTAGTTATCTATTTTATACATAGTAGTGTATATATGTCAATCCCAGTCTCCCAATTCATCCCACGCCCCCTACTGCATTTTAATTTGAAATCCCTCATCTTGCCTTTTATTATAGTTAGTCTATAGATGAGCCTTGCTCATGAGCCTGTAAGACCTTTGAGAGTAGACACTGTGTCTTATATCCAGGCTCCCTTCTCTAATATTCCTTGGCACATTTCAAGGTAAAATTAAGTAGTCAGTAAATGCCCATTGAACTAAATTCAATTCAGTTTATTTTTGACCGTCATAGAGATAGATTTACACTTATCCTCATATTATCTAAAATATCCTAGACTCTACAGGATGAGCAATGATGCTCTCTAAACTTTAGGAACTTATTTACAACTGCCTTTCAAATATTTTGGGGACTCTACTTTTTATCAACAAAATTATCTATAATCAAAAGTTATAGCAAGTAGACTCAAAAGAAGGCAAGATAGATGCTCAGTTGTTACACTCTATCAGATGAACTGCAAAAACACAGGCTCTAACTTTCTCTTTCACAAACTTAATCTGTGCTTTAGATCTAATTTAATTTTGTCTTTTCTCTTACATTTTGTCACAATATTGATTTTTGTATTGTCTTCTCGAGAGAGTCTAAATTTCCAGTCCAATTGTTTTCTTAACATAACTGAATCTTTTCTCAATTTCTTTACCACGAGTTTACCCACTAACATCTAGTTCATGTTTAATATGGGACCTTACTACCATCCTAGAAATCTAAGGAGAAAATAAATGTAAGAAGATTACCTCTCAGTCCAGGTAGGGCTTATCCTTCAGGATCTGAATTATCTTACAGCAGAACCTCTAAAACTTTAGTGTGCATAAAGATCACTTGAATAATTTGACTTAAAGGCAGATTCTCAGGCCACACCTCTAGAAACTCTGATTAAGTAGACTGGAGTTGGGCCCTAGAAACCTGCTTTCTAACCATCACTTCGGGATCCTTCAGATCATACTGTTCTAGACCTGTAGTTGTCTAATTTCTGCCTTCCTTTCCTTCCCTCTGACTCATGGCCCTTGTACCAATTTTGTAAAAAAAGAAAGAAAGAGGGTTTCCCTGGTGGCGCAGTGACTGAGAGTCCGCCTGCCGATGCAGGGGATGCGGGTTCGTGCCCCGGTCCGGGAAGATCCCACATGCGCCGGAGCGGCTGGGCCCATGAGCCATGGCCGCTGAGCCTGCGCGTCCGGAGCCTGTGCTCCGCAACGGGAGAGGCCACAGCGGTGAGAGGCCTGCGTACCCTAAAAAAAAGAAAGAAAAAGAAAAGCCTAAACACCTTCCTTCTTGCTCCATCCACCACCAACGGGCACAAAGCACTTAAAAAAAAAAAGTTATAGCTAACTCTTCATAATTTGTTCTAATCATCCTGTTATCCAAACAAAGCCTTTGTTTTGTGAATCATTTGACTCCTAAGCCCCTAGTTCAATGTGCAGCATATGGGAGGTGTGTTCTCAATAAACGTGCATTTTTCAACCTGTTCCTCATGCATTTCCTAGCAAGGAGAAGAGATATGATTGATATGTTGAGGAGAAGAATATGATTACTTCTTAACAGCTCTATCAGAAGTGGTGTGAAGGGGTAGGGGAAGAGAGCTCAAAGTTTTGTCTGCATTGGACTTCCCTGGTGGTCCAGTGGTTAAGACTCTGCACTCCCAATGCAAGGGGCACGGGTTCAACCCCTGGTCACGGGATTAAGATCCCACATGCCTGATAAGGGAACATGCCGAGCGGCCAAAAAAAAAAAAAATTCTCCCTGTATTTATAAGTCTTGATGACATGTATTTTTTTATACATATAAGGGTAAGTGGACAGGGAAGAAAGACAATGTAAAATTTGATTTGTAAATTCCAAATATCCATGGTTCTGAGACTTCCTAAAATTGCTAATTAGGTGCAATTTTAAAATTGCATAAAATTTTCAAACAGCAAAGAAAGACGTAAAATAGAAAATAAACATCTTCCTCCATTTCTAACCTCCAGGATCAAGTCCCACCCTGTTACTTGACTTAACAATGATTTCTTTATTCTTAAGAATTTTCTTCTTTTCCCTGGCGGTCCAGTGGTTAGGACTCTGTGATCTCACTGCCAAGGTCCCAGGTTCAATCCCTGGTGGGGGAACTAAGATCCCATGAGACCCACGGTGGTAAAAAAAAAATTTCTTCTGCATATATAAGCAATATGTGCTTATCACCACTGCTTTCTTAACAAATCTACTCATACCACTCAGCTGGACAGTCTCCCACTTTACTTTTTTTTTTTAATTAATTTACAAATTTTCCATATCATCATTCTTTGTAATGACCCTATGATATTCCATGGTATAAATGAAGGTAATTTAATTAATTATTTCATGGATGAACAAGTTGTTTTTTTTCTCTTTTTTTAAACTATAAAAATGTTGCAGTGGCCTTCCTTGTGCATATATTTGATTATCTGAGCAAGTAAGTATGTATGCGATAAATTCCCCAATGAAGATTTGTTGAATCAAAGCAATTTGTGATTTTAATTTAGTCAGATGTTGCTAAATTGCCCTTCCAAAATGTTGGACCAGCTTATAGTCCCATCAACAGTGTAGAAAAGGACCAGTTTCCCAGGAATTCTTAGTAGCACTATGTTTTGTCAAGCTTTTAAAACAATTTCATAATTTAAAAATAATAGCTCATTATGATGAGCATCTCTTAAACTTTGGGACAAATTGAGGATCTCTTTTAAACTGAAGTATAGTTGATTGACAATATTATGTTAGTTTCAGTTATACAGAATAGTGATTCAGTATTTTTGCAGATTATATTCCATTATAGGTTACTACAAGATATTGGATATACCTCCCTGTGTGATACAATAAATCCTTGTTGCTTCTCTGTTTTATGTATGGTAGTTTGTATCTGTTAATCCCGTACCCCTAAATTCCCCCCCACTTTGGTAACTGTAAGTCTGTGCATCTATTTCTGTTTTGTATATACATTCATTTGTATTATTTTTTAGATTCCACATATAAGGGTTATCATACAGTATTTGTCTTTCTCTGTCTGACTTACTTCACTAAACATAATATTCTCTAGGTCCACCAATGTTGCTGCAACTGGAAATATTTCATTCTTTTTTATGGCTGAGTAACATTCCATTGTGTGTGTGTGTGTGTGTGTGTGTGTGTGTGTATACCACATCTTAAGCCAATCATCTATTGATGGGCATTTGGGTTGCTTCCATGTCTTGGCTATTGTAAGTAGTGCTGCTATAAATATAGGGGTGCACGTATCTTTTCAAATTAGTGTTTTCAGTTTTTTCCAGATGTATATGCAGGAGTGGAATTGTCAGATCATATGGTAGTTCGACTTTTAGTTTTTTGTAGGAAGTTCCATATTGTTTTCCATAGTGGCTGCACCAATTTACATTCCCACCAACAGTGTAGGAGGGTTCCCTTTTCTCCACACCCTCTTCAGCATTTATTGTTTGTAGATTTTTTGATGATGGCCATTCTGACAAGTGTGAGATGATACCTCATTATGGTTTTGATTTGCTTTTCTCTAATAATTGGTGATGTTGAGCCTCTTTTCCTGTGTCCTTCACTTTTTGGCAAAATTTTCCATTGCGTTGTGAGGTCTTGGAGCTTCCAATCAAGTCTATATAATTCTCTGCAGACTAAATAAATTATAAATTTAACTTCACTCAACATCCGTATTGCTTTTAGCAAACTCACAATAGAAAATTTCAGATCTTTCTATAAATATTTACTGAAGGGGGTCTATACAAGTCACAATTTGCAAGAATGATGAGAAAAATAAAGATGATAAGACACTACTCATGCTCTAATGGTCTTATTTTCTGATCTTAACCATCTTTGGAGCATCCTACCCTGAATGGACTTGCTCTGAGAACTGCCTGGCACACTGTCCCAGAAATTTGGAATTGGAATGCAGGGTCATTTGATCTGTGTGAGGAACTAAATGGATGGAAATAACAAGGCATACCTCTGGGAAGTGTGTTGCTGCAGGGTTTAAGGAGAGGCAGAGAAAGCCAATGCTGGGGCAGGAAATGAAGTTGACGTGTAGAAAGAAGTGGAGCCCATGTGGTCCCAAAATGCTTGTGACCCAGGGAGTGGCTTCCATGAAACCTGACAGCCTTGTAGTCTCCACCTGGCCCACACGTGTGAGTTAATAATTTCCCTCTTTCTTACTTAACTTTACTGTGAAAAGAGTATAGGTCAGTTGTAATTAACAGAATATTGACTCAGACAGGGAAATTAAATAAATAGCTATAAGACAAATGAGAAAGTAAGAAGCATCTTAGGTAAATGAAATGTGTAGAGAACGGTTCAG
>NW_006794635.1:649043-673067 GCF_000442215.2 Lipotes vexillifer
ATGACTGAAAAGAGTTTGTGAAGGTCAGTAAGTGGGATTCAGCACTAGAAAGGTAGGTTAGAGCTGCACCATTTGGTGGACATTATGGCACCACTGACTTTTTTTCTTTTTGGCTGCACCGTGAGGCTTGTGGGATCTTAGTTCCCCAACCAGGGATCCAACCCGTGGACCCAGCAGTGAAAGCGATGAGTCCTAACCACTGGATCACCAGGGAATTCCCACCATAGACAATTTTGAGCAGCAAAGTGACATGGTAATAATAACTGTTACCATCTATTGAGTGCTAATGAAGTGCCAGGGAAAAATATTTTATGTGCATATTTTCATGCAGTTGCAACAATTATAGTTTGTAGAAATTATTAGTATCCACAATACAGATAAGAAATAGGGAATGAAAGATAAAGTGGCTTAAATAATCCTCCACCCTTAGCTAACTGCAGATTTGGGGGCTCAACTCTTCTAGATCACGTTGCCTTAAAGTCAGTGTTGTCCTTTAGAAGAGCAGCTCTAGCTGGAAATCCTTAGCACAAAATAGAAGAAGAGGCAGAAGGTAAAGAGGCTAATTAAGAAAACTTTCTTTCGTGAAATGTCTATTTAGGTCTTCCACCCATTTTTTAATATTTTTTTTGTTTTGTTTTTATTGAGCTGCATGAGTTGTTAGTATATTTTGGAGATTGATCCTTTGTCCATTGCTTCGTTTGCAAATATTTTCTCCCATTCTAAGGGTTGTCTTTTCATCTTGTTTATGGTTTCCTTTGCTGTGCAAAAGCTTTTCAGTTTAATTAGGTCCCATTTGCTTATTTTTGTTTTTATTTTCATTACTCTAGGAAGTGGGTCATAAAAGATCTTGCTGTGATTTATGTTAAAGAGTGTTTTTCCTATGTTTTACTCTAAGAGTTTTATAGTATCCGGTCTTACATTTAGGTGTTTAATCCATAGGGAGCTCAGCTCGGTGCTCTGTGATGACCTAGATGGGTGGGAAGGGGAGGGGGAGGGAGGTCCAATAGAGACGGGTTATATGTATACCTATAGCTGATTCACTTCATTGTACAGCAGAAACTAACATGACATGGTGAAGCAATTATACTCCAATAAAAAATAAAAATAAAAAAAGAAACCTTTCTCTAGGAGAGATTTATGAGAGCTGCTGGGGGATGACATTAGGAAGATAGGAGCTATACAAAGATTTCTTTGGCCAGTCTGAACGGCTGATTGCACGTAAAGAAAAGGGGAAGCCGAAAGTCAAAGCTGAACTCAAGGTTTGGAACCTAAAACTTGGAAGGGCAGTAATGCCCTGAACAGAAATAGGAAAGTAAGAGAAAGCTTAGCCTGGGACTTCCCTGGCGGTCCAGTGGTTAAGACTCCGCGCTTCCGCTTCGTGGGGCATGGGTTCCATCCCTGGTCAGGGAATTAAGATCCCACATGCCGCGCAGCGCAGCCAGAAAAAAACAAAACAAAACAAACACACAAGACAAAGCTTAGCCTGGGTGAGAGAAAGGGTGGGAGGGGACCTTGATGAATTCATTTTGGGATGGAGATACCAGCAAAACATCTAGGTGACGCTGTCCATCAAGCAGGTCGATGTGTGAAGGGAAAAGTTCAGATTGGAGATATTGATTTAGGAGTCACGTTCATAAAAATAAAAAGTAAAAGTAAAGCCATGAAAATGGATGAGATTGCCAAAATAGAGGATATAATGAGAAGGTTGATGGCAGAAACTTAGAAAAATATTTAGCGTCTGAAGGGATTTCTAAAGAGGTCAAAGATCCAATATAACCGAACCACATTATGTCACTGGAGGTAAAACAAAGAAAATAATTATCACTCAATATCAAGAGCAATTAAGACACAAGTTCAGGTCTTAAGGATCTGAGAATATATACCCCCCACCCACGAAGTAGAAATTTAACAGTGACAAAAGTGTCAAAGGAAGTTATTTTTCCAAAATAATTGTGCAGAAAATGGCTTTATGAGATCAGAGGTGGAAATGAAGAGCTTAGGCTTCAATTCATGAAGGCCATCACTGCAGATATTCTGGGCATCCTGCACGACACACTGCAAGGCACATGTATTACACTGCAGTCATCTTTAACAGAACAAGGGAACTTAGTTCCCCGACTAGGGATGGAACCCGTGCCCCCTGCAGTGGAAGCATGGAGTCTTAACTACTGGACTGCCAGGGAATTCCTGGGCCTTTAGTTTTATTACTGTGTTTTGAAGGGAAAGTACTTGGAGTAACTGAAACTTCTTAGTGCAAAAACCTTCTACAGAAAAGTAATGGTGATCGGTTACCCTTTTAAAGTAGCGTTTTGCGTCCTATATATATAGTTCAAGTATATGAAAAATACAAAATACTCCACAAGCTTGTTTGTCATAAAACTAGTTTTCATAGTTATAGCCCTACAACCTCAAATAAATCTGTACAGAGTAGTTTCTAATAATTCTGCAAGGAACGATACATATTGATCATTTGGAAGTTAAGAAATAATGTTTTGACTGCAACCTTGAAAGTTTATTTAAAGCACATTTGATTCATTTTTAAGTCCTGCTTTTACTCGTTTGACAGGAAACGCAAGCAAAAAGAAAACATAAATTTCTCATGGTTTCTCTTTTCAGCTTTACTCCCCTGCTGTGTTGTGCCAGTCAGCACTCAGTAAGGAATGATTCTTACTTTCTAAATGATGCACCAAAGCTGCAGACAGTTGAGTGCTTGTAAGTGTTCAGTTACTTTCTACACTTGACATAGGGCAGAGCACCAAAGAAGGAAATCCTAGAGGAATGGAAATGACAGCAAGACCCTGGCATCTTGAGGGAAAGGTAAAAGAAGTTGCCTCCTTGGTTCACTGAATATTTCATATAAAACATGTAACTATTACTAGAAATCAAGCCACTTATCATTTGTCACTAATACAAAAGGGGAATTATATACCAGAAAACCATTCTATCGGCAGAAATATTAAATAAGAAGGAAACATTAGCTCAGTCTTAATATTCCTTTTTTTTTTTTGCAGTACGCGGGCCTCTCACTGTTGTGGCCTCCCGTTGTGGAGCACAGGCTCCGGACACGCAGGCTCAGCGGCCATGGCTCACGGGCCCAGCCGCTCCGCGGCATGTGGGATCTTCCCGGACCGGGGCACAAACCCATGTCCCCTGCAACGGCAGGCGGACTCTCAGCCACTGCGCCACCAGGGAAGCCCTTAATATTCCTTTATTGATGTAAGAGAATAAATTTTCCCCTTAAGGGTATCTTTTAATGTCTAAATTAATAAACAATTTCAAACATAGTATACTCATGGAATTTCATATTAATATTATACAGGGTTAACAATTGTTTAAAACTGTGTCTGATTTAATTGAATAAACAAAATAAGAATGAAAGAGGAGAAATAAAAACCAATACCACAGAGATACAAAAAATCATAAGAGGAACAGTTACATGCCAATAAATTGGACAACCTAGAAGAAATGGACAAATTTCTACAAACATACAGCCTGCCAAGATTGAGTCAAGACGAAACAGACAATGATATCACTCATATGTGGAATCTAATTTTTAAAAATGATACAAATGAACTTATTTACAAAACAGAAACAGACTCACAGACTTATAAAACAAACTTCTGGTTACCAAAGGGGTAGCATGGGGAGGAGGGATAAATTAGGAGCTCGGGATTAACATACACACACTACTATATATAAAATAGATAACCAACAAGGACCTACTGTATAGCACGGGGAACTCAATATTCTGTGAAAATCTATATTGGTAATAGAATTTGAAAAAGAATGAATACATTTATATGTATAACCAAATCACTTTGCTGTACATCTGAAACTAACACAACATTGTCAATCAACTCTACTCCAATTAAAAAAAAAGAAGAAACAGACCAGTTGCTAGAAATGAAATAGAATCTGTGATTTTAAAAAATCCTTGCAAACAGAAGTCCAGGAGTAGATGGCTTCACTGAGGAATTCTACCAAATATATAAAGAAGAACTTATACCTATCCTTCTCAAAGTTCCAAAAAATTGAAGATAATAATAAATAATAAATGCTGGAGAGGATGTGGATAAAAGGGACCCCTCCGGGGCTTCCCTGGTGGCGCAATGGTTGAGAGTCCGCCTGCCGATGCAGGGGACGCGGGTTCGTCCCCCGATCCGGGGGGATCCCACATGCCGCGGAGAGCCATGGCCGCTGAGCCTGCGCTTCCGGAGCCTGGGCTCCGCAACGGGAGAGGCCACAACAGTGAGAGGCCTGCATACCGCAAAAAAAAAAAAAAAAAAAAAAAAAGGGACCCCTCCTACACTGTTGGTGGGAATGTAAATTGGTACAGCCACTACTGAGAACAGTATGGAGGTTCCTTAAAAAGCTAAAAATAGAGTAGTCGTATGATCCTACAATCCCACTCCTGGGCATAAATCCAGAAACAACGAAAACTCTAATTCGAAAAGATGCACGCACCCCAATGTTCATAGCAGCACTATTTATAATAGCCAAGACATAAAAGCAACCTAAATGTCCATTGACAGATGAATCGATAAAGAAGATGTGATTAGCCATTGCTGGCTTTGCAGATGATAGGCAGCTACCAGCCAAGGAAATCAGGGCCCTCTAGAAACTGGAAAAGGCAAGAAAATGGATTCTCTCCTGGAGCCTCCAGAAGGAATGCAGCCCTGCCAAAACCTTGATTTTAGCACAGTAAGACCCTTTAGGACTTCTGACCTCCCGAACTGTAAAGTAACAAATTTGTATTGTTCTAAGCTACTAAGTTTTGATAATTTATTACAGTGGTCATAGGAAACTAACACAAATGCTAATGTCATAGAAGGAAGGAAAATAGTTTTTAAACTGATTAATTTTAGTGTAATTAGGACCAACAACTTGAAATTTTAAAATAGACATATTTAAGATAGATGTTAGAAAAAATAACAGTAATTTGACTTAGGTACAATGTATCAAAGCCAACTGCTAATGTGTTAGCAGTTGGAGGGAGGTCTATTTAATGTAAAGGATGTTATATTAAATAGATTCCAGATTCTTGATGCAGAGGGCGTTTCCGCGCTTGTTAAGTGGCATGATACTCAGAAGCCGAGTAAGCCTTTCAATCATGTTATTTGTGCTTTGTTCCCCTTTACTAAAATAAAGCATACTAAGAGGAGGCATATGCCCATTAGAGTGTGTTGAATTCAATCAACATAGCTGGATTTGGAACTTTAATTTCACTAGCAGTATCAGAAGGTTCACCTGTACCCATGTCTCTCTGGGGAAGATTGCCTTCCTGTGTAGTCTGATTTCCATAGTTACGTAGAATGAGAACCTGACCCCTTGAAAACAAGGTATTGATCTGGCCAGAATCCTTGTTCTTATTCATAAAAGCTATTTTCAGTTATAAGCATTTAAGGGTCTGAAAAATCACCCTGTTCTAAAGGAATATTAACTAAAGCTTGGAGTGATGGTTGTTGCCCTCATTTTTCTTCTCATATTTTATAGATTACCACATACTCAAGTATCATATTCTGCAAAAATAATATTAGCCTTAGAGAACTTGAGAAGACTTTGACCTGACCAGAGGCCCTGCCTTTTCATAAACTGCAAATTTTAAATGGGCCTTATTCCCTTTTTGTTTTTTTAAATTTATTTAATTTATTTTTTATTTTTGGCTGTGTTGGGTCTTCGTTGCTGTGCGCGGGCTTTTCTCTAGTTGCAGCGAGCAGGGGTTACTCTTCATTGTGGTGCGCGGGCTTCTCACTGCGGTGGCTTCTCTTGTTGTGAGCACGGGCTCTAGGTACGCAGGCTCAGTAGTTGTGGCGCATGGGCTTAGTTGCTCCGCTGCACGTGGGTTCTTCCCGGACCAGGGCTCGAACCCGTGTCCCCTGCATTGGCAGATAGATTCTTAACCACTGCGCCACCAGGGAAGGCCTCCCCTTTTGGTTTGCTGGTCCTTTTCAACAAAATACCCCTGACTCCAATTTATAAACCAAAAGGCGGGAGAAAGGGGAGAGGTAGCCCTCTGAGAGCTTTTATGCAGAGGACAGATTGACTACAGAAGGGCCCAGAGATTTTATGGTTACTCTTACAATATCCCCAGTTTCTTGCAGAGATTTATTTCTAATTGCTAAATTTTATTCTCTACAAAATGTTTACTCCTTTCCTTTCTTTTCCTTTTCTCAACTATCAAAACATTCCCCTGTTAGGGGTGGGATGAATTGGGAGATTGGGATTGACATATACACACTACTATGAATAAAATAACTAATGAGAACCTGCTGCATAGCACAGGGAACTCTACTCAATGCTCTGTGGTGACCTAAATGGGAAGGAAATCTAAGAAAGAGGGGATATATGTATGCATATAACTGATTCACTTTGCCATACAGCAGAAACTAACACAACATTGTAAAGCAACTATACTCCAATAAAAATTAATTAAAAAAAAAGAAAAAACAAAACATTCCCTAAGAAGTTTCCTTTACAACCATATACATGCATATACATACAGCGTTGCCATTTCAAACAATATTGAGTTCAATTTAGTGAGGACAACGTGTAAAAATAATGGCTACAAGTTTCTCTAGGTGGAGGGAGAGTGCTCCTATAGCCCTGTTGATGCTGTACCATGTTAATATAAGTGAGAATTATTCTTTGGGAAACACTCAGCCATCAGATTCCTCCCGACAGGTGGCAGAAACCCGCAGGTGGGTTCCAGAACCCAAGAAGTACTGCAGGTTGTACTGTGATAGGCTACAATAAAGGAGGAGGTAACCAGATGACAGAGGATTATACGAGGAAACTGATGTACAAAAAGTCTGAGGTCCTGGCACGACAGCTCATTTCTGTCATCTCTGGATCTTTATACCTAAGGAATGATTTTTACCATGAGGCTGAAATCAATAGACATTTAACAAGTACTATACACAGGTTTATCATCAATCAAAAACCCCAAGGACCTAACACAGCACTTACCAAAATTGAGTTTGAATCAACCTACAGATCAAAAGAATCTAGCGGTACCTAGATTCTTTTGATCTGTAGGTCCATCCGTACACATATTTTCAACTTTCCTTAATGTTAACTATATATTATCCCTTCTAGAAGTATTTAGTGCTGTATTCTAATTCTGAAGTGCTACAATCATTTCAATAATTTGATCCTTATGTTTTTGATTGGTTTTAGTTTCATGACTTGGCGGTAGGTAGTAGGTAGGTATAATCAGATAACCAAAGGCAACTTCATTGTTTTTTTTGCAGCTTTTCCTCAAATATATTAGTTTGGTTTTCCTTTCCTGGAAAGCAAACACTCTATCTTCAATCTCCTTTTAAGTGAAGGTTTGCTATGTAAAAATTACATAAAACCAAATTAGTCACAAAATATCCTTCTCTACGGTATCACCAAGGCAGAATGAGTGTGGACGAAAAGGGTTCCACATTTTCATGTTTCAGCTATGTGCAGTAAATGATTTTTTTTTTCTGAATTACATTTCCTTAAATCTTTTGTCAATTATTATTGAGGAGTGCATCATTTTCTCAGTAAAATAAACCAGAACCTCTAAAAGAAGTTTCACAAAATACAATAGCAAGGATGAATTCAAAGTCAATTTTAGTAAGTGCTGTGTGAGGTCCTTGGGGTTTTTGATTGATGATAATCCTGTGTATACTACTTGTTAAATGTCTATTGATTTCAGCCTCATGGTAAAAATCATTGCTTAGTGGAAAAACAATAGCGGTGAAATAAAATGAAAAGCAACATAATATTTTTTTAAAGATTAATGGGAATACAATGAATGTAATAAATTCCTCTTGTAACATAGTTGAGTAGTAGTACTAAGAATGTAGAAAATATTGGGAGAAGAATGTAATATTAACCACTTAATAAAAAGCTTTATAACATATATATCTTCAGCAGCTAAATTTACTTTCCTGCAGCTCTTTGTATATAGATAATTTTCACTCATACGAACCTTTGCATTATTTACAATCAATTCAAAGTATTATGGTGATATAGAATTTAGCAAGAAAATATTAACTTCCTCCTCTAAATCTCCCCTGAGATCAACAGCTTGCAAACACATTCTTTGTTAGGGATGCACAGTCTCCATTTTTTTAGCACCAAGATAACAGCCCCTCACACAGCTATTCTCTTACTTGATTAGGGGCAAAATGTCACCTTTGCTGAAAGCAAACCACTGCTTTTCACAGCAGGCAAATGATCAAAATTGCTCTTTACAGATATAAATTGTTAACGGATTTCTGTAGAAAAAAAAAGTTGTTGATAGGGTAAGTTGTGGCTTGAGCTAAGAAATGGAGAAAACTGCAGGAATCTAGGACAAACATAATTTTATGATCCATTTTAAAATAATTATTTAAATTTATTACTAAATCCTGTTTCTCAAATGTATTCTTTTAATAAGTCCTTCAATGATTATTAGACTACCTTGGATATTGAACCAAATTACCATCATCTGCACCCAAAAGATGTTCCAAAATAGTAATGGATGTGGTCCCCTCTGTTTTCTTTTGTTTCCCTAGCCCATCCCCAATAGTGCAGTGGGATGGAAGTTAGGCCACTGACATCCCAAAGATAATGGAACTAGAGAACCAAGGCAGCCACTTCCTTTTCTTTTTGGCCACGCCATATGGCTTGCAGGATCTCAGTTGCCAGACCAGGGATTGAACCCCGGGCCCTTGGCAGTGAAAGCACAGAGTCCTAACCACTGGACCACCAGGAAACTCCCAAAGCAGCAACTTCTTGTTTTTGTTCATTTGTTTCCTTGCTTTTAAAGTTTGAATCTCCAGGACCAAGTATAAAGCAGAAAGGTTGGAAAAAATACTTGATAAGTGAGTTCCACTTTGCCCTGACTTCCTTTCATTCCTACCTGAGAGCTGTGAATGAAAAACATTGGTGCCATACCAGTAAACAAAGGATGTCACAGCCACCAAGCCATCACATTACAGCCACCAGGATGGTGAGTCCTGAGGCAACTCAGGATAGAGGCAGGGTGCCCCCCAATCCCCCAACTAGCAGTCAGCCAATGCAGCCACTCCCAAAGGTACACCCTGAGGACACTCAGGATGAGAGAGCACAGGATACTGGCCCAGATAGCTGGCATATCAAAGGAATGATTTCAGTGAGCCCAGACTCTTGCATCTTCTAGTACATAGAAAAGCACTAAATTCCTTAACTTGAGATAATCTGGTTTTCCTTAATTCCCAGTAATCGTTTGATGTTCCAACTACCTGGTCTTTGTTGCAAAAACTCATATACATCCTGGCTCCCCCTCTCTTGCCTCGTTGGAGCAGTCTCTCAGAGTTATCTGAGATGCTGTGTTCCAGGCTTAAGTCCTCAGTTTTGTCCACCAAATAAAACATAACTCTCACCTTTTAGGTTGTGCATTTTTTTCCGTCGACAGAGCAAAAATTTTTTAAAAATTTGTTTTTCATCCTGCACTGGCAGAGGAAGAGTACATCGGAAAGAAAACAAGAGTTAAATGTTGGTGAGTTGTCCCTTGAAAGGAGGTCTCACCTCTCCAAACAGAAGTCTGGGTTGGGAGAGGGATGATGTTGATAGACTATCCAGATCCATGCGGGCATCCAAGAGTGGGTATGTCTGGCGCCCTGCTTTCTGCCCAGTGGCCCTGTGGATCAGATGAGATGCTTAGGGTGGCATAAACCATGAAGAGGCTTCCAGGAAGAAACTCAGTGGCACACAACTTTCTCTCTCTCCTGTTCTCACTCTCTCTTTTTAAGAACTGTGTAACAGATACCTAATTAATAGACTAGAAATATTTATAAAGAATATCAATGAATCAAACAAATGTTTATTGAATATTATGTGTGACCACCTTAGAAAACTATTGAGGAAGTGATTGTGCAGCCATACATGTTTTGTTGTTGTTGTTTGTTTGTTTTTAATATTTTACTTATTTATTTACTTTTGGCCACGTTGGGTCTTTGTTGCTGCGCGCAGGCTTTCTCTAGTTGTGAGCGGGAGCTACTCTTCCTTGTGGTGCATGGGCTTCTCATTGCGGTGGCTTCTCTTGTTGCAGAGCACGGGCTCTAGGTGCCCAGGCTTCAGTAGTTGTGGCATGCAGAGTCAGTAGTTGTGGCGCACAGGCTTAGTTGCTCTGCAGCATGTGAGATCTTCCTGGACCAGGGCTTGAACCCGTGTCCCCTGCACTGGCAGGCAGGACTCTTAACCACTGCGCCACCAGGGAAGTCCACAATACATGTTTTAAAAGCCAGAAAAAGGAAGAATTCAGAGTGGAATGAAATAAGATTCATGGAGGAGGTAGGTCTTGGGTGGAAGGCAGAGACATATTGGTTATTAGTAAAAATAAAACAAACACAAAACACAAAAACCAAGCAAGGAAGGAATAGGTATTCGAAAGGATAATCTTTTATTTCTGGAATCCCTTCTAGGCTAAATCCAATCACTGCAGCATGGATGCATGCAGAAACTGAAAAGAATTAAGAACTAATGATAAATGACAACAACTCCTTTTTTCCTTAACTGATTCAATCCCATAATGGGCAAAGAAGTGCTCTTTCTGAAGGTTCAGTTGTGGATATATATATACAAGGAGACTTCCCTTCAGCAGGCAAAAGGGCCAGGGGAGAATGACTGCTCCTTACTTTCATTTCTCTGGCTAGTCTTCAGGTGCAATCGTCAAAAAACACCCCAAATTATTCTGAAATGTAAATTTCCCTAGTAGAAACAAACAGGAGAGTGCATTGCTGCTTATGTTCAGAACCAAGCACTGCAGTTTGGGGAAATTTTTCAGATGTCATGTTGTGAAATGGTGTGTGGGTGTGGTGTTGGTGTGTGCATGTACGCGTAAAGTTTACGATAAAGCCCTTGCACCTGTACCTCTATTGCTACATCACTCCTTTTGGGTGCTTTTCCCATGGAACTTAGCCTCTGCATAACTATTTCATTGCTTGCTTGGAAAAAGTATTATGAAGCTGTTATGGACTGAATTATGTCCCCCCAACCCCGAAATTAATATGTTTAAGCCCTAACTTCCATTGTCATGGTATTTGGAGATAGGATCCTTGGGAGGTAATTAGATTTAGATGAGGTCATCAGGGTGGGGCCCTCATGATGGGGTTAGTGACTTTTAGGAAGAGATGCCAGAGCTTGCCCTCTTTCTCTCCACCACGTGGAGACATAGCAAGAAGGTGGCAATGCACAATCCAGAAAGAGAATCCTCACCAGAACCCAACCATGATGGCACCCTGATCTTGGACTTCTGGCCTCCAGAGCTGAGAAAATAAATGTCTTCTGTTTAAGCCCCACAGTCTACGGTATTTAGTTATGGCAGCCCCAGCAGACTGAAGCATTGGACTTGCCAGCATGAGGACATTTTCTGAATGTCAAGTGGTTATTGACTTTTAGTCTGCAGGAATGCATTATGATGAACATAAACTATAGCTTCTTGCTTCTTATGTGTCATGATGTCAGGGCTGGAGCTGGGTCTAGTCATAAAATGCCAGTGACAAAGAGACACCAACTGTTACTTACTTGAGAGAGTATTGCTGAGAGAACAGAACTATTCACAAATGACAGAGAAGCCCTTAATGTTACCTCAGGGATTAGGGGTCTCACATCTTCCTCTGTTAGGGCCATGCTTTTACAATTCGTACGGATCACAAACTTTCTCTGCGAGTCTTGTGGAAAAATCATCTTGTACCCCTAATTATCGTCACATACACAGAGCTTAAGATTTTTTACTTGATGTGTGCCTAGTTTAATAAGTAGAGAGTCTAATGCTTATGATTTGAACCATCTACCACAGCAAAGGCCAGTCTTGAAAAGTGTGGTATAGAGAAACTTTAGGATGATCAGACTGAAAGATTAAACTAATTCCAGGTTGGTCAACAGTTTGCTTTTTTGTTTTTTGTTCTTCGTCACGCCATGCAGCTTGTGGGATCTTAGTTTTCCGACCAGAAATTGAACCTGGGTCACAACAGTGAAAGCACGAGGCCTAACCACTGGACCATCAGGGAATTCCTGGTTTAAATTGGGTCTGAGGGCATGTGCAGGAGAGAAACTGCTTAAGTTATTAAGCCATTCATTAGTCATTAGCTGGGAACACGAATTATCAGTCTCATCTTTTGGGAAAAGTCACATTATCCCATAAATTATTGTGACTGTGGTGCATATATAGAGAATCAGGGGCTGTCTGCATGAAAGTAATGGCTAGAAATTATATTCAAAGACTTGTAAAGCCAGCAATCCTTCCCTAAGTGCAAGTTCCCTTTATATGAAATTCTAATATACTTAATTTTATTTTTGCATGCATTTCGGTAATCATGAAAAATTTATTTCCAAAATAGGTGAATGATTATTTTGGGGACAATTAAGGAAAGGAGAGAATTGGAAATAGAAAAGAGGAAAATGACAAAAGTATTGATGGCAAATTACAGAAACAGAATTCTAGAAATTTTGAGCTAGAGAAACAAAGGTGAAAAAAAATGCAAATGTTAGAACCAACCTGTTACATCTGTTAGAAAAGAGGACACTGAGATGCCCCTAAGGGGCGAATGAATCAGAAACTCCCTTCAGTGGGATTCTGGGGGCACAAGTAAAAGTCCTGGGTAATAAAAGGAGAAAGGCTTTAACATTTGGGTAAAGAAGCAGAAACATGAAAAGGCTAACTTTTAGGATCTATATTATTATCTCCAGAAAAGTCAAGCAAGTTTACCAGCATTTCCTTGAGACTGTAAGTGAAGGAGATTTTTTTTTTTTTTGGTGTGTGTGTGTGTGTGTGTGTGTGTGTGTGTGTGTGTGTGTTTCAGTACGTGGGCCTCTCACTGCTGTGGCCTCTCCCATTGCGGAGCACAGGCTCCGGACGCGCAGGCCCAGCGGCCATGGCTCCGCGGCATGTGGGATCTTCCCAGACTGAGGCACGAACCCGTGTCCCCTGCATTGGCAGGTGGACTCTCAACCACTGCGCCACCAGGAAAGCCCGTGAAGGAGATTTTAAGAAGTTTCTAGTAAACAGGAAATGGTAAATAGAAATTAGTTGTATGGTGCCCATTATTACTCATTTAAAATGTTTCTAAGACCCAGCTTCAACCCCAGTCGCTACCTAATAGGTCAAATGCATGGTGAAAGGAAGACTGTGTATGATAGATGTTTTTATATCTCTTCAGGTTCACAATCCCTTGGGGACTGATGTGTTTCAGAATTCAAAGATTTTTTTAAACTCTTAATTTTAGAAAAATTGTATCTATCTATGTATATACACACATATATGTTTTGCTGAGAAATACTGAAGTGCTTGATTACCTGATTATGAGTTACTTTCCCAAACTCCACCAGGGGCCAGACAGATATAGAGAGAATATAATAATTATACATATTATATATTCTCTCTATACATATTATATATATACATATTTTTAATAAATTTATTTATTTATTTATTTTTGGCTGTGCTGGGTCTTCGTTGCTGCACGTGGGCTTTCTCTAGTTTCCGCGAGCAGGGGCTACTCTTCGTTGCGGTGCACAGGCTTCTCATTGCAGTGACTTCTCTTGTTGCGGAGCACGGGCTCTAGGCGCACAGGCTTCAGTAGTTGTGGCACGCAGGCTCAGTAGTTGTGGCGCACAGGCTTAGCTGCCCCGCGGCATGTGGGATCCTCCCTGACCAGGGCTTGAACCCATGACCTCTGCACCGGCAGGTGGATTCTTAACCACTGCACCACCAGGGAAGCCCCATACTATATTTTGTATATAATAATTATTTACATACATATTCTGTCCCTCTCTCTCCCTCTCTGTCTCTCCAGATATATAAAGTCGATGATAAAGAGGCTAACTGAGCAATGAGAGTGAGTGAGCAGGTGGTACAGAGTGAGTGGAAACAAAAGACAGAGCTCCAGGGCAGTGGTCTTCATGATATTTTCATAATAGATGTGCCCAGTCTCTTTTTTAGGTTATAAAAAAATTTCGTGGTAAGTTTAAGTAGTTGCAAAGTGTATAAATTCCTCCATATTCTAAGTTTGATACATTTATTTATTATTGTTAAAAAATTGAAGTGTAATTGACCTACAATGCTATGTTAGTTCCAGGCACCTGACATAGTGCTTTGATATTTCTGTATGTTACAAAATGATCACAGGTAACTTTGATATTTTACATTAAAATAGTTACATCACTCTTTAAAATGTATCATATAGAATCCAAATACTATACCACCTTGATATGTATCATAAGCCATTTAAAAAAATACATAAACAAATTCTTCTTTAACTTAGGAGTTTTACATTGCCACCTTTTCTTTTCAGACTTATTTCTCTTGCACTTCCCCACATACTTTTTATCCTAATGTAATATATCTTAATGTTTGAAAATCTTTAGTAGATAATTCTAACATACTTCTCTGCCACAAAAATTATTTTCAGGGCCAATTTACCAAAACGACATACATGTATTATGATTTGATAAATAATTATTAACATAAAACATTTTGGAAGTGCATGTGGAAACAGCTGTGATTCATATGATTGTCACTTCTATGCCAAGTACAGGGGTAATAATGATAATGATAATAATAATAATAATAGTTAATGTGTATTGCTGTTGATTTTTTGCCACACATGGTCTATGTCCTTTTTGTGTTAGTTTATTTACTGTTCACGGTGGTCCCATGATGTGGCGACTCTTACTGCTCACATTTTACATGCATCTATGGATAACTATTACTTATCATTAGAAGAAGATGGAATTTTCAACAGCAGTCCTATTCAATTTTCAAAAAGAATTTAATGATGTAAGCTCTGAGAAATCTTTATTCCTGTAAGTAATGGGAATGGAAGAAGTTTTATTGTGGTAATATTACTCAATTTTTAAAACCTTCTTTCAAGTTATGTACTAAAAATATAGCACCTGACAGCTTGATTAGGTGCTCCTTCAATTTTGTTGAAAGCACAGAATTAGAAACCTCCTAACTTGCAAAGTATTTGTTACTTAGTCATTAGAATTCTCTCATTTCTGCGGATCTCCCAATAGGGCTTCACTCAGAGTTATCAAATGAGTATTAGTTACTCTTACCGGTTTACTTAGAAGCATATCAGTTTACCCAGAAAGGGTTGGGAAAGTTGAAAAATTGTTAATGTCAATTCCCTTTTGCAAACATATTTTATCTTATTATATGTGATTTACTTATTTTTTTCTTAAATCCTTGGATATTTACATTTAGTTCATTCAATCTCTGGAAAATATCTGACATGTAAAATAGTTGATCAAACCAGCCCTTTTGTCAAACCAATGAGCCCAATCGCACTTACTTTCCATCAGAAGAAATATGGTTTCATTTTCAAATCAAACGTAAGAGTTAGTGTGCCTCCCACCAATTATCTTCCTTCCTAATTCTAATGCCAAGGTATTTACAGAAGTCATGGAGCTTTCCCAGGAGTTTGTTACTGAATGAAATAAAAGATGGCTACTTTGCCTTACTGAGGCTCTTTTTTTTGCTCTCAGAAGAATCTATCTTCAGGGGCAATACATTTTGTGATAATAGGTAAAAATTGGAAGGGATGAGGTTGTTGAGCAAAAAATTGCCATGAATTCTGCTGCCCCACTACGCCATACATCTAAGACTGAAACACCCCAACAGAGATATCTAACACCTTGCTTCAATCTCAACAGATATATATTTAAGACAGAGAATGGTGCCAGGGTCTATTTGGGTTTATGGTATCGTTACCAAGGCTATTGCCCCAGAATCATTCCCCTGCCCCTCTCTCGAATGGGAACCAATTACTTTTGCCTTAGTTTCAGGAGGAAACTGCAAAGAGAAAAAAACAAGACCTGATTAGAACTCACTAGGCCCAAGATGGTAGAAGATCTGACCTCCAGTTGCCTTTGACCCTCATTATATGCTCATTATAATACATTTGCATGCTTCAATGACACACCCACCAGCACCATGACAGTTGACAATTGCCATGACAACAACTGGAAAAGCCCATACAAGCACTGAAAAGGAGTGTTGCCTCTGTGGGTCTAAGCCACACTCCTGTTCTCAGATAAGTCGTGAATATTCCTCCCATTCTTTCCAATTCTCTCTCTTTTCCTCTGACCCTCCTATATATTTGCTGTCTCTGCTGCAATTGGGTTGAGAAGTTGATTTGCAAACTAAGTTCCCACTTTTTAATTCTTTGGCATTGACTAAAACTTGTACTGTTCCAGTCTCCGCATCGGTTTTGTTATTGGTTGTGCGAATCTGAGGGGGAAAAGAACCTACCTGGCAAAGACAAGGCGTGTCAGCCCAGCGAGGGTCTAAGTCAACCAATTCAGTAACAGTATCTTGATTAAAGATGGCTTTATCAACACAAATATTTAGAATTCTCCCTACGTTTTCACTCTGTGGTTTTTACTCTCAGGGCAGTACAATACAGTTAGTTTGGGGATGCATGAGAGACATGTCTTTATTTTGTAATGTGGGGAAATGCAATTATGAAAGGTGAGGGAAGGTGGGCAAGGAGAACAGGCATGATGTCTTGACTGTGGCACATTCTCAGGCAGATCAAGTCTAGAAAATAATGCCTATGGAATCTGAGGATTTGGAAACTGATGGTCCAAAAACTATTTGTAACAGGGAAGAGCAAAATCTGACTCCATGTTGGAGCTATTTCTTTTATTTCAAACTTTGCTTTTCATTGCTTTTGTTATTATAATCATACACAATGGGCTGCTTCAGGGAACCCTGCCCCTCTGCCTGAACCTTAAACTAAAGTGCCTTTGTTCAGCTCACAGGGAGATAATCTGACCCTGCCCACCTGTGAATGGTTGCAGAAAAGAAGAAATTAACACATCCCCTCCCAATGCTGGCCAAGCCAGGAGATATTTTGCAAAACTAATGGCTTTTTTACTTTATTTCCTCACCTCCTCCCCCTCTCTGTTTTATAAAAGAAACTGGCATCCAGACCCCCCACTAAGATGGTTTTTGGGGACACTAGTCTGCCATCTTCTTAGTCTGCCAGCTTTCCAAATAAAGTCATTATTCCTTGCCTCAACACTTCGTCTCCTGATTTACTGGCCTGTAGTGCAGCGAGCAGAGAGAGCTTGGACTCCGTAGCACATTCATGCCATTCCATCTCCCAAAAAGTCTTAGAGTACCCCCAGGGGCATGCAGGCTCCATTTGAAGACTGAGCTTTAAAAGAGGACAGATGAATCCTCTGAATTAAATATCAGAGAAATCCCACAGAGACTGGTTCTCAACCTGGGCTTGTGGAAGGGCTCCAGTGTGCTACAAAAGCCACCCTAAAATTGTGCTAAAATTGTTTGTGTTTTTGCATGGGAGGGATTTTCTTAATTTTCATTATAAGTGACTCTTACTAAAAAATGTTTAGATTCCATATCCCTCCATTTATGGAGAGAATATGCCAGGTCAAATTTCCTATAACTAATGTCTACTTTCTTATGAGTGAAATTGGAAAGATTGTTTTATATTTTGTGTGGTTCCAAGGAAGTTTTAATAGTTTATAAAACTACATATAATGAAACAAAATCAAACTTTATTTTAGACATGTGAGAGAACCAAAATAGGTGGAATATAGGGTAGGAAAATAACATAAAGCTAAGAGCAAGATTAGAGCACAAAATGCTTCTTGAAAGGGTCTCCATTCCCTTATTAAGGTCAGACCATGAATGTGGTTATGTGCTTTCTAGCAGCCAACACAGCAAGTACATAATCACTTAACACACAATATCCATGAGATGACTATCCTTTTCACTGAGGCCAAGGAGAAATCCTCCCATGGCTTTTTTTTTTTTTTTTGTGAAGATACTGCTGTGGACAATATCCTCAATAATACCCTTACAGTTTGTATAACAGTGATCTTCATAGAATTTCTCCTTAAGGTAGCCTTCAATGCAATAGTTATACTTACTGAGTCATTACCATGTGAGAAATACTTGACCAAAGTATTTATTTACATGCATTACATCATCCAATCCTCACAAAAACATTGTGAGATAGAATAACTAGGACTAAAGTGATGGTGTGTGACTTGGAAATAGGTCATAAAAGGCACTGTGATTTTCTGTCTCACTCTGTCTCTCTCTCAGTTCACTCACTCTGGGGGAAGCCAGCTGCCATGTCAAGAGGACACTCAGGCAGATTATGGAGAGACCCACTTAAGTGAGGGACTGAGGTCCCCAACCAACAGCTAGTAAAGAACTGAGGCCTCTGACAATAGCTATGTGAGGGAGCTGGGAGGTGGATTCTCCAGACCCAGCTGAACGTTCAGATAACTGCATCCTCTGATTGATGCTGAGTCAAAGCACCCAGGCAAGCCACTCCCAGATTCTGAACCCACAGAAACTGTGATTTAATAAATACTTGTATTTTAAACCACTAAATTTGGGAGTAACTTGTTATGCAACAACAGATAACTAATAGAGGTGGTAAAGGTACAAACCTCTCTGGTGCTCTAGTTGAGATCAAAGAAATTCTTTAGAAACTCCACAGCGAGGGGTTTTATGTGAATATGTTTGAAGCAAACCCTTTTGAAAATCTGATGACAGTCATGCAACCTCTCCCCAGAAAACGCACAAATTGCACATGCACAACACTGAAATACGTCAAGGAAATCAGTCTTCCTGAGGCCTATCCAGCGATCCATGTGCCCCAGATTAGGAATGTGGCTTACAGTGGTGTTTCTCAAACTTTACTGTGCATATGAATCTTGTTAAAATGCAGATTCTGATTTACTAGGTCTGAGTTAGGGCCTCAGTCTTTGCAAATCTAACAAGCTCTAACAAGATGCAGATGCTTCTGGTCTTTGGATCACACTTTGAGTAGTAAGAGAAAAGGAAGTGTAGCCTGCACATTCTTTGAGCAATTGTTAACAAATATTGCTTTTCTCTCTGGGAGTTTTGATAGAGATGGACCGGTAGTAGGTTTGGGGCGATTGTCCCTGACATGTGTCTGGAAAGCAGCACTTATTCAGTGTGTAGAGCCACAGGCCTTGGCTTTTAACACCAAACTGGCTGGGATCACAATTTAGGGATCTCATAAAGTAGTCACCTCACCTCTGCACAGAGATGGCTATGGTGGCATCTTTAGGCAGGGCAATATTCTTTTCAAAAAGTAATATTTGGTGAGCTCAAAAACACAGACAAATGAGCTCTCAGAGGTCAAAGTTCATTACCCTGATCACGTACAAAATCATTTCATTCTGGAAAAACTTTAGAGCAGCTATAAGTAAACACTGACCTTGGCCATAAAGCTATTTCAGTAAAGGACCCAGAAAATGTATACCTTTAAGAAATATAATTTCCTGGTGGACATATTAAGTTAAACTGGTTGTAAAATATTGATAAATGGATTTATGGAGTTTTAAATTATGAACTCATTTAATGTTGGGTGATACTGAGCAAAAATAATGACTTTCATTCTAGAATACTTGGTCTCTGGGCTTTTTGGGGGAAGTCATGTGATACGAAGGTTGATTCTATCTTAAAGCCAGTCTTGGAGTGTTTGAATAGACATGTCATCTATATATAAGAGAATGTTTATCTTTCTTTGTAGTGGGGTTATGCATCCAGATCACGGAAAAGTGCTGTCAAATTAAAAGGGTAAAAATAGAAAAGGGGGAGGGGCGTTGCAGAGGCCTATTTTGCCTCAATGGAAATTGTTAGCTGGTACATCAAGAAACCACTCTTTTTTTTCTTACTGTAATTCTTAAACTAGTTCAAATAGATACAGATTATAAATGAGCATAAAAGACAAAACGGTACAATTTAAAAAGGATTTCTATTTGAGTTCATGCAGCTTGACCAATAATTTATGCTGTTCTCAAAGGACAAGAAAGATGAATAAAAGACAAGAAAATTATTATATTATTCGTGGGAGAAACAGTAATGCTCACCAAATGTTCCATCTGCTTTCCTCCATTTCGCAGCCTCTTTATAGTATGTGAGCCCGTGTGACTAGTTTTGGCCAATGAAATGGGAGCAAAAGTGATCTTCAGACTGAAGCAATAAACAGCCTATGTATAATTTTCCAGCCTTTCTTCTTTCCTAATTGAGGAAGTTATGTGTTCCATATGGAGCACCTACAAGTTGGTGGGGTCTTGGTCAGCCTGGGTCCTTGAATGGAACAGAGACTCTTGCTGACCTGTGATAGACACGTAGGATGAGCAAGAAATAAGTCTTCATTATGTTAAGCCACCGAGAATTCAGGATTAATTTGTTACCACAATAAAACCAGTATATCTCAACTATTGCATTTTTGTGATAGATTTCTCCACAAGATAAAAGAGTTTAATAATGTTAATAGGGAAGTGGCTTTCTCTAAAGAATGCCTTCTCTTCACAGTGAACGTTGGTTTGAGAAAGCCAACGTTAGTTTAAAAAACACAGAACTGGCATAAACACTGGATGAAAGATGTAGTAAATTAGTAGGTTAAAGAATTGCTCTTTGGAAAATGAGATTAAACTATCGTTGGGATCTAAACTGACATATTTATGTGTAGAGTTAATGAATGCAAACAATTTGGATGCATTCAAAACAATACTTAAGACTTAACAATTCCAAAGTCAGAAAATTGTGTACTATTATTTATTTAGGTTGAGATTTAAAAGTCAATGAACAATGAAAACAATACTGATATGCAGTCAGAGAGCGTCCTGGGATGTGGAAAGTTTAGTTTGGGTTTAAATGTTGGCTCTACTCTTCCTAGTTTTCTAAGTGTCTTTTCACTCATTTGTAAAACGGGAATAAAGGTTTCTATCTTTCAGAGTCATTGTGAGAAATAATTATGGTAATATGATGTATATTAACTACATAGTCTGGATTCTGACCCTCAGAAATCACTCATAACTGTGATAATAAGGATGATGGTTTCATCAACCATGATCTGAGATTCCACAACTTAATTCACAAATTCATACCTTGAGTCACTTGGCCCCAGAAATTGCCCTCATGATAAGATCTGATTTGATGGTTAAACTCAGATCCCATCGTAATCCAAGATTGTATATGTGTGTCTGTGCGTATGTGAGTATGTATGTGTGTGTGGACTTCTTTCCCCTCTTTTAAGAAAGACTAAGGAGATTAAACCATTTGTAGGGAATAAGGAACCAATAGCGTCTTCCAACTTCCTTCAGATGTCTTATTAATTGTGGCTTTTTTGACTTCTGCAATCTTTATCAAACTCCTTGCTGGGAGAGAGCCCGTTTGCTGAGAGGCAGCAGTGGGTCTGTGGTCAGCAATCCACTGATAGCAGGTGAGCGGGACAAGCTCACCTTTGAAGCACCAGTGCTGAATTTTAGAAGTCATTGTCTAGCAAGAATCCACCCATAAAATCAGGAAGATTCCTGATCCCTTTACCCTCTCCACAGCCTTAATTTTTACCATCCAATCCCAAGTGTAAACAGCTTCTTGGTAAACTATGGAAAGGAATTTTAAAAAGATAAAAATAATAACTTTAGGGCTTCCCTGGTGGCACAGTGGTTGAGAGTCCGCCTGCCGATGCAGGGGACATGGGTTCGTGCCCCGGCCCAGGAGGATCCCACATGCCGCGGAGTGGCTGGGCCCATGAGCCATTGCTGCTGAGCCTGCACGTCCGGAGCCTGTGCTCCGCAATGGGAGAGGCCACAACAGTGAGAGGCCCGTGTACCGCAAAAATAAATAAATTAATTAAAAAAAAAAAAAACTTTAGCCCAGATATTCAATTTGAGAGAAAGGGGAAGAATTAAACAGGATATATTCTGTAACTATATCCACGGTAGAAATACAGCCAAAGCTTTTTCTAGATTTATCTTACTTGCTACCTTTCAGCACACACATGTGCTTAAATACATTTAGAGAGAATGTTTCCTTTTAGATACATATATTTCTATTTGAATGACTGGCTCACCCGAAAGCTCAAGGAAAGCCTCCACAAGAAGTCACCACCAATCCTTAATGGGCTATTTAGAATAAATAAAAGATAGAAGGACGTAAAGGAGAAGCTATATGCCCAAAATTCAGAGTGGGCCTTTGTTCAGGAAATATGTTACATTTACCTAAGGTTGAAAGAGGTCAGCGCAGCTAATTTACTTTTATTTCTGATGGATTATTTTACCCTGAAATCTGAAGAGACAAAAACTCTAAAAGTTCTCTGACTTGGGTTTCCCTGGTGGCGCAGTGGTTGAGAGTCCGCCTGCCGATGCAGGGGACACAGGTTCGTGCCCCGGTCCGGGAGGATCCCACATGCCGCGGAGCGGCTGGGCCTGTGAGCCATGGCCGCTGAGCCTGCGCGTCCGGAGCCTGTGCTCCGCAACGGGAGAGGCTACAACAGTGAGAGGCCCGCGTACCGCAAAAAAAAAAAAAAAAAAAAAGTTCTCCGACTTGTTCCCAGCTAAATTTTATTTCATATTTTGTCTCCTCTTTGCCTCCAGAACATCATTATGATTTGTAGTTACATATTTATTTGTGTTTATTTAGTATTTATCTCCCTTATTCAAAAATACACACTGTGAAAGCAGAGATCATTTGTATTTTGTTCACATAAATTTTTGTTTATGATCACCAACACTTGGGTGAACAGTGCCTGGTACATGGGAGGCATTCAATGGTAATGATTGAATAGAGAATTAAATTTTATAATGTTATATCATTATATAATCCATGTTATAAAATTTAGTTCTTTTTAGAATGTATATATTAAAATTATTCAGAAAGTCAACATATTAGAATCCTTACCTTTAATTTACCAACTGGTCATATTACACTAAAGAAATCTTAGATGTTGAGGATACTCAAGGGAGTTGCATAGCTTAAACAAATAAAAATAACAATTCCACATCTGTTGGCTCTCTAATGTAACCTAGAACATAGATACTATTAACGGCTGGTATTGGTCATAGGAAATCAATGTGAGGCAGGCTGTGACTCAAGCTGGACAAATCTCAGCCAGTTCCCTGGCCATATTTGATTGGCATATTAGTTTCCTGTTGCTGCTGTAAGGTTGTACCACAAACTCACTGGCTTAAAACCAACCAGATGTATTATCGTACAGTTTTGGAGGTCAGAAGTCCAAAATCGTTCCACTGGGATAACATTGGTGCCAGCAAGCCTGCATTCCTTCTTGAGGCTCAAGGGGAAAATGCAATTCCTTGCCTTTTCTGGCTTCCAGAGGCTGCCTACATTTCTTGACTCGAGGCCCCTTCCTTCATCTTTAAAGCCGCAGTATAGCATCTTCTCTCCTCTACGACCTCTGCTTCTGCCTTTGTCTCTCTCTCTCTCTTGCTTTGTGTCTCTCTGATCCCCTTCCTTCCCTGTTATAAGGACCCTTGTGATTATATTGCCTTCAAGCACATAATCCAAGATAATCTCTTTCTTTCAAGATCCTTAACTTAGTCCCATCTGTAAGATTCCCTTTGCCATGTAAAGCAGATTCTGGGAATCAGGATGTGGGCATCTTTGAGAAATCCATTACATAGCCCACCACAATTGATACAGGAGTAAAAATCTGACCTAAGCCAGGCCATCATCCTTCTGGATTGTTTTTTGTGCCGGAACTTGAGAAAAATCACCCATGGTAATGGAAGCTCTGACATACGAGGTTTAGGATCTATCAGCAGTCATATTCCTTGAGGTACAGAATAGGCTGGCATAAAGGAAAAAGAATGGAGTCCCATAGAAGAGAGACTAACGTGGAAACAGAGAGCTGAGGCCCAGGTGTGCTTTTGCCAGGTGTATATAACTGAATCACATTGCTGCACACTTGAAACTAACACAACATTTTAAATTAACTATGCTTCAATAAAAAATAAATCATAAAAAAAGGGCATGCAGCAAAAGACAGTCTTTACTCTCAAGGAGTCCCATGGGAGGCAGAGCAGCAAATCTTCACTGCGTGTGGTGAGTACCATGGGAGCACCCCTGGGGACACTTCACTCAGGAGTGTGCAGGCCAGGGATGGTTACCAGAAAGTTGATGTTTGGGCTGAACCCTAGAAGATAATAGGAGATTTTGGACAGTCAAGGGAGAGAACATTCCAGGCAAAGTCACAGAGGCATGAAAGA
>NW_006794635.1:673077-689700 GCF_000442215.2 Lipotes vexillifer
TAGATTCCGTGCATCATGAGCAGTGTGATATTATAAGAACAAGGAGTTTGGACTTCCCTGGTGGCGCAGTGGTTAAAAATCCCCCTGACAATGCAGGGGACACAGGTTTGAGCCCTGGTCAGGGAAGATCCCACATGCCACGGAGCAACTAAGTCCGTGTGCCACAATTACTGAGCCTGTGCTCTAGAGCCCGCGAGACACAACTACTAAGCCCGTGTGCCACAACTACTGAAGCCCCCATGCCTAGAGCCTGGGCTCCGCAACAAGAGAAGCCACCACAGTGAGAAGCCTGCGCACCACAACGAAGAGTAGCCCCCGCTAGCCGCAAGTAGAGAAAGCCCGCGAGCAGCAATGAAGACCCAACGCAGCCAAAAAAAAAAAAAAAAAAAAAAAAAAAAAAAAGAACAAAGAGTTTATGTGGGGTACTGATGAGAAATGAGGTTAGAGAGCTTGACAGGGCAAAATTGAAAAGCTCTCAAGGCTCATGCCAGAGAGTTAAGGTTCTGTTTCCAAAAGCAATTGCACAGTGCCTGGCATAGAATATTAACCGTCACATCGCTGATGGTTCGGATGCAGAGACTGCGCACGGTCAATACAGAAATCAAAAGGCCTGGTCACAGAATTGATGTCTGGCACTGAGACTGTTACACTGACATCTTTGTTCTGGGAGAGAAAAATCAGTGCTGGAGAGCTAGATTTTTTACATTTTTAAAATCCAAAGATCAAAGACATGAATATGACTGTGCAGCTGTATATGAAGGGGGTGAGAAGTAAAACTGGAAAGATTGAAAATAATATATACTTAATACTTACTGAAGGCTTCTCTACATTCCTAATACACTAATTGCTAATAGCAGGGATCTTTGCCTGGGGTCTGTTTATGAGCTTGGGACTATTCTGAAAACATCTCGAACTTTTAGGCAAAGTTTTATTTTTTTTAATAAATTTATTTAATTAATTTATTTTTGGCTGCATTGGGTCTTTGTTGCTGCCGGGCTTTCTCTAGTTGCAGCGAGCGGGGGCTACTCTTTGTTGCAGTGTGAGGGCTTCTCATTGCAGTGGCTTCTCTTGTTGCAGAGCACAGGCTCTAGGCGTGATGGGCTTCAGTAGTTGTGGCACGTGGGCTCAGTAATTGTGGCTCATGGGCTCTAGAGCGCAGGCTCAGTAGTTGTGGCGCATGGGCTTAGTTGCTCCGCGGCATGTGGGATATTCCCAGACCAGGGCTCGACCCCGTGTCCTCTGCATTGGCAGGTGGATTCTTAACCACTGCACCATCAAGGAAGTCCTAGGCAAAGTTTTGAGCATGAGTGCATTTGTTTATTTTCCTAAGGGTAGGTGTTTTGAATTTTTATCCTATTCTAAAAAGTCCTTGTCTCCAAGGTTAAGACGCACTGGCTTCTAGCAGTCAACTAGAGAAAAAGGACATGAAGTAACATTGTTTAGACATTACATGGTGGATTACAGTGGTAGAAATTTCTTTTGGGGGGAGTGGAGAGTTAGCAGGTAGGCCAACGCCCAGTGGTCTAATAAACAATCTCCCAAACCCTGTTGCCTTATCATAATGACAATTTATTTCTTGCTCACCTCGAAGATCAATACAGTTAGTGGCGGGAAGTGGGTCTTCTGCACACAGCTGGTTAAGGATCAAGCTCCTTCCATGCTGTGGCTCTACCATCTTCAACATGTCACCTCAGAGGCATCCTGGCATCATCCAGGTAGCACACAAGGGAAAAGAGAGAGCACACAGAGAAGGTGCATCCCTCTTAACTGCCTTGATGGGGCAGAGGCACATCCGTTCTCACATTTCATTTACAAGAACTGATCATACGGTCCCTTCTAAGTGCAAGGCGGGTGGGAAGTGTAGTTTATTTGGGTGCACAGGATGAGGAAATATATTTGGTGAATATCTAGCTAATTTCTGCCCTGGGAAGTTTAAAAAACTGGATTCTTATCTGCTGGTCATGGTTTTGGGGTAGCTCTAGGTAAAAAAATATGGAATGAACTAGATATCCTTTCTCAAAGACCATATGGTTGTTCATACTGGGTTTTAAAAAATGTGTCCTTTGTTTAAATAATGTTTTAGGTCAGGAGCACAACCTCAAGAATTCTCTGATTCATCAACACCCTTAAGGGTAGTCACCCACCCAGTAACTCAGATGGATTGTGAGATAAAGGTCCAAGCCTTCAATATGAAGAAAGAGATTGAGGAATCTATACTACACTCCTCTCTACACTGAAGATGCTAACAGTATTTCAAGGTCCAGGATATTTTATTGTCAAATAAGATTCACTTTATGCTTTCATTCTGATAAGCTCCTTTGTAAAACATCAGTCCAGGACCTTCTTAACTCAAACTGCAGAGCAAGTCAATTCCAGAGGGGAACACAAAGATCAAGCGATGTCAATCATCTAAGAACTGGAGCATATTAAAATGCTTTACTTTGAAAGACATTTTCAAGTGACTACTTTAATCATATAGAATTTTGCTAATTAAACAATTTAAACGCCAGCTCTACTAACTGAATTTTGAGTTACATTTTATTTTAATTGTTTCTGTTCTCTAAAAATATACATCAGAGCTTTTTAATTTTAATTCCACATTTTACACAGCAGTTAACTCTCCCACACAGCCAGCTCCAACAGTCACAAAAGCAGAAATACATGCTTGCTGAGGGTACTGTTTTCCAGTTTTAAGCTTATTAAAAATTCATCTGTTGAACTGTTTAGATTAAGTTCTGCCCTTTACTGCATCTTACCAGTCTCACAAAAGCCAAGCAGTCAGTGTGGTCTGTATGAATATAATCATGGTCGAATTCTGACTCAACATAGTCTTTTTCTGACCTTAAATACTTTCTTCTCCATTAAAAACAGTCTTGCTTCTTCTAATTGATTGCTACGTCAATTTCCTGGCTCTGTCTTCATTTGTTCCTTTAAAAAATGTATTGAGGGGCTTCCCTGGTGGCACAGTGGTTAAGAATCCACCTGCCAATACAGGGGACACGGGTTTGAGACCTGGTCCGGGAAGATCCCACATGCCACGGGTCACCACAACTACTGAGCCTGCACTCTAGAGCCCTCAAGCCACAACTACTGAAGCCCGCGCACCACAACTACTGAAGCCTGAGTGCCTAGGGCCCGTGCTCCACAACAAGAGAAGCCACCGCAATGAGAAGCCCGCACACTGCAAAGAAGAGTAGCCCTTGCTCACCGCAACTAGAGAAAGCCTGCACACAGCAACGAAGACCCAATGCAGCCAAAAATAAAAATGAATAAATAAAATAAATAAATTTATATTAAAAAATGTATTGAAAATCTTCTTCTTAGCTGTGTGACCTTAAGGCAAATCACCGTGCATTATAGAGCCTCAGATTTTTAATCTTTGAAATAAGAATAATCTCCCAGATTTGTTGAGAAGACCTCAAACTGGATGATGAAAAGGAAGGTGCTTTGAAATCTTCCAAGGGCTGTAGAAATACCATTATCAATAAAACCACTAAACCTCCTGATAGGTGGGAACAATCATTGTTGCAGAGTTCAGAGAAGGAAGCAAGTGTGACTTGAAGCATCCTGCCGAGAGCGAGAGGGGAGAGTGGAGAGATAGGACTTGTGCTGAGTCATGGGGAAAGAGGAGGACTTAAATATATGGAGGGGGCAGGAGAGGGCAACTCAATCAGAACCGTAAGATCTGTCCTGACCAAAATGCACACAGGTGGAAATGAACTCAAGTTGGCTGGCTCTGAAGCAGGTTGTTGACCTGGGTAGATGGAGGAATAAACTTGAAAAGTAAATTAGGATCAAGGGGAGAGAGTCTTTTCATTGACAAGGACCTTGAATTGATTTTTGATTAGGACATGGTGGGATGAGCTTGGTATTTTCAGAAGACTCATCTGGCAAAAAGGGTGGGTGACCAGATGCACAAAGACTCGCCATGTTCCAGTCCTGGTGAGAAGAAATAAAGGCCTGAACTATTATGAGAGCAGTGGGGTAAGAAAAAAATGGTACATGAGAGAAGTGGAAAACCCTGACTGTCACATTGTACCACTGCTGCCACCACCAAAAGCACAAAAACCATGGCATTGCAAGAGAGTAGCATGGATTTGATAGGACAGGTAAAGAGAGAAGTTGAGAGTTTTTTGGAGTTTCAGTGACTAGGAAAATGACATCCTCAACAGGCAAGATGGTACTTTTCCAGGACAGAGGGATGGGGGCTTTGGGGTTGGATATATTGAGTTTGAGGTGAAAGCTGGACACGTAAGTGAAAAGCTCAGGACTCTGTTACTTGCACTCCTTGCTTTGAATGTTATGCCCTTGTAATAGTGAACTGTCTCCTTCTTGTGTGCACCATGCTGTCATACTTCCATGCATTTACCCTTGCCCTTCCCACCTTATTTATTTACGTATTTTTGGCCACACCCTGTGGCTTGTGGGATCTTAGTTCCCCGACCAGGGATTGAACCTGTGCCCCCTGCAGTGGAAGCACAGAGTCTTAACCACTGAACGGCCAGGGAAGTCCCTATTTTTATTTTTTAAAGTCAGGTTTAGTGATGTATAACTGACATACAGTAAAAATCCATCCTTTCCAGTTGTATGGTATAAGTATCAACAAAAGTATACAGTCATGTAACCACCACTACACTCAGAGAATTTTCTCTGTGTCTCTTTGGAGTCAAACCCCTCACCCCATTTCCAAAACTCTTATCAGATCTCTGTCCCTATAGTTTTGCTTTTCCAGAATGATACAGATGGAATCATATCGTGTATAGCCTTTGGTGCCTGACTTCCTTACTTAGCATGATGATTTTTGAGATTCACTCCTGTGTTGCAGGTACCGGTAGTTTATTTCTTTTATTTTTTAAAATTTATTTATTTAATTTATTTATTTTTGGCTGTGTTGGGTCCTCATTGCTGCACGCGGGCTTTCTCTAGTTGCGGTGAGCCGGGGCTGCTCTTTGTTGCGGCGTGTGACTTCTTACTGTGGTGGCTTCTCTTGCTGTGGAGCACGAGCTCCAGGCGCACGGGCTTCAGTAGTTGCATCACGCAGGCTCAGTGGTTGTAGCTCATGAGCTCTAGATCACAGGCTCAGTAGTTGTGGCGCACGGGCTTAGTTGTTCCGCAGCATGTGGGATCTACCTGGACCAGGGATCGAACCGTGTCCCCTGCATTGGCAGGTGGATTCTCAACCACTGCGCCACCAGGGAAGCCCAGTTTGTTTCCTTTTATTGCTGAATAGCATTCCTATGTATGGAGGTATCATACTTTGAAGAACAATTGAATTATTGATATTTTTAGCTTTTGGCTATTATGCTTAAAGGTATTATAAACTTTCACCTGCAGGTTTTTGCACAGACATAAGTTTTAACTTCTCTTGGATAAATACCTCGGAGAGAGATTGCTGGATCGCAACATAAATATATATTTAATGTTACAAGAAACCAACAAACTGTTTTCTGAAGTGACAATACCATTGGTATTCCCACTAATAATGAATGAGGGTTCCAGTGGATGTTTTGGGTGCCTCCTCCTTCCCCGCTTCCCCTCATCCCCACCCCCTATCATGTTGTTATGCTGTTAGCAGCCCTACGGAGAGGCCCGTGTGATAACTATCCTGTCTGAATAAAAGGTAGTGAGGAACGGAGGCTTGCCAGCAACCAAGTAAGTGAGTTTGGAAATGGGTTCTCTGCCCTAATTGAGCTTTGAGATGACTGCTGCCCCATCTGAGAGCTTGGCTGCAATCTCAGGAGAGATCTCGATTCAGATCCACCCGACTGAGATGTTCCCAGATTTCTGACCCTCAGAAACTCTGTGAGGTAAGAAATGTTTGTTGTTTCAAGCTGCAAAGTTTGGGGTAATTGGTTACACAGATAATTAGTGCACTGAACCAAGACACTGGCGTGAAGCTCAGGGGAGAGGTCCGTTCTGGAACAGAGATTTCAAGTGAAACTATGAGAGAGGATGAGTTTTGAATGCTTTGTGCCGAGACCAGAGCTTCCAACCCTATTTCTGGGACCCCATCCAGAATGTCGCTATCTCAAAGGATATAGATAATTTTCAAAACAAAATTAATTAAAAAAAATACAGTATTTGGGGGGTAGGGAGAGGGGGCCACATACTCAATAATGATTGTGTTGTCTCAGTTCTCTGAACTTTAGATATCACCCTCTGTGCTGGTTTCCACCATCTCTACCGTCATGCAATATTTTATGGTGGTCCATTCATCTGGCAGTTTTCAGGTATATACAAATTCTTTATATCCCACTCTTCCTCTTCATTCTCTTTCTCCTTTTTTCCCCTGAACCCAGCTTTAATGTTTTACAGAGTGATGCAAGTTAAAACAACTCCCTGCGGAATCTGCTCAGGCATAGAGAGAAATGAACTGGGGGGAACCCTGACACCCTATTCCCATTTGGCCCCCGAATCCCAGACAGTACATTTTTCCTGGAGGTGTGAGTATGGGAAATAGGTGGGTGTGGGGAAGGGCTGGTGGGTAGTGGCTGATTCATGCTGCCTCTCCAGGCTGGAGAGTTAGGATCGGTGGTGAGGGGCAGTCTCCCACCGTCTGCACAGCGACTGGGACTCGATCGGCCCACGTGAGGCTTAGGCCTTAGGTATTTAGACGCTGAGCTGAGACAGAATCCTTCCACCCTCCAGTTCAGCTAGAGCTCGGGGGTGAGGGATGGCTGGGTATGTGGTGAGAGGGCGTCAGGATAATGTTTGTGACACGGTCTCCCTCTTGCCCCTTAAACATGCTTGCCGTTGAATTGCAGCCAAGATTTTAGACCAGGACAGCCGGCACTGCTGGCTTCTCCTTCTTGAAGGATTCCTGGGGCTCCTCTGAGCCACGCTGAAAGCATCGTGCAAAGGAAATCCTTTTTCCTTAATACAAGCGGCTGTGATTCCCTCCCACCAATTTCTTCACTGTCTCTAAAGCTGCACACGGCCATTTATACAGACACAGAGGGAGAATACAGTTTTCTGAATGTAGCACCCTTACCTCTCACAGCAAAATAGCCAAGCCCTTTAGGGTAGAGATGCTTTAGGCAAACCCACATCACATCTAATGTCTCCTAAGACTTCTGCAAAATTAGGGTAGGAAGTCGTTTGGGCTTCATTTTTCTCTCTCCTACTGCACTATAAATCTAACCAAACCACTCTATCAATACAATTGCTTCTTTTTTGATTTTTGCACAAAACCGATTTCTCCTTTCATTGATAGCCCATAACTGAAAGCTTTCTGAAATGGGTGTGGGAGGAGACATGTGCAAAACAAAAGGAAATGGGAAAACGTTAAACAAATTACTTTTCGCCTGTGAGATTTTCCTCCTTTTCTCTGCAGCATTATTTGCCTTCTCTGTTGACATTTCAGACTAGAGGAAGATTATGCATAATTGGAGCAGCAGTTTCTTTATCTCTAACCCTCTGAGGGTTCCAGGGACAGAGGTTGTTAGCCTGGGAAACAGGATGCTTGCATTACTGATTAGGCCACGCTGCTTTGACCGAAATAGTAAGGAATATTCTTGGTGGATTTGCCTGTGTCAAGTCGGCCTGCTTCTTGTCCATCACTTCTGGGGTGAGTTGGCTGCCACCACGTGTGTTAGACATCACGTCTCAGGTTGTTATTTCAGGCTGTCAGTCATCTTACCTGCTGCTGATGATTAAAAACCTTATCTCAACCAAGAAACTGTCTGCTGCCTGCATTTGTGTCTGTGACCACGGGATAGTTGTTCGGTGCTTTGGGCTATCTTTTATCTCAGATTCCTGGTGTTGGGGGTTCCAGCTGTTTGTGGGAAGTAGAGGCTCACAGAGCTGAACAAATGACTTTAACATTTTCAATTTAGTTGTGCTACAGGGGCAGCTGAAGATGACACCACACCGTATTGCTTAACTACATTGCTGGCTTACTAAACAATGCTGCACAGTCATGGTTTGTAAGCTTTGGTATGTAAAATGCAAATTTCTCAGCTCAGCTGACAGTGATTTTGATCCAGTAGGTCCCAGATGGGACCCAGGAACCTGTCTTTAAACAAACAGCCTGATAAATCTGATTTAGATGGAACACGGGACAGACTACAAGAAACAGAACTACACAACATTAAAGCGTCGAGCGGAGGTTAGGAAATCCGAGTTACGTTTTAGTAATCTCATGACGAGTCAAAAAGAATGTTGAGGGAAATTCCAAATACTTCTATTTATAGTGACCAGAGTGTTAGCAATTTAAGGATATGATTTATGTCTAATTTCTCTCTCTTTTTCTGATGTTAACTAAATTCACTGTGGTAATCATTTTTTAAAAATTCAAGTATGGTTGATTTACAGTATTGTGCAGAAACAGACTCAGAGACATAGAAAACAAACCTATGGTTCCCACAGGGGAAAGCAGCGGGGGGAGGGATAAATTTGGAGTTTGGGATTAACAGATACAAACTACTATATAAAAAATAGATAAACCACAAGGATGTACTGTATAACACAGGAAACTATATTCAATATCTTGTAATAACCTATAATGAAAAAGAATATGAAAAAGAATATGAAAAAGAATATATATATATAACTGAATCACTTTGCTGTACACCTGAAACTAACACAGCATTGTAAATCAACTATACTTTTGATACACTTGATAGACAGACACTAAATAATTAAATCTAATACGTAATGATCTTAACAAATTTAAAACATTTATCATTTGTTGAACATTTTTTATTAATATGAATCATAATAGAGAACCCAAAGCTAGACTACAAAATATTTAGGAATTTAGTAGCATTTCAGATTAGTTGAGACAAAAAGGTTTGACTAGTCCCTACCTGGTATTATAACTGGCTTGTCGTTTAGATTTAAAAAGAGGCCGGATTTCTACTTCACTCATCAACCCCAGATAAATTACAGATGAATTAAAGATGTAAATTGAAAATAAATAAAGCTGTATACAGCCTAGAATAAAATACAAATACTTCTTTTTAGTATCATTGGCATGACATAAAACCAACAAGTCAAAAAGTTAAAGATAGGCATATTTGACTACCTAAGAATTATTGTATGGTAAAAAATATCATAAAAGAGTCAAAAGTTAAGCTTAAAATTAAAGATAAAATTAACAACTTGAGAAATATTTTTGAATGGGTTATGGACCAATAATCCATAAATGACCTATAATTTATGAAATGATGTCCAACTTTGCTCAGAATTATATAAATGCAAATGAAAATAAGATACTCTATTTCACCTGTTACACAAAAATTAACTTATTTCGGGCTTCCGTGGTGGCGCAGTGGTTGAGAGTCCGCCTGCCGATGCAGGGGACAGGGGTTCGTGCCCCAGTCTGGGAGGATCCCACATGCCGCGGAGCGGCTGCGCCCGTGAGCCATGGCCGCTGAGCCTGCGCGTCCAGAGCCTGTGCTCCGCAACGGGAGAGGCCACAGCAGTGAGAGGCCCGCGTACCGCAAAAAAAAAAATTAACTTATTTCATGACATCAGCTTTGGGGGGTGTGGAGAAGAGGGCTTGAGCAATCTCTATACAAGTTTAAAATACTCATAATCTGATCCAGCAATTCTACTTCTAAAATCGTATCCTAGAAGTATAATTGTACACGTAACCAGAACAAGGATGATAATTAGAGCACTGTTTGGAATAGTAGGAAAAACCTGGATATAATCCAAATAATCATTAATAGAGGGCTGGTTAAGTAATTAATGATTCATAATACTTTGTACTTTTTTTTTCTTTTTTTGTGCATTTGATGAGATTTTATTTTCAGAAAGGCAGGATTCATTCTGGTTTGTCCAACAGATCACATAATCAGGTTTTATTTTTTTCTAATGTTAATCAAGAAATTCCACTTTCATCAGCAAAATACGGGCTATGCTGTCAAATACAGCCAAGATTGTAAGCATACAAATGGCATTAAGTCTACTGGATCTTAAATTATTCACCAGTATCCACAAGAAAAAGGCAAACCTTTGCCCTCCTGAAAAGGTATATCACTTTTTAGGAAACTGGTAGCGCTTCTGAAAGCCTCAGCATGCTAATAGCCCTTGCAAGTGTATTTTACACTGTCTGTGCTGACTCAGCTAGGAGCCAACAGGCTGGATGTCGGCAGGTAAAACACATCCCTGCAGACCTGTTACTGTTCATGATGACATTTGGAAATCTCAAATCGCAACCCCAAAGGCTCCTTCTGTTCCATTCATGCATTATACGTACACATATGAAGAGTTTTCCTACCAGTAGCATTTAAAATAAGCATAGCATAGGAATATCAGCTTGGTGAAAAAAATTACTTATTTCATGACATCAGCTTTGGGGGGTGTGGAGAAGAGGGCTTGAGCAATCTCTATACAAGTTTAAAATACTCATAATCTGATCCAGCAATTCTACTTCTAAAATCGTATCCTAGAAGTATAATTGTACACGTAACCAGAACAAGGATGATAATTAGAGCACTGTTTGGAATAGTAGGAAAAACCTGGATATAATCCAAATAATCATTAATAGAGGGCTGGTTAAGTAATTAATGATTCATAATACTTTGTACTTTTTTTTTCTTTTTTTGTGCATTTGATGAGATTTTATTTTCAGAAAGGCAGGATTCATTCTGGTTTGTCCAACAGATCACATAATCAGGTTTTATTTTTTTCTAATGTTAATCAAGAAATTCCACTTTCATCAGCAAAATACGGGCTATGCTGTCAAATACAGCCAAGATTGTAAGCATACAAATGGCATTAAGTCTACTGGATCTTAAATTATTCACCAGTATCCACAAGAAAAAGGCAAACCTTTGCCCTCCTGAAAAGGTATATCACTTTTTAGGAAACTGGTAGCGCTTCTGAAAGCCTCAGCATGCTAATAGCCCTTGCAAGTGTATTTTACACTGTCTGTGCTGACTCAGCTAGGAGCCAACAGGCTGGATGTCGGCAGGTAAAACACATCCCTGCAGACCTGTTACTGTTCATGATGACATTTGGAAATCTCAAATCGCAACCCCAAAGGCTCCTTCTGTTCCATTCATGCATTATACGTACACATATGAAGAGTTTTCCTACCAGTAGCATTTAAAATAAGCATAGCATAGGAATATCAGCTTGGTGCTTTGTGACTGCCTGGAGGGGTGGGATAGGGAGGGTGGGAGGGAGGGAGACACAAGAGGGAAGAGATATGGGAACATATGTATATGTATAACTGATTCACTTTGTTATAAAGCAGAAACTAACACACCATTGTAAAGCAATTATACCCCAATAAAGATGTTAAAAAATAATAATAAAGTAAAATAAAATAAGCACACGTAATAACTGCAAGTCACATGTAACATAGAATATTCAAATGTTTAGTTTTTAACTGTGTGTGACAAAGCTAAGACAGCCTACCGTTCCAATAAAAAAGGCGGGGAGTGGGAGGGACAGGTTTAACACACCATTAATTTATGCTACTGAGTTTTTCTAGTGAAAGACAGCAAAGCCAATCCAAAATTTAGGGACAGAGGAAAACTCAGATTTCAGCCTCTGGTACCTCTCTAAAGGCAAACCTTGTGCTTCCGTGCCCTGCCATCCAGAAAGCTTACCTCCTTCCCAGCCAGACAGCTTCTAGCTGAGAATATAACAGTCATTAAGAATCTCTGTCCCTGACAAGCCCACACCTGGAACATGCACCATGCCTATCTGGCAATACGGGGGCCATGAAAAGCGAGAAAAAAGCATGCCTTGTGAGAAAGACTGTTGAAAAGGAGCCCCCTGCCCCAGTCTCCAAAAAAGTACTGATCACATTAACTACATCCAAGGAACCAGAGGGAAATAACAGGATTGCAGAGAATCTACTCGAGCTGTCACTGCAAAGAGCAGAGTAAGAAGCATGCAACCTTCCTCAAATCACACGTGCTTCACTCAAACTTTTTCCCTCACACAGGTCTTCTCTGCTAACAGGACTGGTCTTCAGCATCTCTCTGAGTTCCTCTCTCTTATCTGAGTTGCTCAAGCTAGTTTTAGTCTTTCCCAACAGGATCCAGTTGGAAAATATAAAGCCTTTGGAATGCAGCCGCACAGGAAATAAGGCATATACAGAAATGGGAGATTTAGGAGAAGCCCTCCTGGTGTAGATTTAGAGACAAAAGCGCCAGACTGCCACCAGCAGCAGGATGCCCAGCAGAGCGGTTTTCCCTGATATACTCGTCCCATCACTTTTGTTACACAGGCTCTCCTGGCAGCAGCGGTACTGAAGCTCCTTCTCCCCTAAGGCTTTCACAATGGCTTCGAAACTGCAGCGGTCAAACATCCAACACTGGTAGTAAGTTTTGGGTGGCATGGCTTTAACGATGAAACAAGTATCTTGATTGTGTGAACAACTGACGACCGTAGTGCAGCCATTAGCTGGGTTAATACAGCTGTAGCTCCAGGCTGTGACCTACATGGCAGAGGACAGCCAGGATGAACAGGAGCCCGAGCGGGACGGACCCTCCTTTGCTTCCCGTTGTGACCGGCTACAGATTCTTATGGCTCCCGTCATCCGCTTCAGTGTGGCTACTCCTGCTACCGTACTATTTTAAAAGTATGGTTAGATCTGCATAATATATGGATATGGAAAAAACCACCAAGATACACTGTTAGATTTTAAAAGAAAAAGGAAGGTAGGACACTAAACAATGTGTATATTATGTTTCTGTTTGTATATAGCAAGACCCCAGAAAATGTGTTTATATACACAGATAATTTCTGGAAACATTAAGAAATTGTTAAAAATGGATACCTTTGGGAATGGGAGTGAGGATTTGGGGGTAGGAGGAAGACTTACTTTTCATTGGAAATACTCTTGTATTGCTTCAAAACTTAAAATCACGTAATATATCTTTGGAATTATATTTGGAATTTGGAATTATATGAAGCAAAAGCTACTTGAAAAAGCAAGCATTTTACATACCTCAGCTGTTCTTCTGATTACAGCATAATGTTTGTGATAATCATACTTTGCTATCAGAGAGATCAAATTATGTTTTATAAAACAAATCAACTAATCATATGAAACATTTACAAAGGTGGTTATTTCGAAAAAGAATTCAGTATGTAAATGACAAAACGTCATTAGGAAAAATCCATGCATTTAGCATAGCTGGTATGCACTTCACTGTGTCATACCGCTATGCAAAGATGTTCCCGACACCTCCTCTGTACCATGACATGCTTTCAGGACTTTGCCTAGTAAAGGTGGCTATTTGTCTTGTCATCCTGAAACCGTGTAACTCTGACTGGGACTTGAACCCACACACTGGGACTTGAACCCATGTTCTTTTAAGTGAGATCACACACCTGGTCTCAGGACTTAATGAAGCTCAGGTTCTTGAGGTCTCATCGCAGAAAGAATTCAGTGAGAGACAAAGTGATAGGTAAGAAGTGGATTTATTTAGAGAGAAACACACTCCACAGACAGAGCGTGGGCCATCTCAGAAGGCAAGAGCAGCCCCAGGGTATAGGGTTGTCAATTTTTATAGGGATGGGTAATTTCACAGGCTACTAAGTGGCAGGAGTATTCCAACTATTTTGGGGAAGGGGTGGGGGATTTCCACGAATTGGGCAACTGCCCACTCTTTGACCTTTATGGTCAGACTTGGAACTGTCATGGCTCCTGTGGGTGTGTCATTTAGCTTGCTGATGTGTTACAGTGAACATATACTGAGGCTTAAGGTCTAGTGGAAGTCGACTCATCTGTCTGCCATCTTGCACCTACTTGGTTCTAATCAGTTTATGTTGTGTCCTCAAACTAAGTCATTCTTTTTTTTTTTTTTTTTTTTTTTGCGGTACGTGGGCCTCTCACTGTTGTGGCCTCTCCCGCTGCGGAGCACAGGCTCCGGACGCACAGGCTCAGCGGCCATGGCTCACGGGCCTAGCCGCGCCCCGGCATGTGGGATCTTCCCGGACCGGGGCACGAACCTGCGTCCCCTGCATCGGCAGGCGGACTCTCAACCACTGCGCCACCAGGGAAGCCCTAGGTCATTCTTTAAAAGGTGGTGCCCTGCCCCCTTCCCTCCTGTTTCAATCGTGTAAGCAGATAAGTTATGGAGTCCCCAGAGAAAGAGAACCAGGAATGGCTTTCTTGACACAAGAGAAGTCATTTTGGCCTAAGCCGTTGTGTGATCTCAGGTGGGCAGGGTCAGGATGTTTCCCTGTGAGCTGAACAAAGGCACTTTAGTTTAACATTCAGGCAGAGGGGCAGGGTTCCCCAAGGCAGGCCATTATGTATGCTTATAGCTATAGACAGTATCCTTTTGGTGATTATAGTAACAAAAGCAACGGAAAACAAAGGTTAAAGTAAAAGAAACAGATCCAACATGGGGTCAGATTTTATTCTTCTCCGTTACAAAAACTCAAAAGGAGAGAGGAGACGCCAGTCCACTGTCCTACGAACCTCCCAGAATCCTTCTTGCTGAAATCCATCTTGAGCCATGCGTGTGCCATCAGGAAGGACCTTGAGTCAGAGTGATTGGCCAGAGACAACCTGGAACTAACCCCATTACCATAAAACCTGAGTCTGTGAGCCACATGGCAGAGCAGTTCTCCTGGGCTCCCTTATCCTGCTGCTCTCTGCCTGGGTGCCCCTTCCCAGTAAAGTCTCTTGCTTGTCAGCATGTGTGTCTCCTGGGACAATTCATTTTTGAGTGTTAGACAAGTGCTCACTCTTGGGCCCTGGAAGGGGTACCTCTTCCTTCAACGAATGGAGTCTTAAACTATTTTAGGATCACAACCCTAAAAGCAGGATAGACCCAGCCACAGCCATAGCCTGAAGTGCTTGGTGGGTTTTAGGAAGACAATGTACTGGGAATCTTGGAGCTAAGTGTTCCTCAGCTGGCAAGCCATAACATATGTAATTTCTGTTTAGGAAGAAACTGAGTTTTAGGAAGAAACTGAAGTGAAATGAGGGGGGAAAAGGCACAAATATTGAGAACCAATCAGTCCTTCTCAGCATTGCCTCATGCCTTCTCCATGCATCCTTATTAAAGCCAGATGCACATTTAATTTTAGAAAAGTCTAAATAGGTGTGTGTTTTATTTTTCTGTTTTCTACTGGAGTAATGTTGTAAGCTTAGAAATGCTCTATATCTAGCATCTGAAATTTACAGCTCTTCTGTTTTAAGTAAACATCAGGTACTTAGCTAATTAAATGTAATGCTTGTAGGATCCTGTTTATAGGAAAGTGTCAACTTTCAGGATGTTGTGTATAAGTCTTGATAAAATTATGTAGAAAATAACAGTGTACTCTTGTTTCATAGGCTGACCTTGCAGTCAACACCACCTGGAAATGGCTCAAAACAAAAAATGATAGAAGGGCTGAAACGAGATAAGATCAAATTGATGCCATGGTAATTACACAAAGTACCATTCAATCATTGGATGGAATTTACTGTTGATCCCTGGACTTAGATGCAGGTGGGAACATGCAGTTTTTATTACTCTGCTGGTATATAAGACAGGTGAGGACCTTATTAAGAGCAGTTACTGAGAAATCACAAGACGAAGCTAAAATCCCTCTTCAGATCCACAGTCAACTGCCCTGACCACATCCTGCAAAAAAATCCAGAGGAAGGTAACATGAATGAAATAATTTGGGGGATTTTAATTGAGGAGTAAAATATTTGAGAATACAAGGGAGCTGGTTGTGCATAAACCTTAGTAAGAAGACAGGCATTTACACATTCTCTTTTCAGCACTCATGATTGAATTGGGAGGAAGTCTGCAAAATTGTGGTCTGTGATCACAGGCTAAGATGTTATCTAACTGAAGCCAGAAACCAACTGTCTCCTGCTGTGATGTGTGAGTGCCTGTCAGTAACTAAAAAGTTTTCTCAAGAAATATTGGATGTCATTTGAAAGGCATTCTTTGGAGTGGCTTCCAGGGGTCAGGAAGAGAGGGAGGAGACATGTAAGTTGCTGGTATTGTTTTGTCATCAGTTTTTAAATGACGCATAACTACATCTTCAAACTGGTCAATGGTAAAGCAGCTCACCTGTTCAGCTGAGTGACCATAGCTTCTGATATTTTTTGAATAGACCCTCTTGGGTAGACTTGAATTGTAACACTGAAATCTCTTGAACAACATTGTTTCCTTTTTCTTCTTTCATAGAATGCCACAAAAATAAGAGTCGGTAGTATTTCTCACTATTACTGATGGACCTTGCAATTCTACATCACTTGGCTAAGTCTAATTGGTTTGTTCCACAGAGAGTTTCTAGAAATGTTTTCTAACTTTAGTTATATTTCTGTCAGTGCTGCTTGGAATGGCAGCTGGTTAGGAAATTAGGACTAGAAAATAAAAGTGCTCCTTTGTCCCTCCTTATTAATGTTGAGGATACAAGATTTGGGTACATGGAAGAATTATGAACTGACACTACATGGGTCCTCAGGAATACTGAAGCTCCATTTCACTTTCATGGGAACTTGTTTCCTAAGCTCTGCAATCCTCTCCTCAATCAAAAAAGAAGATGTTTTATATTAGAACAGAGGAATATTCTTAAGTTTCTGAAGATATCTTTTAAATAATTACTTAACACCAACTCAATTATTCAAAATATTGGTCACCCAAATTGATTGTAATACTTTGCTATAGTCTTGAATTATTTTTTTTTTTTTTTTTTTTTTTT
>NW_006794635.1:689985-723036 GCF_000442215.2 Lipotes vexillifer
TTGTGTTTTTTTTTTTTTTTTTTTTTTTTTTTTTTTTTTTTTTTTGCAGTAATAGAGTCATTGAAATTTTGAGTCATATTTCTCACCATTTCTTGCTGAAAAAGGTAGCATGTGAAGTGTTAGAAAAGCAATTTATTATATTCCAGAACAGCTTCTCAGTTTCCTTGTATATTTCTCAAATTTACATGAAAACTCAAAGTAAGAGCTAGGAAACAGAAATAGTAAAATTAGAACGTAATACGTGCATTTTGTTCAAAAGTAGATCAAGATAATCTGCTTTCACAAAGAGAAAATGTACAGGAATCAGTTGATATTTCCATTGAGAACAGCATGACCTATAGCACCATACTTTCATTTTTGTAGACTGTGAATTCCAGAGTAGTTTGCTATCAACTTATGATCCTTGCAAATTCTGGTTTTGGTGTGTAACATTTCAGTATTCCCCATCATAATGTTGCACAAAATCATCCAGTAATTTCTTGATTCATCAGACTCAGAGATAATGTTATAGAAATGCTCTAGCATCCACTGTGCACTGGGATAGGAGGAGGAGAGAGAGAGAGAGAAGAGGGCGCTTAGGCCAGGGTGGGAGCGGAATCAAGGGCAATATTATGAATTGAATTTGAAAAGACAACAGTAACATCATGATCCATGCTTAAATCAGTGCCCTAAAGAGAATGGATTAACTGTGTGTTTCTAGGCTATAGAGGTAGTATAGGTGAAAGGGTACTATCTTAGGATCAGACCACTTTCCAGTTGACTTTGGCAAATCCTTTTACTTCTCTCAAGTGTAGTTTTCTAGTCTACGAGATAGGTGACATAGTAGTGCTTTCCCCAAAGAAGTGTAAAGAGAATCAAACAAGGGAAATGGATATGAAAGCCAATGCTTGGCCCCCGCCAGTCACTCCCCACCAATCAGACACTAGTCCTCATGCCTTGGTCAGGTGTAAAATGCCTCTTTATCCAAATGAAATGGCTTTCTTAAGGCTGTTCTGAAAAAGGTGAAGTCAGATAAATATGCAAAATAAAAAATTACACGAGCAAGTTATATTTGAGCTGGTATAATATAATGTTACTCTAAAAAAAAAAAGATGTCAGCATTCTATTTAGGGATATACCACCTGAAAAAAAACATTTAAGAAGTTCATTGTGAAATATAAAGTTTTGAAGGCAGTGTAGTAAAATGCGGTTCAGAGCTTGGAGTTGTAAAGAGACATTCTAAAATCTTAGGTCTGCCAGTGGTGAATTTTGTGACTTTGTATAGGTTACTTGGCCTCTGGAATTCTTTTATCTGCCAAAACGAGAAGAATACCTCACAGGGTTGTCATGAGTATTGAATATATTTATGTGTTCAAGGTGCTCAAAAGAATACCTAGCACACACAAGTGCTCAATTAACGGTTGGTATTCTTTTTAATGTAGAAGTTATTATTACCAAATTCAGTATGGCAGATATTGTGAGCAATGCTAACTTGGAATTTTTTTTCACACTTTGTTAGATTTTCCCTAATAGATTAACTGAATCTGTGTTATATAAATCACACCCCGCAGAGGAAAAGTACCAGAAGAAAGTGGAGAGACAAGACCGGCGTCCCATAACTCAAACGCTGGAGGAGAAATTTTTGTTGTAAGAGACAGTGGTTGTTCCAGTTATCTATTACTGTGCATCAAAGTACTGAAAAGCTTAGTGGGTAAAACAAGAAGTTATAATTATCTCTAAAGGCCCTGCAGGTGGATTGGGCTCAACTGGGCCGTTCTTAACTTGGATTTCTCATGCATTTGTGATCAGATATTGGCTGGGGCTGGAGTCATCTGAAGGCTCGACTGGGCTGGTCATCCAAATGACTTCTTCACTCATTATTTCTTGGCCTCTTTCTCTTTCTCTGTGTGGCATCTCGTTCTCCAGGGCCGGTCCACGTGGCTTATAGCCTTCTTATTGTGTGGTGGTCTCAGACTAGTAGCACTTCTTACACAGCAACTGGCTTCTAAGACACAGGAAGCAGAAACTGCCAGGTCAGTGCAGGGCTACTCCCACGACTGGCCCAGTGTTGTATTGGTGTAAGGGACACTCTCATGACTGCCTTATTCTATTGGTGTAAATAGTCATAGGGCCCACCTAGATCAACGGGATACAAAGATAGACACACCACTTTTCCATATGGAAGTGGCAAGGTCATACTGCAGAGTGAATGTAGGCTGAGAGGTATTTTTGTGGCCATCTTTGGGAAGTACACCTGCCATAGCAGAGAAAACAGGGGCAATAAACAATAAGGGGCTTCTCTTTGCAGTTCTGCTCTGTTATTTTTTTAACTATTATTTATTTTTATTTTTGGCTGTACTGCACAGCATGTGGGATCTTAGTTCCCCAACCAGGGATCGAACCCGTGGGCCCTGCAGTGGAAACGTGGAGTCCCAACCACTGGGCCTCTAGGGAATTCCCTGCTTTGTTTTTATCACAGAAAAAAATGCTTATAATGTGAGGTGCTGGGGTTGAGAAATCTACAAACCCAGCCTGTCCATTCTATTATTGAGAGACTTTAAGGTAAATTAAATGTTTCTATAATCTAGTGCTTTTAAATGGAAATGATACTTGGTGTGTCAAAAGATTGCATGAAAACAGCTCAAATAAAGAACAAAATGTAATGCACAAAATTTTAAAGTTACAAGAATGATTCTTATATTGCTATAATAATGCTCTGTATAAAACTTTTCTGGCCTTTGGATGTTTTACTTTTCTGAGTGATAAGTTGACACTACTTAATGTTTTGTTCCTGATAGCATTTATTACTGCAATAATGTTAATTTAAAAAATTGGGTATTTTTAAACTACAAATATTTGAATTTCTCATTTAAAACAATATTTTATGGTACATAGAGTTTGTCCTATCAGAATTTCTTGTTGATTTAGTTTGCAGACAATTTAAAAAATGCTGATGTGCTAGAAAAACCAGAAGGGTAATGGAAGAACTAAGATTTTAATTACATAATTATGTTAACATTGTAAAGTGCCTTAAAATAACAATTAAAGTAGAAAGTGTACATCTTATTTTAAGCCCCTTAAATTTAGTCAGTTAAGAAGCTTCTCAAAATATGATTGTTACAAGAATCGTCATAAAGGAATTGAAATTTTTATAATCCTATGAGCACTTAAATTTCCTTCTAAATACTGCCTGCTCTTTTCCTTTTTTAAAAATAAATATTTAAAGGTCATCTTTTGTTCTGTTTGTTTTTATGGAAACCCCTGGGGTTTTTTGTTTGTTTGTTTGCAAAGTATACCTGTACAAGTTGTACTTTATACGTCTTATGCCTCTAAGACCCCCTTTTTTCACTCTTGCTCTTCATTTCATCTGGAAAATTAAGTCAGCTCCCTTTTAGAATTTTGCGAAGCCAAAAAATACTGTTAAGTACTTGATAAACAGAAATCCCACCCCAAATACAGCTGCTGAACTGTGTGACGTCACTTATTTTCCTCTGGACACTGGGACACTTTGGGGATACACTATTTGCAACCCCTGTGATTAGGCTGGGGAAGTTATGAGGACTGCTGAATACACAAAGCTCCTGTAAAAATGTTAAAACAGTAAAATATATATTTACTACCGTCGTGTTTCTCTTCCCCGTGAAATACATGTTCTTTATTCTCATTAGTTTTTCACCTCTCCATTTTCCTGTCCCCAGCCTATCAAATGTTTCAACATCTACGAATGCTTTTACTACAGCATTCATCGCTCTCACTCACAGTCATTTGCCTTTGTATCTGGGTCAGAGAGCAGGAAACTTATTCATATTTGTGTCACCCATACTTGGCACAGTGCCTGGCACGTAGCAGGTACTTATTCAAAGTCTTTAAATCTTTCAAATGTTCAATTTGGACCTTAAATTTTGCACTTTACAATGTTGAACTGTCAAATCATCCAAAACTCATCTTTTCATAAAATAGAGAAAGCATTAATTATCTATATCAAAGAATGAATGAGGGGATTTGAGACAGATCATGGGAGTATTAACCGTTTCTCTCTCAGCCATCCTTCGACGATCAGTGAATGCGATACTGGGTCTCAAGGTCACTCTAGTGCCTAGGAGCAATATTTCAATGTCTACTTCGAAGATCTGAGAACTTGGAGGATTACGGAGCTTGGGGGCTGGAGCATGGGATCACAGAAGACATTCATTGTTCGACCTGGGATTCAGAATATGTTACAAGAACAGGGCAAAAACCCACTTGCTGCAAATAGAGCACATGAAGAAAGAAAACTAGTAGCCAAGGCTACTCCAAGTTGAGTTTCCTGATCACTGACCCCAGACTCTTTAAATTCGTCCAGCAGGAGACATCAGTGGTCACTCGGTGGGACGTGGAGGTGAGCCTGTTCGGGCACTGGCTCCATGGGAGTTGGTGGGATGAAGGATGAAGGGTGCTGAACGTCCACTTACCCTTGCGATGCTCCACCTTCACATCTCTCATCCAGGCTGAACTATTGCTATTCACTGGACCAGGCAAGATGCTAAAACTTACAGGCCTCTCCTCTGTTTAACAAACAATTCTTACATACCTATCTCATGCCAGGCAGTGTGCTGGGGATTAAAGTCTTTGCTTTCAAGGGTCCTTTTCATTAGTGATCCTTCACTGAAGGCTGCCTACTTTTCTTCTTAGTAGTTAGCTGGGCTAGATGGGGCTAATGAAGTGAAACCTTAGGTTAACTCTCTAGAAATCAGTTAGATTTAATCTGTTTTGTTAACAAAGAATTATGCCTCTACCCTAGCCAGTCATCTCAAAAATGTGCTATGAGTCAGTTGGGCTTCCTGGTGTGGAGAGTATGGATGAGTCACCCCATCTACCATCACCATTAGAAAAATCGAAAACCTTACTCTTTGGCAGTGGGGGAGCAATGGCAGCATCTTTGCAGGTGAATGAAGACCAGGATGTCACATTGTACCAAACACTTTTCTTCTTGGAACAATCTTATATATATATGTATATGTACATATATGTATATTTGTGTACATACATGCATGTACACATATATACATACATCCATATATGTGTGTGTATGTTTATTTAATTTGCCTTGAAGCCTTTCAGTAATAGGATTGACAGGCTGGGATGATAGATTTCTCAGTCCTGGCACCTTACCTTATAAACACTTTTTTTCTGTGATAAAAACAGAACAGAGGAGCTGCAAAGAGAAGCCCCCTTATTGTTCATTGTCCCGAAGTTTTCACTGCTATGGCAGGTGTACTTTTCAAAACTGGCCAGAAAAAAAATCTCAGTCTAAATTCATTCTGCAGTATGACTTTGCCACTCCCACATCAAAACGTAGTGTCTATCTTTGTACCCTGTTTGATAGATGGGGTTGGCGTGTATGTGTATGGTACTTGGTGTGTCAAGATATGTAGAGAGAGATATATATAGATATATACTGATGTCCATATGTGTGTGTGTATGGTACACTGCTATTTACCTATTATATAAATCATTTAATACATGAATTATATATTAATGTATATAATCACAATAAATAATACACAAACATATTAAATAATAATAGTAAGTTTAACATTGTAAATCAACTATACTTCTATGAAAAATTTAAAAAAATAGTAAATCATGGCAATAATATTCTTTAATACTTTTAAGAATGCTATCTTTTCCTTACAGTCTTATTATATTAAGAACATAAATTTCCCCGCATACCTAGTTTGATATAAAGTAACAGATACCCAGTTGAAACACTGAAGCTCTTATATATGCTTTCTATTAATGTTTTCTTTTGAATTCTTATGACTTTTATATCTTAGCATAAAATGGCTCTTACCTGTGACATATTTAACACTTAGACATTCATACATTAGCCAGCTACATATTCTATAGCTAAGTGAGAATATGTCGTCTCTAATGAATTTATTATCTGAAAATATTTTATTTTATTAAACACTTATTCTAAGTTGTCATTCAAGAGTTATCTTGTTTCTCAGTGTGAATGACAGCTCTACATAAGCAACTTTTGATGGATACTGTTACTGTTCTAAAGTCCCGCTGCAACACAACTGCATCTACTCTGTGCAAGACCTTCTGCTAGGATGGGGGTGGGTTAGAGGGGCACAGTTTCTACCCTTAAGAAGCTTTACATGGATGGAAATACAAACAGGTATATAACTAGCTAGAGTTCAGGACAGACTGTGGAACTTCATCTATGAATTATAAGCAAAGTGATGGATAAATGCAGTGGAGAGTTATTTATTCTCCCTTTGGGCTTGGATGAAACCTTCACAATGAAGCTGGTGGCTGGGCAGCTCCTTAAAAAACTCTGAGGTGGATGGCTGAGAAGGGGGAGAAGGGCCTTACAGGTCAAGTCGAGAATACACACATTTTCTTGGCCTCATTTTATTCTGATGGGGCAGGTGGCAGGAGGTGAGGGTGTGTTGAGTGGGTGTTGGAGGCGCACTGTGGGGCTGGATATATAGAGTCTGTGATGCCTGCAGTGTTCTCACTCGGAATACCAAGAGGCTGAGATTAGTACATCTGATTTAGATTGAGCATGTTTTGCAAAATAGCATAAATCCCAGCTGAACATAATTATTGTTCCTGCCCTGGGTCTTAATGTTTTTCTTCCATATTCCAAAACAGAAAGGTCTAAGGGTGATTAGGCTGATGAAAACATTTATTAAAATGTTTTCGGAAACACCTAGAATTTGAGGGTTAATCCCTTTCTGCTTGGTTAATCTCATCTCTTTTTAAAATAAAGACAAAGCCGTTTCTGTTATTGAAAACTAAAGGAATGGTGACTTTGGTTCTGCTTTTTCAATCTTCTCTTCACTTTATCATAAAGCAAATCCTAAAATATGCATCCGTTTCATGCTCTCACTTTCTGCAATTTGTTATAAATGCTTCTCTCTGAATTAATTCTGATATAATTGTTCACTGCATAATGCTGAATTTTCATAATATATGAGCTGCAATATCAAAGCACAAAAATGATACTAATTTAAAAAGGAAACCAGTTTCAATTCTGAAATTTTCCTTGTGGCTTTGTATATCACTTAAGAAGTGGTTCCCAAATTTCGGCTCTTAGAATCTGTTTATGATCTTAAAGATTATCGAAGAGCTCAAATAATTTTTTAATGAATTTATATTTATCAATAGTTACTGATATAGAAATTATGTTGGAAAAAGTTTTAAAATATTTATTCTTTTTTTTTTTTTTTTTGGCCACATGGCTTGTGGGATCTTATTTCCCTGACCAGGGATTGAACCCAGGCCCTCAGCAGTGAAAGCACCAAGCACTGGACTGCCAGGGAATGCCCATAAATATTTATTCCTTTAAAAACAACAATTTAAAACCCATCACATGTTAACACAAATACCATATATTTATAAAAAATGACAATTTCCAAAAGAAAAAAAGTCAGTGAGAAGAGTGGCATTGTTTTACCTTTTTGCAATTTTTTTCTTTTTTTTGGCCACATCCTGAGGCTTGTGGGGATCTTCAGTCCCCCAACCAGGGACTGAACCTGAGGTCGTGGCAGTGAAAGTGTCAAGTCCCAACCGCTGGACCACCAGGGAATTCCCTCTTTTTGAAAATTTAAAAAGTACTGGGCTAATAGAACACAGCTACATTCTCAGGTGCTTCTTTATTCAATCTGTTGCAATATCACATGTCATGTAGCCTCTAGAAAATTTCTCTGAACACTCATGAGGGGATGAGAGTGAAAAACCCAAACAGCATCTTAGTATTATTATGAAAATAATTTTGACCTCACAGACCCACTAAAAGTGTTTAGGGTCCCCAGATCTCACTTTGAGAGCCACTGACTTAGGACAATATTTATTCAGTGTTAATTAAGGGTGAAGATAAATAAAACCCATAATTACTTGTGTATAAGTATATAAATCAGAAATAATGACGTACATATGTTTTAGAAATAATGACGTATATATGTTTTAGCCTTACCTACACGTAAACAGTCTGTTTTCTGTATTATAAACTGTTGGTTCTACTGTCTGACAAATTATTCTTATGAGATACATGGGTTGATATAAACATCTAGCAAAAACATGGTCTTATCATGTCAGTCTACATGAAAAATAACCACAGGTATTGAATCACATGGAATTATAAATCTCATTCTGAAATTTTTTTAAAAGAAATTTTGGTTTTGATAAATTATAGATTTAGAGGAAGTTGCCCCCCCCCCCGGCCCCAAAAATGTACAGGGAAGTCCTGAGTATCCTTTAGCTAGTTCCCTTAATGATAATACCTTCCAAAACTATAGTACAAGGGGAAAACCAGGAAATTGACATTGGTACAACCCACAGAGTTTATTTGGATTTCACTAGTATTGTGTGTATGTGTGTGTTTCTGTGCAATTTCATCTCATGTTAGATTGTGACACTATCACAATCAAGATAAAGAACTGTTCCATCACCACAAGGCTCCCGGTTCTATCTTTGTATAGCCACATTTACTTACTCCCCTCAACTTCCTCCCCACATACTAACTCCTTGCAACTGCTAATGTAGCATCTCTATAATTTTATCATTTCAAGAGTGTTATATAAATGGAATCACACAGAATGCAACCTTCACTCAGCAGGATACCCTTGAGATCCATCCAAGTTGCATGTGTATCAATAACATGTTCCTATTTGTTGTTACATAGTATATAATCTGGTATTGGAAGTACCATTGTTTGCAGAACCAACCATTCCTCTGCTGTTGGGCATTTGGATCATTTCCAGTTTGGGGCTATTATAAATAAAGATGCTATGACCCTTTGTATATGTTTTATTTGAACATAGTTTTCATTTCTCTGAGATAAATGCCCAAGTACAACTGCTGGGTTATATGGTAAGTACATGTTCAGTTTTATAAGAAACTTCCAAACTATTTTCCAGAGGGCTGTACCATTTTATATTTCCACCAGCAACGTCTGAATTATCTTGTTTCTCTGCATCCATTTGGTGTTATTTTTATGTTAGCTAGCTCATAGGTATATAATATGTCATTGTGGTTTTAATTTGCATGTCCCTAATGGTTGATGTAGAATACATTAAATGTGCTTACTTGCCATCTATATATCTTCTCCAGTGCAATGCCCATTTTTCAATTGGATTTTTTAAATTGAGTTTTGAGAGTTCTTTATATATTCCAGATACTAGTCCTCTGTTAGACATGTGGCTTGCAAACATTTTCTCTAAGTCCGTATCTTGTATTTTCATCCTCTTTGAGGATTAACCCATAATTTGGATGAGGTCTACTTTATCATTTTTTCCTTTTATGTATTTCATTGTCAACTCTAAAAACTATTCACCTAGCCCCTGCCTACCCTTCCCAATTTTTTCCTAAAAATTTTATAGTTTCACATTTTACAGTTAAGTCGATGATCCATTTTGAATTAATTTTCATATAAGGTATGAGATTTACATTAAGGTGTTTGTTTTGTTCTGTTTTTGTATTTGTTTTGCCTATGGATGTCCAATTGTTATAGCAGCCATTATTGAAAAAGTCGAAATCCTCTGTTAAATTGCTTTGGCATCTTTGTCAAAAGCCAGCTGGGCATATTTTTTGGTTCTCTATTCTGTTCCATTGGTCTGTGTATCCCTCTGCTAATACCATGCTGTTTTATTACTGTAGTTATAGAATAAGACAACACTGGGAAGACTGGTCCTGCCCACTTTGTTTCTCAAATTGTTTTAGCTATTCTAGATCCTTTGCCATTCAATAGTCATAAACTTCTGTGTCTACAAAAGCTGTGCTAGGATTTTGATAGGTATTTCATTAAACATAGAAATCAATTTGGAGAGAATTGACGTCTTTACCATGTTGAGTCTTCCAATCCATGCACATGATATATCTCTCTGTTTATTTAGGTCTTTAATTTACTTCATCAGTATTTTGTAATTTTCAGTGTACAAGTCCTGTCCATATTTTGTTAGATTTATACGTAAGTATTTTATTTTCTTTGGAGTGATTATAAATAGTATTGTGTTTTTAATTTGTTTCCACATTATTGTTTTTAGTATATAGAAATGTAGTTGATTTTTATGTGTTGTTTTTGTCATGCAATCTTGCTGAGCTCACTAATTAGTTCCAGAACATTTTTTGTAGGTTCCCTGTTTTGCTTTTTTTTAAAAATGTAGATGATCATATCATCTATAAATAGGGATAGTTTTACTTCTTCATTTTAAATTTGTGTGCCTTAATTTCTTTTTCTTGCCATATTGTGCTGGCCAGAATGTCCAGCACTATATTGGATAAGAGTGTGAGAGTGGACATCCTTGCCATGTTCCTGATCTTAAGGGGAAAGCACTTGGTTTTTCACCATTAAGTGTGATGTTATCTGTAGGTTTTTGTAAATGCTCTTTATCAAGTTGAGAAAACCCTTCTGGTTCTTGTTTGATGAGAGTTTTTATCATGAAAGAGTACTGGATGCTGTCAAATGCTTTCCTGTGTTGATTGATATAATCATATGATTTTTCTTTATTCTTTTGATATAGTGGATTACAATTAAGTGATTTTCAAATATTGAAACAGCCTTGAATACAGTGAATTATTTTCAGTTGGTTGTGTCAAATAATTCTTCTTATACATTACGGGGTTCCATTTGCTATTATTTTGTTTTGGATTTTTGCATCTAATTTCATGAGATATACCAGTCTCTTGTTTTCTTTTTTTGTTCTGTATTTGTCTGGTTATGGTGTCAGGGTAATCCTGGCCTCATAAACTGAGTTGGGAACTGTTCCCTTCTCTTCTATTTTATGAAAGTGACTCTGTAAAATTGGTGTTAATTCTTTAAATGTTCTGAACTGTCTTCTCATTGGTAATTAATTCTCTGTCTCTGTTATCTTTCACAGTTTGAACATAAGCAGTTTAAAAATAGGGATAAAAATCTGTCCCTTTCACATATATACAATGGAATATTACTCAGCCATAAAAAGAAATGAAATTGAGTTATTTGTAATGAGGTGGATGGACCTAGAGTCTGTCATACAGAGTGAAGTCAGAAAGAGAAAAACAAATAGCATATGTTAACGCATATGTATGGAATGTAAAAAAAAAAAAATCGTACTGATGAACCTAGTTGCAGGACAGGAATAAAGATGCAGACATAGAGAATGGACTTGAGGACACGGGGTGGGAGGGGGAAGCTGGGGCAAAGTGAGAGTAGCATTGACATGTATACACTACTGAATGTAAAACAGATAGCTAGTGGGAAGCAGCCGCATAGCACAGGGAGATCAGCTCGGTGCTTTGTGATGACCTAGAGGGGTGGGATACGGAGGGTGGGAGGGAGGCTCAAGAGGGAGGGGATATGGGGACATATGTATGCATATGGCTGATTCACTTCGGTGTACAACAGAAACTAACACAGTATTGTGAAGCAATTATACTCCAATAAAGATCTATTAAAAAATTTTTGTCCCTTTTATCTTACATGAGATTTTTCTAGAACATGTAGGGATAAAACCCAGTTCTTAAATGTGGTGAGGTCAATGCCTGGATAAATGGTCAATCACTCAGCTGATCTTGCATAACCTGATCTCATGTACTCAGAATGCTTAGGTAAAGCTGTATCTACAGGTATAAATAAGTCAGGAAGTGGATTTAGGAAAACTTTGATTGATACTACCTGCTGTCTACTCTTGCCACATTGCTGGGTTAGCATTTACTTTGCACATTGATAACTAGCCTTACAGCCCAGCTACCGACAGTGAATAAAAAGCAGGAGAGATATTATCCTTTCTTTCTGTTCTCCCACCTGGGAATGTAGAGATGGGAAGGATGGGCTCAAATGCTTATCAAATATATATGATATATTTTATATATCATATATAAGCTTATCTATCTGTCTATGTATCCATCCATCCATCCACTCATATAGATATCCTTAGATATTATCTAGTTGAAATTTCATGTTTCATAAATAAGGACATTAAAGCTTCTTAACAGGATGTTAAGATTTTAAAAAGAGAACTTCTTGTTGTTATCATTATACCTGATTCTACTGGTTGATGTGAGAATTGGGAAGAGTCAATTCTCTACCTCTTTCCAAAAGAGAAATTGCTTTTTTAATACATGGCTTTAGAGTGTATTGGGAGCTGTAAGCAGAGGGGTCAAAACACTGATGACTATTACTATTAATAGTAGTAATATTAAAATTACTGGTTGTTGTTATGCCTGTTAAGCCAATTTTATAGTAACTTTTTTCCCATGTCTGTTTTGCAGAAGAGCCATGGATTACTACAGAAAATATGCAGCTGTCATTCTGGCCACATTGTCTGTGTTTCTGCAAATTCTCTATTCCTTTCCTGATGGAGAGTTTACAATGCAGGGTGTGTGACCAAACTTGGGTTTGCAGTAACAAGAAAGCACACATTTCTAGATGTATATCAATAACTCCGTTAATTACATTTCTACCTCCTTTTCAAATGTGATAAATCTTTGCTGTTGGATATCTATCTAGGCACTTTTAGACTGTGAACATAAAATTAAACTAGGTTCCAAAAATGTACAGTGAAAATGATATCTTACACGTCCATTTAAATAGCAGCCTGTACATTTCCATCTGAAATACATTCCTGATTATTCTTTATCTGAGTTTTACAAGCAGAAAGTGCTCCTCATTCAGTCTAGCTAGTTGATTTTTTTTCTTTTTTTTACATGTCTCCCAGAAGATTTGGGAGGATTTTAACATTGCCTTTGTAGATGAATTTTCAAATCAGTTAACAAGTGAGAAAACAAAACCATTTTATGCAGTAAATTTGTTTTGCTGTACTTCCTGAAAAATCTCATATAGTAGCTGATATAATTCCATCTGCTATGAAATTGTGAGCTACTATTTTTTTTTTTTTTTGCGGTACACGGGCCTCTCACTGCTGTGGCCTCTCCCGCTGCGGAGCACAGGCTCCGGACACGCAGGCTCAGAGGCCATGGCTCACGGGCCCAGCCACTCCGCGGCATGTGGGATCTTCCTGGACCGGGGCACGAACCTGCATCCCCTGCATCGGCAGGCGGACTCTCAACCACTGCGCCAGGGAAGCCCATGAGCTACTATTGATGGTTTTTCTCTAGACAAGTAATAATCTTTTAACCCCTGTTCCCAAGTGCAGATGCCTGATCTCATATCAGGCTGTGCCACTCACCATGCTTTCTTAATTCTGACATACTTTTCTTTGTCAGTATTTGGAGTTGCTATGGGGGAAAAACAATAGCAGATTCTAAATGGGAAAATATTTTGCCTCTGGGCAAAATTCTTCTTTCGGATGAGCATGGTGTTTTCATCTGTCAAGTTTTGCATTCCCTATAGACATACTATCAGCACTGGAATTGAGAAGTCATACTTAAAGAAAGAGAAACTACTGCTACTGAGATTTCCCATGCATATCTGCAAAAATTGTTTTCCCATGAAAATAACTGTAGTCAGTACAAATAGATATTGTGTATGAATATGAACATACAGCCCAAAAGTATTGGGTTGGCCGAAAAGTTCGTCCGGGTTTTCCATGTTACAGAAGAACCCGATGAACTTTTGGGTCAACCCAATATTTACTTACTTATTTAATTTCTTTTGATTTCCAATAGAAAAAAAGAATATTTGCTGTCCCATAATAAGGAAAAATGCATAGTTTCTTTTAAAATTATTTTTGGATTATTTTACTCTTTGCCTTTTTTTTTTTTTTCTTTTTTTCTGGTGATAGGCTGCCCAGAATGCAAGCTAAAGGAAAACAAATACTTCTCCAAGCTGGGTGCCCCAATCTATCAATGCATGGGCTGCTGCTTCTCCAGAGCATACCCCACTCCAGCGAGGTCCAAGAAGACAATGTTGGTCCCAAAGAACATCACCTCAGAAGCCACATGCTGTGTGGCCAAAGCATTTACCAAGGTGAGAACTGAAAGGGCCCCAGAAACTTTCTAACAGTTCAACCAGAGAAATGTCCTCAGAGCACATCCATGGGGTTTAATGCCAGAGGTATCTGATGACCCATGCTTTATTGGACATTTGTAGAGCGAAGGGCTGCATTTGTCCCCTTTAATCAAAAGAGTCAGCAACCTTGTGGGCACAGGCTGGATTTATTCTGCATGGAGAGAGTAGGGGTATAGGTGATGAGGGGCAGGTTGGGAGAGAGTACAGAATACTTAGTGCAAACCTAAGCTTTCAGAGTGAAAATATCAGCTGAAAAGGAGAATATGCAAATATAGCAAGCATCTATTTAATTCAGCTGGCTAGAGTCAATTTTATTTAACAGTTTTCAATTTTGCCTACCTATCTATCTATCTATATCTATCATCTTTTCCCCTTCCTCCTTAGGCTACAGTAATGGGAAATGCCAGAGTGGAGAATCACACTGAGTGCCACTGCAGTACTTGTTATTATCACAAATCTTAAATATTTTGCAAAGGGCCGTGTTGATGACTGCTGATTTCCTGGAATGGAAAATTAATTTGTTCAGTGTTTATGACTTTGCAAGATAAAACCCTCCTTTTCCTTACCGTACCATTTTTTACATGCTTTAAGAATATACTGCAGCTTTATTGCCTTTCTCTTTATCCTACAGTATAATCAGCAGTCTTGTTCTTTTCATTTGGAATGAAATACAGCATTTAGCATGACCATAAAAAGCTGGTTCCGCTGGAAATAAAGTCTTTTAAATCATCATTCTACCACTGAATTCTAATTTTTTCTGAGAAGTTTCAAGCCAGTTACTTTTAATAGGATTAATGGGAGGGAGTGAGCCACTGTGGGCCCCTATATACTCAGTGACCTGACACTGGAGAATCTTGGTCCCACCAAGCCTTCCAGAGCAAGCGGTGAGTCCTTCGGCCAGTGTGCTAGTTATGAGACAATCCATTGGGGTGAAGGAAGAAAATATAACTTCTATTTCTATTCATTTTTACATTATCCCTTTAGATGACCATTTGGATGAGTTTTATAGAAGTACAGATACATTAGTGTGGTCATGCATGTATAAAATTTATAAATAAATAAATATGCAGATATTGAGGATGTTTGGTCTGAAACTTTTTTACTGGTAGAAGTTTTCAATCAGGAAAAAAAAAAAAAAAAAAAAAGGAAGAACATTGCTCTAGGGTTTGGTAAAGACAAAATCATCCCCAGCCTGAAGTTTCTATCCACTGGCTTATGCCTGACCAAAAAAAAAGCATCTTATTAGTTCCTGGCAGCCAGGTTGTAACCAAACAGAGGCTAAGGTAAGGATATCATCCTTTTACATTCCATGTCCAGATCCTGATGGGAATGAACAAATGACGAGCAAAGAATTCACTGAGCACTCACTGTGGGCTAGGAGGAACAAACACTTTCACTTAGCTCTGTCCAAATGCTTAAGAGTAGTGCCATGCTTCAAAGTCATATTTATTGAGCATTTATACTTATAAACAGATAGATCATGGTTCTTACCCATTAAATTAGATTAGCTATGGTAGAGATCAAAGCCACCCAAAATTTCAACTCCTAAGGGAGCCTGAAATTAAAAAAAAAAAAAAATTCACTCATCACCAATTTGTCAGATTCCATTTCTGAATGAAAACCCAATTTCTAACAGGTAGGTAAACACACCAGGTGTCTGGGTGAAAAATTTAAATGAGTGCATGTATTTTTAAAGAAACACTGAAATGCATACGCATTACTTAACTTGTTCATTCATTTATTTATTATACATTTATTTAATGTCTAGTAAGTGCTGGCCCATGATTAGATCATGGAGATTCAGAGATATCAGGATTCTCTGGAAGATAAGATTGAGAAAAGATAATACAGCTTAATTTGAGAAAACAATGGTGCTGATTCATGGGTTCATTCAAACATTTAATAGATATTCATTGAGAATCTACTATGTATCAGGTCTTGAGAGCTTGTTTGGAGGATTCAGCAGGAGAAGAAAGCTAGCAATACACCCTTGACTGGAGTGCCCTTGTCCATCTGGGATCATCCTATTTGACAGAGGGGATGGAAGAAGTAATGAGAGAGGAAGGGGACATCCCCATGGTCATTCAGATCAGCCTAATCAACCCTGGTGAGCACTAGAATAAGACACGGATGCTGCTCTGAAGCAATCCACAGTCCGGTAGGGAAGAGAGACACGGGCAAAGAATTAAGATCTAGTGAGATTATGCTATGTGAAAGGTATGGATTTTGGTGACATTAAGGGAGGAATGGTTAACTTGGTCTACTGGAGAGCTTCACAGGAAAGGTGATACTTGAGTCTAGAAGATAAGTGGATTGATAGGGGAGGGGTTCAGTCTACTTTGAGGAAACAGCATAGGTAAATGTCCTGAGATGGGAAGCAGTATGATGGTCATAGAATGACAAGAAGTTCAGTGTGCCTGGACTTCAGGGGCTGGTTGGAGGGCTGGAGCTCCAGAGACAAACGGACAACTGTCAACTAGGCATGCAAATAACATGCAAAGAAATGTATGTTCCAGCTAGGACCTTCCTTTCTCAAACTAGGGGCCCTGAGGGTTCCTGAAGCCACAGGATTAAACATGCACCTTTCTGTAGGATCAACCTTGCTTGAAGATTTGGGGACATGTTATTTTAATTTCAAAACAAAAACAGATACATTGTAGAGTAGAATGCAAAACTGCCAAAATGGGGTTAAAAATTGCGACTTAAAAAGAAACTTCACACTGTGGGTGGGGACTTCTGCATCCTGCTCTTCTGACCCGGCCCAAGCCTCCTGGGAGCTGGTTCACTCTTCTTGCATTAGGAGTTCTTAAGCAGAGGAGTCTGAGAAGTGCTATTAAAGGAATAATAGGCTCTGCTTTGCCCTTTAGAAAAATCATTCTGGCAGCAGGTAAAGGGTGATTTGAGAAGGGGAGAGACCAGTCACAGGATCATGAATTGGGGCCTTTGCAGAACTGTCTTGGCAAGAGATGGTGGTGGCCTACTGGCGGTGAGGGTGAGGGTAAGAGGAAGGGACAGATTTGGGAGGAATTAGGAGAAAATGAAGAAATGATTGGGGGTGTGACTCCTGGCTTCTTGTGCCCCAAACTGGGAAATGGAATAGGTCTGTGTGGGAGCAGATGGGGGAAATGACAGTTCAGTTTGGGACATGCCGACTCGAGGTGTCTAATGGGTACCGGGTGAGCGTGTCTAATAGGCAGCGTGTACAGCGATAGACACGGAGCTTAGGAAAGGCCTCCAGCCTGGAGGAGTGGGCTCGAGGGTCACCTGTGCTCAGTGGTATCAACCCCCCAGGGGTGGCTAGGATTGCTCACGAGGGCGTGAGGGTGTGATGAAGGGAAGATTCTGCCCCACCAAGGAGAGATTCTGGACCAGCCTGGCTAAGAAAGTGGCTGTTACGTCTTTGGGGACAGTCAATTAGAAAGCTGTGACAGGAGCCCTCTGGAGAAAAGACAATCATCTCAGATGGATAAGCAGCAAGGAGGCAGAGAGGCAGGCATGGAGGCTGGAAATTTTGTTTCAAACCCATCTGAAAAATGCCTAAAAGTGGTATTAAGGGAAGATGATCACGTTTGAGGGGCGCTTCTTTCAAGAAAACCTCTCCACGATTCACCTCAGCCAGAGAGAGCTGCCCCAAATTCTCCCGTGTGAGATTCTTTCCTTATGTCTAAAACACAGGATCCCAGGCACCTTTTCTTGAATGGCAACATGTCTGACTGAGGCAACACAGCTGACCATTAACATCATTAACAATGCCATTAACAAGATGAGTTAAACAGGCCACCAAGTCTGTCTGCAGGTCCTGGATCCTGTTTACCAGGGAGGGACGGGTGTCAGGCAGGACGATCAAGGGATAAAACAAAGAAACAAGACGTCTACTACTTTGTGGTTGTGTCGAGAACTGACCATGAGCAGAAACTCCTACGTGATTACAGGGGTGTCGCTGTGGACCAGGGCTCAAGGAGGAGACCAGTAAAACAGGGATGGCTCCTGTCTGCCTCCTGGGAGTGAGGGAAAAGGGCAGGAAAAGATGGGAGGGAAAGGGATAGAGGGGAGGGAAGAGAAAGAAGAATAAGGAGGGTATAAAAAGTTGCAGAAGGAAAAATGTGTGAGAGGAAGGCAAGAGGGGCAATAAGGGCCACTGGAGGTGTCTGTGGCTTCGGACATGGCTGAACTGGATTAAAGCAGAAAGGAAAAGCCATAATTCTACTCACTTCCACTTCTTCCCCCAACCTCTGTCAGAATCTAAGTAATCACCCATAGTCAAGACCTCTAGCCTACATAAAGCTTTTGTGTGAATGGAAAAAGATGACTCTCTAGGCAGGCAGAGCATTTTTTTTTTAATTGAAGTATATTTGATTTATGATGTTGTGTTAATCTCAGGTGTACAGCAAAGTGATTCAGATATATGTATGCATACACATTCTTTTTCAGATTCTTTTCCTTTATAGGTTATTACAAAATATTGAGTATAGGTCCCTGAGCTATACAATAGGTCCTTGTTGGTTATCTATTTTATATACAGTAGTATGTATATTTAATCCCAAGCTCCTAATTTATCCCCCCACCCCTGCCCCCTCTGTTTGCTTTCTATGTCTGTTCTATTTCTATTTTGTAAATAAGTTCATTTGTATCGTTTTCTAAGATTCCACGTATAAGTGATATCATATGATATTTGTCTTTCTCTGTCTGACTTACTTTGCTTAGTATGGTAATCTCTAGGTCCATCTATGTTACTGCAAATGGCATTATTTCATTCTTTTTTATGGCTGAGTAATATTCCATTGTGTACACGAACCACATCATCTTTATCCATTATCTGTAGATGGGTATTTAGGTTGCTTCCATGTCTTGGCTATCGTAAATAGTGCTGCTATGAACATTGGGGTGCACGTGTCTTTTCAAATTAGACTTTTCTACAGCAATATGCCCAGGCAGAGCATCTTGAGTGAATGGCTTCATAATTAAATGACATAGGAAAGTGGATGTCAGGCCGACCTTACCCTCTGGCTGGGCACCTTTGTGCAGTGCACACACTGTGCAATCTTACATGGCAGCTCTGCCCATAATCTCATCATCCTACTATGATCATTGTTGCCTTTTGGAGAGATAATGTCTTAAATTGGCGAGAATCTCAGTTGACATCTAAGATTCCAAATACTGACATCTAAGATTCCAAATATGATTGACATCTAAGATTCCAAATATTGAATTCCAAATATTGCCCCAAATTCTTGCCATCTATGGAGAAACTAGAATTGTCCATGACCTGGTCCAACAGGAAGGTAAAACCAACCAATCCACATGTAAATGACCATGAAGCTGACACGAAGATATTGATTAGGACCACAAACCTCAAGAGGTCCAGAGAGGTCTGCTTATTTAATAAAAAGTTAATCAACATCAAACTACCTGACATTAGTACAGCACTTTTACTTTCCCAGAAAGTTCTGAGATGGTGCCTCAATGAGTCTCACTCAGCCCCTCAGGGACCGAAAGTTAAGGCAGGTGGCACTGTCTCCATTTGACAGTTAGATAAAAGCTTTGGTTGTACAGGGACTGGGAATGCATGGAACTCTGGGTTCCCTCATCTCCAGTTTTGTGCTGCTTCCTTCAAATTCCATTGTTTTCTCAAGGGATGAAATTTTTGCTTTACCAACAAAGGACCCATTTCTCCCTGGATATCGGATAGGAGAACTTGGAGGTTTTCCCAGGGTGAGAAGCCATCATAGTAAAAGAAATTGAAGTCTGAACTGTGACTTGTCCACTGATGTTCTGTCTCGAAGAGTGAACTTCAGCTTCACCTTTGTAGTTCCTCTCGATTCAATCAACACTTCCTTCAGGCACTTTCTTTTTGAACTTAATTAGGAGAAATACAAAGAAATTTCTCTGTTCTGAAAGCCAAGTAGGATTTCCGTATTCTGCTATTCAAAACTGCATAGCATATAGAATTGTAAATATTAAACACTTTTCACGAAGAACTGAAGCTGGGTCTGAGTTTCCTTGGAGCAAAGAGAGAAGTTATTGCATCGAACTTCAAAATGGGAGACATAAACAGGAAATAACTGTTGGATGTTTTTAATGAATTCCTCTTTTGACCCCCAGAAAAGCACATGTTTGGAAAAGTATATTCCTATTGAACCTGACTCCCAGGGCTCACTCGTCTGAAGGACTTGAAAGCTGAGGTTTTGGGGAGAGAGTGAGGGAAATGGGGGTTGGGTAGGACACTCTGAAGAAGCGGCCAAAAGCTTGGCACATGATTGAAAGTTTGTAAGAATGTTTTCAAAGAAGACATTCTGTTGTTTTAAAGCCATTTTCCTTAATGGAATGCTTGCAAAATGTCGGATAGTAAAGTGGGAAGCACGAAAAACTGCATCAATTTTCTCCAAATGCTCTTGATCAGAAAGTGTGTTTGAATTATAGTCACTTATTCAGTTGTAAATTGTCTGTGAACAGTAATTGATTCTCAGCTAAGTTGACAGTAAGGAGAATTTCAGGATGTGCAAATTTCCTTCTACATACCTTTTTCTCAATTGCCACTCATGTTGGAGATAATTAGAAAAAGCCAGCATTAGCGTCAGGACTAGGAAATGGAGGGGAACTGGGAGGCAGAGCATAAGTAGCGGCTTGCCCACTATGGCTTCAGAGGGATTAAGGAAGAGGAAGAAAGGAAACCTGGGTTTGACCCAGAAATGCACCTCAGCTTTGACAAGATGGAGGAATTGGAAAGGGCATGTGGATAAAGGGTTTCTGGCAGATGCTTGGGTCGACATTATGGTGGGAGGAATTAAACCATTAACCTTGGCTATTAGGGAGGGAATTTATGAACTATCTAAATTAAATTATGGTTATTCTAGTGACTGTGTGTCTCTGGTACTGCTCTCTGTCATGGAAGACAGTCGTAACATCAGGGATGTAGTCACCGTTGGCATGGGCAGAGTGGACTCCAGGGTGGCCCCATGGTTCCTAGAGCTGAAGACACAAGTGCTCACCCCAGCACTGCGAAGCTGAGCGTGGCCAGAGGGTGGCTCTCTCCCCAACTGCTAACACCTCCATCCCATCACGCAGCTGCAGAGGCACTGCTGCCTCTAGTGGACAGGTGGTGCATGGCGCTTTTGAAAAAGTGGATGGGGCTGGGGAGCGGGTGTGCTTTCCAGGGATGCCTGGCAGGATGGGTCCTGCTCACGGGGCACATTTGTCTTCACATGGATGGGATCCTTCTGTTTATTTTGCCTCTGCTGTGCCCTTTTAGTGGCATCCAACTAGCTGCAGGGGGACAGCTCTAATGCATGGGCACTCGACAAATTATAACTTCATTATTTAAAACTATTTGAAAAGCTAAAGTTAAAGCTCAAATCCATTCACATTAATACACAGCAACATGATATTTGTCAATGGGAGAAAAGGAAAAGCCATTAGGTCCCTTATATATAGTTTAAACTATCATAAAATTTTGGATGGTTGTGAAATAATGGGTTTAAGGATTTTTTTTGTTACCTGCATGCAAAAAGTTTTTTTGCAGGTAGTGACTATCAAGAATTTGAAGAGGGTATCATTAAAAAGTCTTGATGATGAATTTCATGTAGCCATTTCAAAGGTAAAACTTGACAAAAAGTTATAAAGACATAGCCTCACCTTTCTCATTGGAATTTCTGGAAGTGTTTCATTTGAAAGTTTTATGCAAATTTGATACTTTGTATTTTTCTCACAACTATAATTCTTTTTTTTTTTTAACCAGCTCTATAGGACATTCCCCAAATACCCTCCAGTTCACCCCATATTTTCCTAATTTTTGTGTGTGATCACATGAAAGGTTGTGAAACAGTGGAAGAGATGACCAGATTAGAAAAAAGAAAAAGACTGTGTTTGGCTGCCATCATTACAAAGCAAAGCACACACCAAAGCATCTACTGAACATTTAGGAAAAGGAGATCCTGAAAAATGTTTAGCAAACTAAGGATGGAAAATAGAATTAGTTTTATAGTCACTGTTGTTCCTAATTTAATATGTGTGAAATGCCATTAACTTTATCCTCATTTGGTTTGCTGTCTTTATTGTTTTACATTAGTGAACATAAAAATATTTATAAGCACTTTCATAGGTTCATTGTGCTGAGTCCATTTTCTCTCCTGTGGTTGGGAGAAGGGCCACTAAATATTTTTTTCATATCTGTGGGCTCATTTACTCAGGTGTCTTATTTGGATGTGACCAGTTTTTCCACTAATGTTCTTTTTCTATTCTGGGATCCAATCCAAGAATCCCACTTTGTATTTAGGTGTTATATCTCCTGAGTCTCCTCCATCTGTGACAGCTTCTTGTCTTTCCTTTTCTTACATGACTTTGACATTTTAAAAGAGAACTGGCCAGCTATTCTGATTGGCCCTCAATTTGGGTTTGTCTGATGCTTCCTCTTGATCAGACTGAGGCTGTGCATTTTTGGTCCTTCTCAGTATGTCATTCTGGGAGCTTATGATGTTGATAATGTCTTATTACTGGGGATGTGAACCATGACGTCTTGGTTAAGGCAGTGTCTGCCAGCTTTCTCCACTTCTCCAAAGTTATCATTTATTTTTTAAAATATTTAACTTATTTATTTATTTGGCTGCGTCAGGTCTTTAGTTGTGGCACGCGGGATCTTCGTTGCGGTGCACGGGCTCTTCATTGTGGTGTGCAGGCTTCTCTCTAGTTGTGGCACGTGGGCTCTAGAGCGCGCGGGCTTAGTTGCCCCGCACCATGTGGGATCTTAGTTCCCCGACCAGGGCTCGAACCCACATCCCCTGATTGGAAGGTGGATTCATAACCACTGGACCACCAGGGAAGTCCCCACAGTTATCATTTATTACTTCCTGCTACTCCTCTTCAAGTCTAAAATTATTTCAAAATAAAAAGTTAACAAAAATCCTCCTTATAATCTGATTTCTGCATCCCTTACCCTATTGTACTGAGTCTCTCTTTTTTTTTTTTTTTTTTTTTTGGTGGTACGCAGGCCTCTCACTGTTGTGGCCTCTCCCGTTGCGGAGCACAGGCTCCGGACGCGCAGGCTCAGCGGCTATGGCTCATGGGCCCAGCCGCTCCGCGGCACGTGGGATCTTCCCGGACCAGGGCACGAACCCACGTCCCCTGCATCGGCAGGCGAACTCTCAGCCACTGCGCCACCAGGGAAGCCCTGTACTGAGTCTCTTAATGGTCATTACTCATCCATTTATTTGCCAAATTCTAACGCTTTCGTCTCCTTGCAGCGTCTGACATTCTTGGCCTCTTCTCTCTCTTTTCCTTGCCTCACATTACACTTTCCTCCCTTGGTTTTCCTTCTCTCCAACTACTCTGTTCAAATCCATTTTCTCTCTACTTCTCTCAGGAAATTTCCCAGAGTTTCACCCTTTGCCCTCTTCTTCTATTTGCTCTATGGTTGCCTTGTAAGTTAAAATCCTGTCTACTTACAAGACTCTTTTTTAAAAAATTCATTTTATTTTTCTAATTTTTTCATTTTTTACTTTGGTCACACCATGCAGCATGTGGGATCTTAGTTCCCCAACCAGGGGTCGAACCCTTGCCCTCTGCACTGGGTACATGGAGTCTTAACCACTGGACCACCAGGGAAGTCCTACAAGACTCTTTACAGTGGGCTCCAACTCCTCCCTTTAGCCTTGTTTCCTCATATAACTCTGCCAATCCACTGGCCACACCTAGCCTTTGTTTCACAAACGTGTATATCACGCCTCTGTTCCCCTGCTCTGGGTATATTCTCATTGCCTGGAAAGCTTTCCTTCTTCACAGCCCAGGAAAGTCTTATTAATTGTTCCAGACTCAGTTCATGTGTCTCCTTCTCTGTGATGCCTTCTTGGATCATTTCTAACAGTATTCATTCTCTTCTTTTCCCCTAAGGCCTGTTGGATTCCCTTCTATTATATTACATATTCATTTGTCCATTCATTTTTTAAAATTTTTATTTCTTTCTTTATTTCTTTATTTATGTCTGCATTGGGTCTTCGTTGCTGTGCGCGGGCTTTCTCTAGGTGCAGCGAGCAGGGGCTACCCTTCATTGCGGTGCTCAGGTTCCTTGTTGTGGTGGCTTCTCTTGTTGTGGAGCACAGGCTCTAGGCTCATGGGCTCTGTAGTTGTGGCTTGTGGGCTCTAGAGCGCAGGCTCAGTAGTTGTGGTGCACGGGCTTAGTTGCTCCGCAGCATGTGGGATCTTCCCAGACCAGAGCTTGAACCCGTGTCCCCTGCATTGGCAGGCGGATTCTTAACCACTGCGCCACCAGGGAAGTCCCCATGCATTCATTAAGTGACAGATTTTTTGAGCAGTTGTTCTGTGCCAGGCACTGAGCTAGGCTTTGAGTATTCATTGGTGAGTGAAATAACATAGTCCTTCCCTTGAGAAGTTTATAGTTAACAGGCAAAGACAGAAAATAAACAAACAAATGAATAAATAGGTATATAATTACAAACTGTGGTGAGGGCTATATAGAAAACCAATAGCATGCAGTGGTAGAGAATAATGACATGCAGGAAGGTGGGTATTTTTAGACAAAAGAGTCAGAGAAGGTCTCCTTAAAAATGACTATTAGTTTCTTTACCAACCAGGGATTGAACCCATGCCCCCTGCAGTGGAAGCATGGAGTCTTAATCACCGGACCACTAGGGAAGTCCCAGATAATTGTCCATGTTTATTAGAGCAGAAGATGAATCTTATGAAAATCAGCTTGTTGTTCCTTGGCCTTAGTTTTGAGGAGACTCAGAGCCAGACCTGGGGCCCAATTCAATGTCTTTCCAGACTCTGAAAGTCTAGCTGGAGTGGATCTCCAGATTTCAATTACTTGTGAATTCTCAGTGACCAGGTCCCACACACTCCTGACTCCGTGGTAGAACTCCCTGAAACTGACCAGTCACCTCTCAGTGGAGCACGAGCTCTTCCAGCCAGACTGGACCGCTCCAAAGCCCACCACTGCGCCCCTGCCCCAGTGCCTGCTCCACGCCAGGGGCCATCTAGTCCATGCTCCTGCCCATTCAGGCCTGTCCCATCTAGAGACCACTTGACGTGCTGAGGCAGAAAATGCTGGCTGGTGTGGCTGGAATGAGTGAAGGAGGGCAAGGGCTACATCACACAGGATTTGCTTTTGTCCCAGATACAAAGAGAAGATAAATGCTAACTGTCTTGCTGTCACAGACTGACAGTCTGCTCATAGCCAGATAGAGACCATACACAATTCAGTAAGTAACTGATAAGCAGGATTTAACTATCACTTACATAGCTATAAATAATTGGGAATGATTACAGGTTAAGAAAATCCTAGGTGTAATTTCAGCTCTGAGAATGACTCTTTCTGTGGTGCTGGGGCCTTGGTGGTCTGACTCAGTTTCCGTATTTGAATAAATGGAGGATGTATTAGTGACTGTAAATTCCTCTGGAGAAAAAAAGGCAGAATGACATTTTCCTTTAGGTAACAGAAGTCATACCTTTAAAACTGTGCTTCTAATTAAAAAAAAAAAAAAATGGAATTCCCTGGTGGTCCAATGGTTAGGACTCCACACTCTCACTGCCAAGGGCCGGGGTTCAATCCCTGGTCAGGGAAGTAAGATCCCACAAGCTGCACAGTGTGGGCAAACAAAACAAGATATATATATATATATATATTTATAAATTTATATATATTAAAATCTCATCTAAGATTTAAAAGTTACAGATGCTTATGCCCAACCCCAAACCCATTGAATTAGAATCCCTGATGCTTGAGCCCAAGTAGATGCACACTTTAAAACTCCACAGCTGTTTCTAATGTGCATCCTTGATCGAGAAATGCTGCTCCAGATGATGATAAAAGTCCTCAAATAAGAATAAGAACACAAATAAGAATGGGGACTAGTGTCATCTATTTTTTGCTTTTGAAATTACTTTCCCTAAGGATGTTAGTCTTAATTTCAAAGCACTGCTTGAAAATCCTATACTTTGCATTTCTTCTCCCTTAACTCTCTTGAATAAACATCTTGAGCTAGGCATCAGCAGGAGAAAGCAGCAGTGGTTATTGCCTTTCGTCTCTGGAGTTTTGGCTTCACTCTAATGAGAGGAATTTCTTAGTAGATTTATTTGTCATGTCACTTCACATTTTTTTTGACGTGAAGAAAGCTGGTTATGGGGTTCTTATTCATGCATGGTCTTTCTCTTGGACACAGGTAATAAAAAAATAATCATCACCATAAATAACAACTCCATGAAGTCATAGCACAAATGAAAATGTTAAGTCTTTAACTTTGTTCTTGACCAAACAAACTCAAGTGTTTATTGTCTGGCCATTCTCTACTCAGAAGGTAAAGAGAAAATGTTCCACTTAGTCACATTCTGTAGTTGTTCCATTAATCAAAATATCAAAGAAGGCCTAGACGATTATTTTAACTCAAAGAGACAGACGCTGATGTGGCTCAGAAGGAATTTAATTTCTGATCCAGGAATTAAACACACTGAAGTCATCCACTTGGACTCTCTATTCTCCCAATGTGTGGCTTATTTAAGTACATTATTGAGTCTCCTATATATTTTCCAGAAGCAGTGGACGCTGATATCCACTAGAGCAGAAATGCAGGGCAGTGTGTCTAAGACATGTGGGATAAACTTTTCCCCTTACAGATTGATAGAGCCGTGGGACCACTTCTGGCCAATGGGCTGTTAGTGAAAGTGTGACCTGTCACTTCTGGGCTGGGGTGAATTCTCTTCGCCTCCCACAGGGACTGTTCTAGGGTGATGTTCCAGATGACGGAGCCTCTATGAGCCTGGATCCCTGAGTGACTATGATCAGTAGGGCTCCCGACCTGCAATGGACATGGAACATGAGGGAAGAATCAACGTTTGTTCTGCTGAGCTTGTGCAGTACTGTCTACCCAGAATGACCAATGAACACTCCAAGACGTGGGCTTCCTTCTTATGTTTTCTTTAGAGTGATCGAAATCAAACCTCTGGGAGGACATGCAAATTAAAGTAAGCACACATTTTATTTTACAGACTTTTTGGCCAGATGACTCTGATACTTAGAGAATAGCTCCTTATTCAAGAACGCTGGGCTTTCTCTGGTGGCGCAGTGGTTAAGAATCTGCCTACCAATGCAGCGGACACGGGTTTGAGCCCTGGTCCAGGAAGATCCCACATACCACGGAGCAATTAAGCCCGTGCGCCACAACCGAGCCCGCATGCTACGACTACTGAAGCCTGGGTGCCTAGAGCCTGTGCTCCGCAGAAAGAGAAGCCACCGCAGTGAGAAGCCCGCGCACCGCAAGGAAGAGAGCAGACCCCACTCACCGCGACTAGAGAAAGCCCACGCGCAGCAACGAAGACCCAACGCAGCCAAAAATAAATAAAATAAATAAATTTATATAAAAAAAGAAACTTAAAAGCTTTAAAAAAAGAAGAATGTTAAAACCACTAAAAAAATATATATGTAAATCCTTTCTTGATCATTCCTGATGTTTCTTGGTAAGAGCCCTCTCTTATATCCTAAGATGTTGCTGGAGTGTTTTGTTGGCGACAGCCTTCAGGAAAAATTGATCTGCTTGGAGATTGGTGCCAGTGAGGCTGCTATTTTTTCCCTTTGGCACTTCTAACCGTACTTTACTACCTCAGGAAATCCAGAAGGACTAAGCATCTCACACCCACCTTCTTAGTTCCTTCCACTTAAATTTTTAGGTTCTCAGGACCACAAATTCAGATTCCTGTCAGGCTGGAAGAGGAGGTCTCTCCGCTTTGTTCTCTTGAAAAATTCCTTCAGAACTTCTCATATACTAGCTCAGGACTGTTAGCTACAGAAATTAATATACAGACGGTGAGGATAACAGTCATGATGATTGCAATGACCAGGCCATATTCCTTTGAAAGCACTAGTTTCTCTCGTTCACTTAAAAGAAAACACACATTCAGTAGAAAATGCACTTCACATCTTGAATTTTGATCTTTTCCTGGACTGGTGATGTGAGGTACCATCCTCTCTCGAGATGCTGGGCAGAGGCAGTGTGCCTCAGCTCCCAGCCAGCCACGCGATCACCAGGGTAAACAACTGAAACACTTACAACCATCCTGTGCCCATACAGCCAGCCTGTTTTTCACTTTCAGTACAGTTTTCAATAGATTACACGATATACTCAATGCCGTGTCATAAAATAGGCTTTGCGTTAGATGATTTGCCCAACTGTAGGCTAACGTGTAAGTGTTCTGAGCACATTTAAGGTAGGCTAGGCTAAGCTATGATGTTTGCTAGGTTATGTGTATTAAATGCATTTTTGACTTAACGATATTTTCTTTTTTTAAAAAAAACGTTTTTGGCTGTGCAGCCTGCAGGATCTTAGTTCCCTAACCAGGGATCGAACCCTGGCCCTAAGGGATCGAACCTGGGCCCTACAGGATGGAACTCACGTGGAGGTCTAACACCACTGGACTGCCAGGGAATTCCTTCAACTTAGGATATTTTCAACTTATGATGTGTTTATCCGGACATAACCCCAAAAGTTGAGGGAGATCTGTATACAATTTCAATAGTCATTGCCTTCAATTTTCTTATAGTCTACCTGAGGAAAACAAGAGGAGAATAACAACAAAACAAGTGAATAAGTGTAGAGAAATAAATGAGTGGGCAAAAAAGAGAGCTGTGGGAATTCCTACTAGAAAAAAGTTGCTACAGGCTGGGGGAAAGTAAGAGTTAATCTATGGATTTAGAGATAAGTTAACTGTTGACAGATAAGGGTGGGCATATCGGCATGTGTGTGGTGTAGTGTGTACAAAGGCATGGGATGGTCATGAGGCAGGAATAAAGTGAGAACTGGGGAGAGAGGCTTGCAAAGATAGGTTGGGAGCAGACTGTCGAAAGCATTGGACTTTGGACTCAGGATATAGAACTTTAGTTTCTAGAAAATGGAGAGTCATGATTAAAAAGTTTTTTTCTTTTAATATGGAGAGTGTCATAAACCTGGTGGCATTATAGTGACACCAGTCTGCCAGCCAACTGCTAGGTTCTTTGGAGAGGGAGGGACCTGGGAGTGACGATGCTTTCACGGTAGGCCAGTAGCATGTGTGGAGAGTGGAGGCAGCTAAAGAGGCTGCGATGAGAAAAGGGGGTGCAAATCTGGAGCTGCTAAATCAGTGATAATGATAATGGTCAACATCTATTAGCTCATACAGTGTGCCAGGCACTGTTATAAGCATTATATAAATGATGCTTAAATCATTTAATTCTCACAACATTCTTTGAGGTAGGTATTGTTATTATTTGTGTTTCAAAGATTGAAAAACAGAAATAAGGGTAAGTAACTTGCCCCAGTAAGATTTGGGGTGCTCTCCAGTGACTGCCATGGGATGGAAATGGAGGTCAGCAGAATCCAGACTGTCTGATGAGCCTCTCTACTGGCTGCAGAGGGGATGCTGAGCTTATTTGGGGTGAAATATCCCCTCGGGAAGCTGGGACATGGACTTGCTTCATCCTCAAGTGTCAGTGCTGCCCTGTGGGACCCAGAGACTAAAGGGGCAGGGCCAGCAAGGTAAATCATAACCAGGACACCTTCTCTGAGGCTGAGTTCTTTAACTAGGACATCCTGAAATCTCAGTTAAATGTGCTTATAGAAAAGGAAGAGCATGCGCTTTGGTGCAGAGATGCGTCTGAGCCAGGAACTGCCATTTCCTAGCTGTGTATCCTTGTGCGAGTTACTTAACCTTGCTGAGGCTTCACTGCCATACTTGCAAAGTGGAGATGATAATGATTCCTTCTTCATAGTGTTGTTTTGAGTATTAAAGGGAACGAGGACGTTAACTGCTCAGCACCTGGCATGTAATAAAAGCTTAAGTGTCAGCTATTTTTTTTATTGCCTGGCACCATCAGCTATTTTATTATTGCCCAACCACATTTTGTTAAACATGTATTAGGTAAAGCAGTACAATAAAAGGAAACTGAACATTGGAAAAATGTTAGTATAGCTACAAAAGAAAATGCTAGAGCCAGTCAAGACACACTTGATTCCCATCTTCTCTTTGTCAAAGGACCTTTTGGCACAGGCTCTATAGATAATGAAAAGCTCATTATTCTTTCCTCTTCCTGTTTGCAACCCTTCCTTTAAGGAGTCTGACAAAGGGGGAAAGTGCAAGTTGCCTTATCTAAAGCAGTGCAATAATTGGTTGTTTGAATGGCATTTTGTATTTGATTTTCCCAAGGGGATAGTCGCTGGAGCCACACAGACTGTCTGGGCCCCAAGGGCAGTCCCTGGCCTTCTTTGTAGGAATGTTTTAATGTGTACTCCTAAGATGGACACATCCACATAGTGTACACATGCAAAATGTAGCTGCAGAAGAGGTCTCTGTGTAACTAGAAAAACTGATTAAAAAACAAACAAACAAAAAATCTCTGTGCATCAGTGTAAGCTGCCAATCACACCCTCAGGCAAAGGAGATTGCACATTATCGATCTCTGAAAATTTGCTTCAGTAGCGTCTTTCCTAGCTGGCTGGTTTTGTTTTGTGTTGTTTTGTTTTCAGTTGCAGAGATGCTTTCTTTCTTTCTAAAGATGGCCACTTCCTTTCCTTCGGTGTTTGTGCGTCTTTATACGTCAATACAAAGAGAGAATATATTTAAAATGTTTTGTTCATATGTCTGAAAACCAGTCAGTGGTTTCCTGCTTTTTACTTACTTGCTCCCTGCAGTTCCAAGACGATTGTGTGGATTTGGAGCACCACCCAGTGGCAATGTGTAGCCAAAACCTTAAAAAAAAAAATAAAAGAATTTGGAGCTGGAAGAAAATACCAGAAGACATTGATTAGTTTTCTTTGAAATGAACTAGAGGAATGGGTGTTTCAAAAGCAAGAATATGACCAGGTCATTGCAATCACTATGACTGTTATCCTGACCTTTTCTTTCTTCTGTTCCTTCGGTTATTTCATGCCATTTTAATATATCACTGCTGCCATGTGTTTAAAAAAAAATTTTTTTTTGTGATGGTTTGTAGTACCTCTTCCTGAAACAGAGCAGGACCCTATGGGGCCTTCCCAGGACAGACCCCACCCCCCATCATGTCCTCTGCCTGCCTTTTGCCTGTAGAAAAGCTGTAGTCAAAGAATAAACTTAATCAGAGAAATGAGAAAATGTGGAAGCAAAGGAAAGCAGTCAAACAGGACAAAGTAATAATACTGTAGTCATTAAGCAAAGTCAAGGACATTTAGTTCCTCCTCAAGGGCTATAGAGAACATTCTGAGCCATGTCCTTTGAGCTGTTTTGTAGATAATGAAACCCAAACCAGGTGGAAGAAGTTAACTACATGATGGCCTGACTGTAGCCATGACATAAGCTGTGACAATTTCGAGAACTGGCCTCAAAGAAATGGGAACAAACTGATCTTGGAACTGAAGACTAACTGTAGGCAAAATAATCAAGATGATCCTGACCACACCACCGCATGACCAATTTCAAGAGACTGTCAGAGCTGACTGTGCTGTTCTGCATGTAGCCCCCTCCTTTTACCTATGCACCCCTGAAACTCCTGTTTAAAAGCTCTTGTCCACTGATCAACAGGAGAGAGTTTGCTTTTGGACATGAGTCCACCTTCTCCTCTGGTTGCCAACCTCCTGAATAAAGCAAACTTTCCTTTCTGCCAACACTTGCCTCTCCAGTGTTGGCCTCTGAGTGGCAAGCAGCCAGACCTGAGTTCAGGAACATTCCCTGAGGCTGTTATGGAAATAGAGATTTTAGTAGCTTAAAAATTGCATTGAGATCAATTAAATCCACATCTGCACAGTCCCACCACCACCACTTCCTGAGGGCCTTTGAGACGGTAATGAGACTCTAATGAGGAGAGAACTAGCTGCCTTTCCTGCCTACTGCAGCTGGGGCCTGCCATGTCATTCTTCTCTGCTGCTTTTTGTCAAGTCACCTGAATTCCCATTGGTGACAGGGCTCTCATGCACTGTTAGCTCATATCAAACTCAAAGCCACCTGGGTCATTTAGACACGGCTCACTGCTCATGGAGTATCAACTCCAAATGTCAGGAAGATCAAGCCTGGACCTTTCTTTAAGTCACATCAAATTTCCTCTTGCTGATTTTGGCCCCAGGGTTGTTGGGGTCCACTGAAGTGTTTTAGTCATCTGGTCTAGTTTTATGCCATGTAGTCATTTCATCTATGTCTCAAGCTATTGATAAACATGGTGAATAGGACAGGGCCAACAAAGGCCATGGCAGCACTCCAGGATCCTTCATCAACATTTTGGCGGTTGGTTTCAGGAATTTAGCTGGCTATCATGAAATTAAGAAAATAATCATAACTACACCATTTTGGACCGTCTTTTATATCTAGGCCTTGAGCTAGGCCACTGACATGTGTTGTTTCATGACGTTTCTGCAAAGTAGGCATTATTATCCTCATTTTTTAAGATATCAAACAGAAGAATGAAGGGATTAAGCAATATGCCTGAGGTCATACCCAAATTGGAAGCGACTGAGTTGGATTTGAACATACACCTGAATGACTTCAAGCTCTATACAGCTGGCCTCAATGTCTCATCTTCTGAAGGCATGGATCTCTAAAAGGTGACCCATGATCAAAAGAAGCAAAGAAATAGAATTGCAAGTCCATGAAATTTAGTTCAAAATAATTGGTAGTGGTGGCACAGTTAATTCATTATCAAGAGAAGGTGGGACTGCATACTCGTAATTGTTCCTGGGAATATGACAAAGTCACACTGTAATGAGAATGTCAGTCTAGCTCTTGTCAATAGGATACATGGAGTAAGTACCAACTACTCATTAGTGAGTTAAATAATTTCAAATTCATAAAACAAGTATGCCTCTCATACAGGATGAAGACTACAACGACAGTGCATCCTTGACCCCTCCTGACACTAATGGGGATGCTTTTAATGCTCTGCTCTTGTTTAATTTTTAATTTATTTTTTTATTCTTTGGCCAAAACCGCAGGGCATGTGGGATCAAACCTACGCCCCCTCCCTTGGAAGGGCGGAGTCTTAACCACTGGACTGCCAGGGAAGTCCCTCTACTCTTACTTGTGATGCTTCATGCAGGTTTCTGTTTGATAGCTTTCACTGAGATGAAGAAGTTTCTTTCTACATCTAGCTTTTGCTGAAAGGATTTTTTTTTTTTTTTTTTTTTTTTTTTTTT
>NW_006794635.1:723245-754039 GCF_000442215.2 Lipotes vexillifer
ACACGCAGGCTCAGCGGCCATGGCTCACGGGCCCAGCCGCTCCGCGGCATGTGGGATCCTCCCGGACCTGGGCACGAACCTGTGTCCCCTGCATCGGCAGGCGGACTCTCAACCACTGCGCCACCAGGGAAGCCCGCTGAAAGGATTTTTTGAAAAGCAAATATTTTTTACATATCTAATGAATGAGTCATATTAAACATTAAATTGTAAAATATATCATACATTTAGGAAAAGTCTATAAGACATATAGGTGCCGTCCAAAGAACAATATTAAAATAAATACCCTTGCATGAAGGTAAAGAAATACAGTGTTGTCAGTCCCTTAGAAGCCCACTGAGATTCCTCTTCTTTCTCCCCAGAGGTAAATATTATCCTTACACTTGTGTTAATGGTTGCTTTTCTTTACTGTTTTACCATCCATGTACATATCATTTAGAATATTTCATTTAATTTTACTTGAACTTGATAAATGGAAATACTGTATTCCATTTTTCCTCTGACTTCCTGTTTTTGGTCCAACATTGTTTGTGAGATGCATCCTTGTGGATGCCCTGTAGCTGTAGTCCACTCATGGCTGAATAGCTTTCACTGTATACCTGTGACACTGTGTATTCATCCACCCTCCTGTTGATGGACATCTGAGTTGTTTCCATTTGGGGATTATTATAAATACTGCACTACAAATATTCTTGTACTTATCTCTTAGAATACTTACGCTGTCTCTTCTCCATGGAGGCCATGGAAGTGCTCTGCTCAGAAGTCCTTCAAGAGAATTTGCCTGGACGAGTGTGGCTGATTGACAGTCCCCATGATTATACCTTTGGATCAACCACACCAGGCCATGCCTCCTCTACCCAGTGGCCCCAGTCAATGACTGAGTGCAGTGTAGGAATCATAACTGTCCCACAAAGAAATGCTCTGAGGAAGAATTTCAGCTCAGGGCCTTACCATCAGCCTGGCTGAGATTTCTCAGTATTGCATTGCAGTCCAAGGCTCTTCCTATCCAATCTTCCCCACCTCCGCCACCCTGCCCCCAATTAGAACCTCGGCAAAGAAGTTAAGAGGTATCACAGGAAAGGCAGAGGGAAACATCTGGAACTGCTCCCCTGCCTCACTCCAGCCACTAGTCAAGATAGTAAGACAAAAATCATATTGAATCCCAGGTGCTGGAACCACCGGTATAGAAAGGATCCAGGGATGGTGGTCCCTATGTCCATTTGATTTGCGGGTGTTTTTACATGTGTGCAAGCCAAAAACAGACAACAGCTGCATTAGGGATGGCCTTGAAAAATCTTCCCAATGGGCACTTCTTTCCTTTTGCATCTTAGATCTTTCATCTGAGGTAGTTTTCCTTCTCAGTAAAGTACAACCTTTAGAATTTTCTTTAATAAGCATCGGTTGGTGGCAGTTTCTCAGTTTCTGTTTGTCTGAAATGTCTTATTTTGCCCTAATTCTTAGAAGTTTTTCCTTTCTTCTCCCTCCCTCCCTCCCTCCCTTCCTTCCTTCCCACCTTCCTTTTATTCTTGGATTGGATATTCTAGGTTACTTCTCAGATTTGATCTACATATTTCAAGAAAGTATTTCACTGATTCTTGGCTTCCACGGTTGTGTCAAGAAGTCAGTTTTTAAAATTCTAGCTCCTTAGGCTGCTTTTAAGAGCTGTAATTTCAGTGTGGTACATCCGTGTGTAGTTTTTATTTTTTAAATTCTTGGGATTTGCTGGTTTCTTAAATTTGTGGTTTGCTGTATTCCATCAGTTCTGAAATCTTCTTGGCAATTAATCTCTTCAAATATTACTTGTGCTCCATATGTCTTTCCTTTTGACAACTTGGGGGAATAAATCAGCATAGACAACCACTGTTCAGATTTGAGAGAACTGACCTCTCTAAGAAATATTTTTATTTTGATGGAAATATGAATAAATTGTTAAATGTATCTCTCAGTTTTTAACTACAAGACGTGGACAACCATGTAACCATTACTTGCAGTGGGGAGTGGGAGCTGGCTTTTAAAGACTTAGGAGACCTGAAGTCTGTTAAATATTCAGAAATTTTGCAAGCTGATTGTTAAACTATTAGTAGCTTGAAATCAGCCATTTGCACTAGGATTCAGCAAATGCTAAAAATGAAAGTTTATTGTTTTGGGTTAGTTTGGGTTTTTAAAAACTTAAAAAAAAATTTATTCCAGAAAAACAAATATTTTTTTATTTCTAGCTTATTTATTTATTTAAAAAATTAATTAATTAATTAATTTTTGGCTGAGTTGGGTCCTTGTTGCTGTGCACGGGCTTTCTCTAGTTGCGGTGAGAGGGGTCTACTCTTCATTGTGGTGTGCGAGCTTCTCATTGCGGTGGCTTCTCTTGTTGTGGAGCATGGACTCTAGGCGTGTGGGCTTCAGGAGTTGAGGCATGCAGGCTCAGTAGTTGTGGCTCGCGGGCTCTAGAGCACAGGCTCAGTAGTATGGTGCACGGGCTTAGTTGCTCTGCAGCATGTGGTATCTTCCCAGACCAGGGCTCGAATCCGCGTCACCTGAATTGGCAGGTGGATTCTTAACCACTGCGCCACCAGGGGAGCCCTCTAGCTTCTTTAAATTCCACAAAAATGTATTCTTTTGCCAAAGAGGATGATTTTCCATATCGAAGGCTAAGACTGTGTGTGTGTGTCTGTATACATAGTATGTATCCCTTATCTTGTGACTGGATGCTTCTTTGTTTTGTGAGAACCAGTTTACCAGCACCCCACTGGCTATCATGCTTTTAGTACATCCTCCACACTGAATGATCTTTCTTTAATGATCAATCTGTTGGGTTGTTTCTCTTCCATGACTCTCCTTTACCCCTAGGTGGGGCTCTGCATTTTTTAGCCTGACGTGGCAGCACCAGGAGTGGCTTTTGGCAGGGCCTTACTTCTTCTAGAATCTCTGTCAGTCTTCATCCATTATTTGAGTCTGAAAATTGGTATTTTCTCATTGATACACAAAGCCACTCTACTCTCCTTACAACCAGATGGCCACATGGTTTTTCCTGACTCAAGTCCCTCCCTCCTTCCTTCCCACCTTCCACAGATATAATACATTGTATTCCTCCAATTTTGAACTTTTTACGTCACACAAACTTTTTATGCTGTCATACAGCATGCTACATAATTTGCTGGACTCAGTATAAAATGAAAATATGGGACCCTTATTTTCAAAAAGCAGGAAAAAAAATAAAGCATTTCTCTTTTTCCCAGTCTCTCTCTCCAGTTGTTATAGTAGCTGTTTTTTTTTAAATTTGCTACTTAATGTCATTCTAAGTAAAGAAAAATTAAAAATTTAAATCATCATGGATGTTATTGTTCATCTTTATATTGTGCGATGCCAGTTTTTAAATGTTAGAGCATTACACAATTTGTATTTCAGACCTTGTACATCCATATGTATTTGTTTCTCTTCAGTACAGTGGAAAGCATTTCACAAAACTAACTCAACTGTTTCTCTTTCACTTTTTGATACACTCACATTCTACCAACAATTACTCATCAGTAAGGAATGACTGAAACGAAAAAGAACTAAGAGTTATTCTTTTTCCCCCTCTTTCTTTCTAAGTTATCATTTCCAGTGTAAGTGGCTGACTAACACAGAGTAGCAACAATAAGAATATATATCGTAGGGGTCTCTGGTCATGATGTTTCTTAGAACGCTATCGCCTCCTTTCTGCGTTTGAAGTAAGTTCTGGTTGGAATAGAAAATGAAGTGTCTTGGGGCTGTCAGAGCATGCTGATCTCACTCAATCAAAGATGCAACATGCTTATTTTGTATTTCTTCTGCATCTCCCTGAACTTTCACATATGGTGGATCAGCTGGAATTCTGTGTGTCAGATGAATGCTATAGGCAAAGACAGCAGCTAGGGGTGGTGGTGGTACGGGCTGTGAGTATCTCCTTTGCTCACACACGTGCTCCACTGTCCTACTGGACTTCACTTACAAAAACACAGGTTCAAAGATAAAATCATTTGGAATTTCAAGACAATGAGAGCAGAATATTATACAAGTCTGGTGTGTGTGGGATGGCTTCTGAGCATAGGGACCTGTGGACAGGTCGCATGCCCACAAAGCTGGCCCGGGGCTATTATTTAACTCTGGACCTTTGCACATATGATTCTCGATTCTCGATGCTTGGAATATTCTCCCTCAAGCCTCCACTTTCCCTGCTAACTCCTACTTATCCCTCAGGCCCTGGTGTAGACCCCAGTTTCTCTGGAAAGCTTCTCGTGAGCTTCGTCTACTAGGTTCTGTGCCCTTCCTCTGTGACGCTATAGCATTCTTTGCCTTTATCATTCTATTGCAATCAACTGTATTGTATTAAAATGCTATGTGTCCTCACTTAGATGAAACCTTCCTGATGAAGGAACTTTGTCTCATTCATGGCTGTGTCTCATGGCTGTACCTCCTAACACATACTAGATGTTGAATGACTATTCTTAAGTATATAAATGAATAAATTAAGGAATTCTTCTTTGTCCTAATTTAATGATGTCACAGGGGCTATTGAGATGTGCGTTTTCTGCCTTTAGAGTAAATGTTTTCAGACAACTGTGCTTCTGATTTTTATGCTTCTTCTCATGATATCAATCTGCTGACTGCTATTCCTGTGGAATTTAGTGTGTCAGCCTTTCTCCTGCTTCTAACCTGTTGAGGGCTTAAGAATTTAGATCTTACACTTGCTAGAGTTTTGCATAAGAGTAAGTGGATCCAGAAAAGAGAAGGAGCCTCTTCTCTGAGAAAGTGCATAAGCTATAGCAGACGATCGATGATATATGGATATTGGCTGCTCAGTCACTTTTTTGTTTATTTCCTAGTTCTTAGCTATGTGTGGAGTATGTAATGTATTACTCTGTCCTGAATTGCTGTTTTCAATTCTGCTAGCAGTTCATGTTTAGCCCAGCCTGGAAAAGTGTCACTACAGGTTGAACCTGTCATTCCCTCTGCTGTATGACACTAACCTTCACAAGGAACGGCAGACAACAGTTTGACATCATGGGGAGAAACATAAAAATCGGAAGCCCGCTTGTCTGAAAACAGTAAGGTGCTCTGTCAAAAGCCAGGGCATTAAACTCAGCCTGCCGCGTTCTGACACTTACAGTCACCTAGTCACGTGCCTGCTGTAATCCCAGAGAGGCCTGGCAAATATGAGCCTGCTGGCCTGTGAACCATATACAAGTCACGTTTTACTGAGATAAACGCAAAAGATACACTTCATGCAAACGACACCAGTGGACATCAGGGACAGTCAGTGAGTCTTTCTAGTCAGGGTTAATATCAAAAACATTTCATGACAGAAGAGGCACAGGCACCAGCCCATCGGGGCGTCTTCTAGATGGCCTGTGCCAATTGTGAATTCTTCAGTTTTTAGGTTTTGAGGTGATGGGAGGGGGACCAGAGGAAAGGGCTAGGGCAACAGCTACTTATGAAAAGACGTTATCAGCTCTGCTTTTAGTCACCTCAGTGAGAAAACTACCAGATTCACAGTAGCAAGGATTGTACAGGGTATGCACAAGGGATGGGAGAGAAGGGCAGGGCCAGGGCTCTTGCTGGCCATCCCAGAATTGTGCCTACCCCACCGCTAGACTTGTTTTGAGGATGTGCTGAGTCATGAGTATAAAGTACTTGGCACAGTGCCTGAAACAAATGTTATCTATTGTTATTTTATTAAGTTACTAATTTCTTTGAGCCTTAATTGTCTCATCTGTGAAATGGAGACAAAAATAACAGAGATATTATAAGAATTAAATGTAATAATGTAGGTGGATGTACTTTTTTTGTTTGTTTTTTGCGGTACGCGGGCCTCTCACTGTTGCGGCCTCTCCCGTTGCGGAGCACAGGCTCCGGACCCGCAGGCTCAGCGGCCATGGTTCACGGGCCCAGCCGCTCTGCGGCATGTGGGATCCTCCCGGACCGGGGCACGAACCCGCGTCCCCTGCATTGGCAGGCGGACTCTCAACCACTGCGCCACCAGGGAAGCCCAAGTGGATGTACTTTTTAAAGAGTAAAAGTTTGGAAATTTTGTGAAGAGTTTGCATAACTGTAAAGAGTTATGCAAATTTAATTATATTAATCTTCATGCAGGGAGGAGGATGAGTGGAGGGGGAGACACAAGGCCTTCAAGGACTTTTAGGGGAACTGATATTTCTAGACAATATGAGTTTAACTTGCACTGAGTGGGTCCAGGTTAGGCAGAAGGGATGGGGGGAAGGGTTAGAAATGCCTCAGCTCACCTTTGAACCTACTGGGTGCCACGTACTAAATTTCAAAAGAGGGATTCTTATACCTGGAGTCAAAGGGATGAGAATTAAAATTTATTCATGGATGACTCAGTGCCAGGTATTATGTTAATAATAATCATAACAATTATTATAGTAATAATAATCGTATCAAAAATAAAGATAACTTATATTGAGTGCTTTGTAGCAGATATTTCATATATATCATGTATTATAATTTTCTCAAAATCCCCTCTGGAGAAACAGAGAACCTCACTTTGTTGTAGAGGAAACTAAGACTAAGATGGTTGTAGAACCTAGGTCTGTTTTCCTTTTCATTTGTTTCTGTATTTAGTGCTTCTTATCCTCAGCACACAGCCAGACAGCAAACCCAGCCTCAAAAGTTCAAAAAGCTTGGGGCTTCCCTGGTGGTGCAGTGGTTGAAAGTCCACCTGCCGATTCAGGGGACACGGATTCGTGCCCCGGTCTGGGAGGATCCCACATGCCGCAGAGTGGCTGGGCCCGTGAGCCATGGCCGCTGAGCCTGTGTGTCTGGAGCCTGTGCTCCGCAACGGGAGAGGCCACGACAGTGAGAGGCCCGTGTACCGCAAAAAAAAAAAAAAAAAAAAAAAGTTCACAAAGCTTTTGTTTTTTGTTTTTGTTTACTAAAATCTAGAAGTTGCAAACAAGCCAATTCACCCTGAATTCAGTCACGTTGCTAGTAAATATCTCTTTCTCTATACAATGTTTCCATTTAACTTCAATAGGACAGGAGCTTCCTGCAAGTGCTTCCTCACCACTAAAAACTTGATAAGTTTATTTATTTACTGGCATTAATAGGAGTCAAAAATTTAAAAAAACTAATAGGAATCACCAAAGATAGTCATACATTGAGACACAAGCAATAAGCAATACAAATTTCAACTCTCCTCAGTCAAAGAGGATCAGCTTATAAGTACTGGCAACGTGAATTTCATTTAAATAGACTGCTAGCTATGATAGCAAGAAAAGAATAGCGCTGGCATGAGCAATCATGCCCAGCAAGACCTGAATGCTGCCTGTCACTTTCTTGTGCTCCCTGAAAATTTTAGATAAGATAGATCTGGACAATTATTGTTTTTTTCAATGGTGGGTCTTTGGTAAACTGTTTGGAATTATGAACAGGCTGTATTCATTAATTTCTACTCAGTCTCATTTTAGGGAAATGCTTTTTGTTTATTTTTATTTATAAAATAGCTCTTTTTAGGAAAATACATTTTGAATGAAGTAGATGAATTAGATGTCATCCAGTATGTATGCACATTCTCTTTTCTAAAAGTGACCTGAGTGTCCCAGCCTCAATTTCTTTGTGATAGTATCTCAGTGGTGATGACAGATTGATGTTTTTCAGCCTCGTTCCCTTTTTAGCTTATGGTCACCATCAGCATGCTTGTGCAAGATACTAGGCTGGCAATGCGGTCCATGTGATGATAAAAGGTCAGAGATGTAGAAAAGTATAGCTGGAAAACATTTTAGATATTATCTGTTCAGGGTTTCTCAAACTGTATTAAAGCACGGGACTCCTACAGAGGCAAAATTCTTTGGGCTTTCAGTGTTGACTTAAACTGTATTATGGTAATAGTTAAATACATACATTTATAAAACCAAGGCAAGGACTAATTATCAATTTAGTGTGACATGCTATTTTGCTAAAACAAAATTTATAACATTGAATTTAATAAAAAATATAAAAATGTTTGGGTTTTATATGTCAGCTGTGGATTGGATTCTTTTGATCTTCAACATAGTGGATCATCATTGGGGTCCTTGTTATTATTGATATTGATTTTGCCTTTTAGAAAATGAATTCAGGAAATTCCTTGGTGATCCAGTAGTTAGGACTTGCGCTTTCACTGCTGCAGGCCTGGGTTCAATCCCTGGTCAGGGAACTAAGATCCTGCAAGCCACAAGGCACGGCCAAAAAAAAAAAGAATTCATATGAAAGCACCAATCTATTGAATAGACCTGTAAATTTATGGTATATTCCAATATCGGAGATTTAGAAAGTTTCTTTCAACCAAAAAAAATTCTCTGAGTTTTGGTTGCTGCATTTATCCTAACGATTGATACATGTAAGCAATATGTTTGTTGGCAAAGTGCGTTTGACTCTGACTGCCACGATATTATTTCTTTTTTGTTGTTGTTTGTTTGTTTTGTTTTTAGTTCAGTGTGTTCAATCTGCTTTGTGATACTTGAACTCTAGCACCTCTATTCTCTATTCAGACCACTCTAAACACTTCATTTCCCAGTGCCACTGGGGTACCATGTAACTTACCTTGGTATAACCTGAATCATTTATCTATTACTTTTATATCTATTTTATTCTCATTAGCCTGTGGCAAGGAACACATAATTCTGCTTTACTACATTGTTTTTATAATATTAAATCAATTTCAATTTAGTAAGTAAATTAAGGAAATAAAGTCTTATTTTATAAAAATGTCTTTAAATTGTAAAGGAGAAAAATATTTTTATCTACCAATGGTAAACAAAAGCAAATGTAGTCATTTTCATGTTAGAATACGCCAACAGAATGGTGGTCACACTTGTTATCCAACATATGTGTAAGATAAATACCATGATTACAGGTGATCCTTGGGCATCACAGGTTGGTAAGGGCAAACACAAATGCAAGTATTAAATTATAGGGCAGTCTTGGTAATGAGATAGTTATCCAGATAACTCAAAATATACTTTTTAAAAAACATCATCACTAAAACTGAAAGACAATGTTAACTTTCTCATAGTGAAACGGAGCAGGACCCTATGGCCCTTCCCCCGACCCCACCATGTCCTCCGTCTGCCTTTTGTCTGTAGAAAAATTTTAGCCAAAGAATATGTTTAATCAGAGAAGTGAGAAAATGCAGAAGCAAAGGAAAGCAGTCAAACAGGACAAAATAATAATACTTCAGTCATTAAGCAAAGTCAAGGATCTTTGGTTCCTCCTCAAGGGCTATAGAGAATATTCTGAGCCGTGTCCTGTGAGCTGTCTTGTAGATACCGAAACCCCACCAGGTGGAAGAACTATTGATACATGATGATCAGCCTGTAGCTGTGACATAAGCTGCCACAATTCTGAGAACTGGCCTCAAAGAAATGGGAACGGACCCTGGAATTGAAGATTAACTGTACTTAAAACAAGATGATGTGATCAGACTACCACATGATCAATTTCAAGATGACTGTCAAAGCCGACTGTGCTGTTTCTGCATGTAGCCCCTCCCTCCGCCGATAAAGGCTCTTGCCCACTGATTGTCAGTGTGGGGAAGTCAGCCTTTGGACAGGAGTCAAAGGAATTCAGCCTTTGGACAGCCCTCCCCCCTCCCTGCACAGCCCCGGTTGCTAGCATCCAAAATAAAGCAAACTTTCCTTTCCACCAACTTGCCTCTTTACTGGCTTTAGAGCAGCGAGCAGCCAGATCTCCACTTTCAGTAACAATAGAACTTGTGTATTCCCTTGAGAATACATCTGTAAATTCCAGTTTGAGAAACATTGACTCAGTCCAGCCTATTTGCTGTAATTCTGGAAAAATATCTGTTTCCATATGGAACGAGGAATATTAACCTTGGCTTGGTGTGTTAAACTTATCATTATTATAATTAGTTGTTTGAGAGACATTTTTAACAACACCTATCTGATACATTAGCTGAAAAACTGAGTAGAAAAACATATCAATAGTTTATCCTGTTATTTTTAATGTCAATTTTCCTCCAAAGATTCAAAGACATCCAGTGCCTGGATAACAGTAGTCTATATTTTTAGTTACTTGATTCACGGAAAATCAAAGCAAATGATTCACAGTTTTATAAATGATATCTGTTTTTTCATCCTCATTTATCATATTTCTTCATTTCCTTAAGGATAAAGGCACCACCTTGACTGTATTCCTCACCTTAGTCATTAGAATATTCTCTCCTCATACACACTTTACTATGTGAGTTTCAAGCTAATGTTTTGCATGTGAAATTTCATTCTGATGTTTTTTTTCTAAGTGGGTGAGAATGTTTACCCTGAATTTTAGAAGTGTTTAAATCTGTAATCAAGGAACTGTATGTGAGGCAAGATTGGTGAAGCTTTGAGAATCTAACTTAATTCTCCCTTTTTGCAAAAGGAGTAGTGCAAGTCCTTCACAATGGCTTGAGGCATGAGATGTTTCAAGAGAATTCACAATTGTTTCTTTTTCATATTTTAAACATCTTTATTGGAGTATAATTGCTTTACAACGGTGTGTTAGTTTCTGCTGTAGAACAAAGTGAATCAGCTACATGCATACGTATACACCATAGCACCTCCCTCCTGTGTCTCCCTCCCACCCTACTTATCCCACCCCTCTAGGTGGTCTCAAAACACAGAGCTTAACTCCCTGTGCTATGTGGCTGCTTCCCACTAGCTATCTGTTTTACATTTGGTAGTGTATATATGTCAATGTTACTCTCTCACTTCGTCTCAGCTTACCCTTCCCGCTCCCCTTGTCCTCATATCCATTCTCTACGTCTGTGTCTTTATTCCTGTCTGGCCCCTAGGTTCTTCAGAACCATTTCTTTTTTTTTAAGATTCCATATATATGTGATTACATATGGTATTTGCTTTTCTCTTTCGGAATTACTTCACTCTGTATGATAGACTCTAGGTCCATCCACCTCACTACAAATAACTCAATTTCACTTCTTTTTATGGCTGAGTAATATTCCATTGTATATATGTGCCACATCTTCTTTATCCATTCACCTGTTGATGGACACATTGGTTGCTTCCATGTCCTGGCTATTGTAAATAGTGCTGAAACGAACATTGCAGTGCATGTCTCTTTCCGAATTATAGTTTTCTCAGGGTATATGCCCAGTAGTGGGATTAATGGGTCATATGGTTCTATTTTTAGTTTTTTAAGGATCCTCCATACTGTTCTCCATAGTGGCTGTATCAATTTACATTCCCACCAACAGTGCAAGAGGGTTCCCTTTTCTCCAACTCCCGCCAGCATTTATTGTTTGTAGATTTTTTGATGATGGCCATTCTGACAGGTGTGAGGTGATACCTCATTGTAGTTTTGATTTGCATTTCCCTAATGATTAGTCATGTTGAGCATATTTTCATGTGTTTGTTGGCAATCTGTATATCTTCTTTGGAGAAATGTCTATTTAGGTCTTCTGCCCATTTTTGGATTGGGTTGTTTGTTTTTTTGATATTGAGCTGCACGAGTGGCTTGTATATTTTGGAGATTAATCCTGTCAGTTGCTTCGTTTACAAATATTTTCTCCCATTGGTTGTCTTTTAGTCTTGTTTATGGTTTCCTTTGATGTGCAAAAGCTTTTAAATTTCATTAGGTCCCATTTGCTTATTTTTGTTTTTATTTCCATTTCTCTAGGAGGTGGGTCAGAAAGGATCTTGCTGTGATTTATGTCATAGAGTGTTCTGCCTATGTTTTACTCTAAGAGTTTGATAGTGTCTGACCTTACATATAGGTCTTTAATCGATTTTGAGTTTATTTTTGTGTATGTGTTAGGGAGTGTTCTAATTTCATTCTTTTACATGTAGCTGTCCAGTTTTCCCAGCACCACTTATTGAAGAGGCTGTCTTTTCTCCATTGTATATTCTTGCCTCCTTTATCAAAGATAAGGTGACCATAGGTGCATGGCTTTATATCTGGGCTTTCTATCCTGTTCCACTGATCTGTTTTTGTGACAGTACCATACTGTCTTGATTACTGTAGCTCTGTAGTATAGTGTGAAGTCTGGGAGCCTTATTCCTCTAGCTCCATTTTTCTTTCTCAAGATTGCTTGGGCTATTTGGGGTCTTTTGTGTTTCCATACAAATTGTGAAATTTTTTGTTCTAGTTCTGTGAAAAATGCTAGTGGTAGTTTGATAGGGATTACACTGAATCTGTAGATTGCTTTGGGTAGTACAGACATTTTCACAATGTTGATTCTTCCAAACCAAGAATATGGTATAACTCTCCATCTGTTTGTATCATCTTTAATTTCTTTCATCAAGAAAGTTTTATATCTTTACTTACATCTTACAGTTTTCTGCACACAGGTCTTTTGTCTCCTTTGGTAGGTCTTATGCCTAGGTATTTTACACTTTTTGTTGCAGTGGTAAATGGGAGTGTTTCCTTAATTCCTCTTTCAGATTTTTCATCATTAGTGCATAGGAATGCCAGAGATTTCTGTGCTTTAATTTTGTGTTCTGCTACTTTACAAAATTCACTGATTAGCTCTAGTAGTTCTCTGGTAACATCTTTAGGATTCACTATGTATAGTATCATGTCATCTGCAAACCATGACAGTTTTACTCCTTTTCCCATTTGGATGCCTTTTATTTCTTTTTCTTCTCTGATTGCTGTGGCTAAAACTTCCAAAACTAGGTTGAATAATAGTGGTGAGAGTGGGGAACCTTGTCTTGTTCCTGATCTTAGAGGAAATGGTTTCAGTTTTTCACCACTGAGAATGATGTTGGCTGTGGGTTTGTCATATATGGTCTTTATTATGTTCAGGTAGGTTCCCTCTATGCCTACTTTCTGGAGAGTTTTTATTATAAATGGGTGTTGAATTTTGCCAAAAGCTTTTTCTGCATCTACTGAGATTATCATACGGTTTTTAACTTTGAATTTGTTAATATGGTGTATCACATTGATTGATTTGCATATACTGAAAAATCCTTGCATTCCTGGGATAAACCCCATTTGATCATGGTGTATGATCTGTTTAATGTGCTGTTGGATTCTGTTTGCTAGCATTTTGTTGAGGATTTTTGCATCTATGTTCATCAGAGATATTGGCCTGTAGTTTTCTTTTTTTGTGACATCTTTGTTTGGTTTTGGTATCAGCGTGATGGTGGCCTTGTAAAATGTGTTTTGGAGTGTTCCTCCCTCTGCTATATTTTGGAAGAGTTTGAGAAGGATAGGTGTTAGCTCTTCTCTAAATGTTTGATAGAATTCGCCTGTGAAGCCATCTGGTCCTGGGCTTTTGCTAATTGGAAATTTTAATCACAGTTTCAATTTCATTACTTGTGATAGGTCTGTTCATATTTTCTATTTCTTCCTGGTTCAGTCTTGGAAGGTCATACCTTTTTAAGAATTGGTCCATTTCTTCCAGGTTTACCATTTTATTGGCATAGAGTTGCTTATAGTAGTCTCTTAGGATGCTTTGTATTTCTTCAGTGTGTTGTAACTTCTTCTTTTTCATTTCTAATTTTATTGATTTGAGTCTTCTCCCTCTTTTTCTTGATGAGTCTGGCTAAAGGTTTATCAATTTTGTTTATGTTCTCAAAGAACCAGCTTTTAGTTTTATTGATCTTTGGTATTGTTTTCTTCATTTCTTTTTCATTTATTTCTGATCTGATCTTTATGATTTCTATCCTTTTGCTACCTTGGGTTTTTTTTTTTGTTCTTCTTTCTCTAATAGCTTTAGGTGTAAGTTTAGGTTGTTTATTTGAGATATTTCTTGTTTCTTGAGGTAGGATTCTATTGCTATAAACTTCCCTCTTAGAACTGCTTTTGCTGCATCCCATAGGTTTTGGGCTGTCATGTTTTCATTGTCATTTGTTTCTAGGTATTTTTTGATTTCCTCTTTGATTTCTTCAGTGATCTCTTGGTTATTTAGTAGCATACTGTTTAGCCTCCATGTGTTTGTATTTTTTACAGTTTTTTTCCTGTAATTGACATCTAGTCTCATAACATTGTGGTTGGAAAAGATACTTGATATGATTTCAATTTTCTTAAATTTACCAAGGCTTGATTTGTGACCCAAGATATGGTCTATCCTGGAGAATGTTCCATGAGCACTTGAGAAGAAAGTGTATTCTGTTGTTTTTGGATGGAATGTCCTATAAATATCAATTAAGTCCATTTTGTTTAATGTGTAATTTAAAGCCTGTGTTCCCTTATTTATTTTCATTTTGGATGATCTGTCCATTGGTGAAAGTGGGGTGTTAAAGTCCTCTACTATTATTGTGTCACTGTCGATTTCCCCTTTTATGGCTATTAGCATTTGCCTTATGTATTGAGGTGCTCCTTTGTTGGGTGTATAAATAATTACAATTGTTATATCTTCTTCTTGGATTGATCCTTAGATCATTATGTAGTTTCCTTCTTTGTCTCTGGTAATAGTCTTTATTTTAAAGTCTATTTTGTCTGATATGAGAATTGCTACTTCAGCTTTCTTTTTTTTTTTGCTGTACGCAGGCCTCTCACTGTTGTGGCCTCTCCTGTTGTGGAGCACAGTCTCTGGACACGCAGGCTCAGCAGCCATGGCTCACGGACCCAGCCGCTCCGCGGCATGTGGGATCTTCCTGGACCAGGGCACGAACCCATGTCCCCTGCATCGGCAGGCGGACTCTCACCCACTGCGCCACCAGGGAAGCCCTCAGCTTTCTTTGATTCCCATTTGCATGGAATATCTTTTTCCATCCCCTCACTTTCAGTCTGTATGTGTCCCTAGGTCTGAAGTGGGTCTCTTGTAGACAGCATATATATGGGTCTTGTTTTTGTATCCATCCAGCCAGTCTGTGTCTTTTGGTGGGAGCATTTAATCCATTTACATTTAAGGTAATTATCGATATGTATGTTTCTATTACCATTTTCTTAATTGTTTGGGCTTGTTTTTGTAGGTCTTTTCCTTCTCTTGTGTTTCCTGCCTAGAGAAGTTCCTTTAGCATTTGGTGTAAAGCTGGTTTGTTGGTGAATTCTCTTAGCTTTTGTTTATCTGGAAAGAGATCCTTGAATCTGAATGAGATCCTTGCTGGGTAGAGTAATCTTGGCTGTAGGTTTTTCCCTTTCATCACTTTAAATATGTCCTGCCACTTCCTTCTGGCTTGCAGAGTTTCTGCTGAAAAATCAGCTGTTAACCTTATGGGGATTCCCTTGTATGTTATTTCTTGCTTTTCCCTTGCTGCTTTTAATATTTTTTCTTTGTATTTAATTTTTGATAGTTTGATTAATATGTGTCTTGGCATGTTTCAGTTTGGGTTTATCCTGTATGGTACTCTCTGTGCTTCTTGGACTTGCCTATTTTCTTTCCCATGTTAGGGAAGTTTTCAACTATAATATCTTCAAATATTTTCTCAGTCCTTTTCTTTTTCTCTTCTTCTTCTGGGACCCCTATAATTCAAATGTTGGTGCATTTAATGTTGTCCCAGAAGTCTCTGAGACTGTCCTCAATTCTTTTATTCCTTTTTCTTTATTCTGCTCCCTGGCAGTTATTTCCACCATTTTATCTTCCAGGTCACTTATTCGTTCTTCTGCCTCAGTTATTCTGGTATTGACTCCTTCTACAGTATTTTTAATTTCAATAATTGTGTTGTTCATCACTGTTTGTTTGCTCCTTAGTTCTTCTAGATCCTTGTTAAATGTTTCTTGTATTTTCTCCATTCTGTTTCCAAGATTTGGGATCATCTTTACTATCATTACTTTGAATTCTTTTTCAGGTAGGTTGCCTATTTCGTCTTCATTTATTTAGTCTTGTAGGTTTTTACCTTGCTCCTTCGTCTGTAACACATTTTTTGTTATTTCATTTTTTTTTTTTTGATGGGTGGTGCTGTATTCCTGTCTTGCTGGTTGTTTGGCCTGAGATGTCCAGCACTGGTGTTTGCAGGCAGTCGGACAGAGCAAGGTCTTGGTGCTGAGATGAGGACCTCCAGGAGGCCTCACTCCAATTGATATTCCCTGGCGTCTGAGGTTCTCTTTTAGTCCAGTGGTTTGGATTCGGAGTTCCCATGACAGGAGCCTGGGGCTGACCTCCAGCCTGGGAACCAAGATCCCGCAAGCTTTGTGGCACAGTGAAAAAAAAAAAAAGAAAGAAAGAAAGAAAAATAGGAGCAGTACAATATCAAAGAATAAAAAACAAAATAAAATTAGAAAGATAAAAAATAGGGGCTTCCCTGGTGGCGCAGTGGTTGATAATCTGCCTGTTAATGCAGGGGACATGGGTTCGAGCCCTGGTTTGGGAAGATCCCACATGCCACGGAGCAACTAGGCCCATGAGCCACAACTACTGAGCCTGCGCGTCTGGAGTCTGTGCTCCACAACAAGAGAGGCGTGATAGTGAGAGGCCAGTGCACCATGATGAAGAGTGGCCCCCGCTTGCTGCAATTAGAGAAAGCCCTCACACAGAAACAAAGATCCAACACAGCCAAAAATAAATAAATAAATTAAAAAAAAAAGAAAGATAAAAAATATATTAGGAACAATACAACTATAATTGAAACAACTACAACAAGGTAAAATAAAACCTCAACAGAAAAAAGAAAAGAAAAAAAAGGGCGGCGGGGGGGGGGGCGGCGCGAACAAGCCAAAAGGACAGAACAAGAACAAGGTATAAAGAATAAAATAAAAATAGAAAAATAAAAGATTTATTAGGAAAAATAAAAATATAAAAGAATCAACAACAGTGAATAAACAAGGTAAAACAGAACCCCAATCTAAAAGAGGAAAAAAGAAAAAAATAGGCTTGGCTATGGGGGAAGAGTTTAGGTGAGGGGTGGAACTTAGGCAGGGGCAGGGTTTAGGGTGGGGCGGGACCTAGGCAGGTAGGGGGTGGGGGTGACGTTTGAGCATGAGGCGGGGCCGAGGCAGGGCGATGTTCAAGCATGGGCAGGGCCTCTGCTTAGGACCTGCATAGAAGGGGCGAGGTAGCACCTCAAAAGGAGGGCCTCTGGAGTGTGGAGTTCTTGAGTTTGGAGGTAACGCCCTGAGTGAGGGGGTGTGGGTGGTGTTTAGGCCCAGTGCGTTGGAGGGGGTCTCCAAGTGTAGAGGTGTGGCCCTGGGTGGGAGTGCAGGGGTGGCGCTTGGGCTCTGTGCAGCAGGAGGGAGGCTCTGAGGGCAGAGGATTAGGCCTGAGAGCCCAACAGGCTCCCCCATGCCTAAGTGGACGGGGAAAGCACTGGCCACGTTCCCTTCCGTTCCTTCGCGTCCCTCCCCACCGTGTCCCCCAGGGTCTCCTGCATCGCTGCTGGACCCCTAACCATGGGTGGGTCCCACTGGGTGTAGGAACTTCTCCCCTCCCCCAGGCACCCCTCAGGGGTGCTGGTTCCAGAGGTCCGCCCTTTACTTTTGCTCCCCCTTCCCTCCCTCCCACTCCCCCAGGACCTGCGCAGCTAGAGGGGGCCTAGGTGGGCAGAGGATCAGGCCTGGGATCTCAGCAGGTTCCTGGGGGCCCAAGTGGGCAGGGGAAACCTGGCCAAGCTCCCTTTTGATCCTCTGCCCTCCCAGTGGCCCCCCAATTTCCCCCTTTGGGCGTGGGATCCCTTCCCCTCCCCCAGCCGTCCCTGAGGGGTGCCAGTCCCGTCCCACCTCCACTTCTCCTCCCCCTTCACTCCCCTCATGTCCTACCCGGTCACTGGGGGTTCCTCCCGTCCCCTTAGGTGTCCGTGCTCCCCCACCAGTGCCTGGTAGGTGCCCTCGTTGTGAGGAGATGCGAATTCCATGTCCTCCTAGTCTGCCATCTTGACTCAACCCCCACAGTTGTTTATTCACCAAGTCCACTGAAGTGGAACTAAGAATATTATCTCTTACAATATTTTCTTCTGCCTCTTTTTCTTTCATGTTTGATCTCCATCTAATATGCAATTCTCACATGAAGACACTTTTTACCAAAACCTTTTCTGTAAAAGCACCAAATGGCGGATGATGCCAGTGCTGTGTGAGGGCCCAGAGGCCCCGGGGGCCCTGGAATGGGAGGCCGTGGTGGCTTCCACAGAGGCTTCGGCAGCGATGTCCGGAGCCAGGGCCCGGGCTGTGGTCGGGGCCAGGGCTGAGGCCACAGAGCTCAGAGAGGCAAGGCCAAGGACAAGAAGTGGCTCCCGGTCACCAAGCTAGGCCGCCTGGTCAAGGACATGAAGATCAAGTCCCTGGAGGAGATCTATCTCTTCTCTCTGCCCATCAAGGAATCTGAGATCATTGACATTTTCTTGAGGGTGTCCCTCAAGGATGAGGTTTCGAAGCTCATGTCTCTGCAAAAGCAGACAAGTGCTGGCCAGCGGACCAGGTTCAAGGCATTTGTCACCATCAGGGATTACAACGGACATGTTGGTTTGGTGTCAAGTGTTCTAAGGAGGTAGCCATTCCTATCAGTGGGGCCATCATTCTGGCCAAGCTCTCCATCGTCCCCGTGCGGCAAGTATACTGGGGCAACAATATTGGCAAGCCCCATACCGCCCCTTGCAAGGTGACTGGCCACTGGTTCTATGCTGGTGTGCCTCATCCCTGCCCCCAGGGACAGTGGAATCATCTCAGCCCCTGTGCCCAAGAAGCTACTGATGACGGCTGGAATTGACAACTGCTACACATCTGCCAGGGGCTGCACTGCCATCCTGGGCAACTTCGCCATGACCACTTTTGGTGCCATTTCCAAGACCTACAGTTATCTCACTCCTGATCTCTGGAAAGAGATGGTGTTCACCAAGTCTCCGTATCAGGAATTCATCGACCATCCTGTAAAGATCCACACCAGAGTTTTCGTGCAGAGGACCCAGGCTCTAGCTGTAACCACCACTTAATTTTCTATGAGAAAAATAAAGTGAATGAAGACAGTTTTAAAAAAAAATGGATTGTATTGTTTCCCTGGGCTATTATTTCTCCTGCTACTTATCTTTTAAATATATAGATCAATTTTGAAAACCAAGCTTTAAAGGACAGTTGGTTCTTTGATTAAATGGCATATAGTAGAGCCATCTGTTATAGGTGACGTTTTTTTCCCCTTCACTGCCTAACTAGGAAGTTTCAAATATTATTTAAGTTGGGGTTAGGACTCTGGACTAGAATTATTGTTATTTCACTTTACCATTTAGTACAGCCATCAACTGAGATCTTGTAGGTACTATTGTAAAAGAATACTTTTTTTCATTTAAGGAGACCATTGGTGGTCTTGACTCCTGTCATTCTGTGATTATGTAGACTCAGTGAGGGTATCCCTTGCTAGTTAGTGTTAGAATGAGAAATGCATACCTACTTATTCAACAAACACCTACTGAGAACCACAAAGTGTTCAATATGAGATGAAGATGCCTTTTATCTCTTGCTAATTGACAATGAAAAAAATTGAGATAAAGAAAATAATCTCTTGCTAATTGACAATGAAAAAATAGATGTAAACAAATAAAACTATAGTTAACAATCCAAGTGTAAATATAATGCCAATTTGAATAAATTTATCACTTCCTTTTTTAGATGCTACCCAAAAGTTTGTGCTATTTAAATTTTTTTTTTTTTTTTTTTTTTGCTGTACACGGGCCTCTCACCGTTGTGGCCTCTCCCGTTGTGGAGCACAGGCTCTGGACGCACAGGCTCAGTGGCCATGGCTCACGGGCCCAGCCGCTCCACGGCATGTGGGATCCTCCCGGACTGGGGCATGAACACGTGTCCCCTGCATTGGTAGGCGGACTCTCAACCACTGCGCCACCAGGGAAGCCCTGTGCTATTTAAATTTTTAAACCTTGTTTTATGTCATCCACATGACAAAAGCTTCTCTTCCTGAGGTCAGCAATGACCTCCACATGTTGCTTACTTCACTGGGCAATTCTACTGATAAACCTTCATGTTGTCTCATCAGCAGCATTTGGCAGAGTTGATCATCCCCTATTCTAGAAATACTTTCTTCATTTGGTTTACAAGATACCACATTCTCCTGGTTTTCTTCCTACCTCACTAGCCATTTTTTCTCTGTTTTCTTTTGCTGTCTCCTCCTATCTTCATCTTTTCACTTTGGTAAAATCCTTGGGTTTCTTCTTTTCATTATCTCCTCATTGATAATGTTATCCAGGTACATACTTTCAAATACCAATCATACACTAACGCCTCCTAAATGTAGATCTCCAGTCTGGCTGTCTCTCCTGAATACCAATCTGGTGCATCCAACTCTGTCTCAGCAACTTGGAAGTCTAATAGCCATGTCAAAAATCAAACTCCTGATTCACTACCTCTACTCCCCACCCCACCTGGTTCCTCTGGTGGTGTTCTGTCTCAGTTAATGGAATTCCATCTTTCCAGTTGCTCAGGCAAAAATCCTTAGAGTTACCCTTGACCTCTTTCTTTCTCATATACCCCACATCTAATCCTTCAGCAACTCCTATGGCTCTACTATCTTAAAAATATAACCTTTTTTGACCACTTGTCACCACTAGTCCCCTGGTCCATAAGACTATTATTTCTTGCTTAGATTATTCCTACAGTTTCCTAACTCATCTTGTTCTTTTCCACTTTACTCTTAACAAAGCAGTCAGACTGATCATTCTGTTGACGCGTTAACTCAGAACATGGTGCTCTTCTTAAGAACTGTCCAAGGGTTTATTCCATTTCTCTGAGAGTGAAAGTTGAAGTCTTTTTTTTCAAATGGGTTTTCTTTTTTTTAAATTTATTTTAATGAAGTATAGTTGATTTACAATGTTGTGTTCATTTCTACTGTACAGCAAAATGATTCAGTTATTTATATATATATATATATATATATTCTTTTTTAAATTGGAGTATAGTTTCTTTATACTGCTGTGTCAGTTTCTGCTGTACAGCAAAGTGAAAAAGCCATATGTATACATATATTCCCTCTTTTTTGGATTTACTTCCCATTTAGGTCACCACAGAGCACTGAGTATAGAGTTCCCTGTGCTATACAGTACGTTCTCATTAGTTATCCATTTTATACATAGTAGTGTATATATGTCAATCCCAATCCCCCAATTCATCTCATCCTCCCACCCCTTCCCCCTTGGTATCCATATGTTTGTTCTCTATGTCTGTGTCTCTATTTCTGCTTTGCAAATAAGATCATCTACACCATTTTTCTAGATTCCACATATATATATATTCTTTTTATATTTTTTCCATTATGATTTATCACAGTATATTGAATATATTTCCCTGTGCTATTAGTAGGACCTTATTGCTTAGCCATGCTATATATAATAGTTTGTATCTGCTAATCCAAAACTCCCAGTTCATCCTCCCCCAGTCCCCTCTCCCTTGGCAACCACAAATATGTTCTCTATGTCTGTGAGTCCGTTTCTGTTTTGTAGATAAGTTCATTTGCATCATATTTAGATTCCACATATAAGTGATATCATGTGGTATTTTTTTTTTCTGTCTGACTTACTTCACTTAATATGGTAGTCTCTAGGTCCATCCATGTTGCTGCAAATGGCAATACTGCATTCTTCTTTATGGTTGAGTAACACTGCTCAGCCATAAACAAGTTGAAGTCTTTGTAATAGGCAGCAAGGCCCTATGTGACCTAACTCCTGTAATCTCTAAGACCTCATCTCCTAATATTCTGACCACCCCACCCCTCTACTCCATCTCCGCCACTCTCATCTCTCTTGTTCCTGAATAGGTTGGGCATGATCCCTCCTCAGTGTATTCTTAGTTGTTCCTCTGCCTGGATTGGCTTTCTTCAGACATCCACATGGCTCTCTCTCTCAAATTTTTCAAGTTTTTCCTTCAGTGCCACATTTTCCTTCAGGCCTTCACTGATCACACTATTTAACATTTTAATGCACTCTCTGCTCAGTGCTGTGACCTTCCATCCTATGTTCATGCTCTGGTTTTCTCCATAGCATTTATCACCTATTAAAAGTGTTAAATACTATGCTGTATAGTATATAACTTACTCATTTATTTTTTCTAGTATCTGTCTCCCCATACATAAATTCTGACAGCAGAGTTTTGTGGTTTTTTTGGCTTGATATACCACTAGTGCCTCAAACTGTGCATAGCATAGGTTCTCAGTAAATGTTTAGTTGAATGTATGAATACATAAGGCAAGGTAAGTGCTAACAATAGTCTAAAAATAAAAATATTTATTTTTTAAGAAAAAACATATTCCAAGGTGTCATCTAGGGTTGAGGATGAACTGAAGGAGGAAGCAAAAGTATTTTAAAGGTCTCATCTTATTGGCAGAAGTCAAGGGTCAGGGAGTTAAATAACGTTGGAAAAAATGGAAATTAATACCTTTTTATTGGCTTGAAAAACAATATCAGAAAATGTCAATTCTCACAAAATTAATAAATGCATTTGATGCAATCCTAAATAGAATTCCAAAGGAATGTTATGGTAAGGGAGAATTGGAAAATTGAATAAAATGATTTAAACATTTTAATGAAAGAATAAATGCTCCAAATCAAAAAAATACATATTTTGGGAAAAAAAGAGAGACTAGTAATGGAGGACTTGACCTAATAGATATCAAACGCTACTGACCTAGAGATACACAAATAGACTCATGGGACAGAATAGAGCAGAACAGAATCTAAAAATATATATCCCAGCGTTTAAAAATATATATCTAAAAATATATATCCCAGCATTTAAAAATATATATCTCAGCACCCAGCAGAGTCAAGATGGCAGTGTGGGAAGATGTAGAGTTAGCATCTCCCCACAACTAGGGCACCTGCCTGCCATTGGTGGGGGACTCTGATGCCCAAGAAGACGGGAGGAACCCCAAAGTGAACCAGTAGGATGTAGCGGGACTGAGCGGGGAGGAGAAGTGGAGGCCAGACAGGATTGGCGCTCCTGAGGCCGGGGAGATGAGGAGAGGCAGGTGGGAGGGGCCCTCCCAGACCACAGACTGTAGGAGCAGGAGAGGAGTGGAGGGTGTTTTCCCTGCCCACTCAAGCCCAGGAAGCCTGCTGGGCTTCCAGGTGAGGTCCCCTGCCCTCTGAGACCAGGGGTGGGGGTCACGCCTGGGCCCCTTATGTTCCTTGAGCCTAAGCCCCACCTCCCACAGCACCCAGGGCCTTTTCCAGCCCTGTGGGTCCTGAGCATTGGCCCTACCCACTGCCCAAACCTCACCCTTGCTTAGGTCTTGCCCTCCACAGCCACAGCCTCCCCCCTACCTTTTTTTTTCTTTTTCCTCCTCCTCTTTTTTACTATTGTGGTACTGAGGTACCTTACAGTTGTTGATTCATCTATATTTTTATTTTTACATTCTTTCTAACATATCTGCTAGTTTCCTAGTCTAATTTTTTTTTTACTTTTTTTTTTTTTTTTTTTTTTTTCTTTTTGCCACCCTACCCAGCTTGCAGGATCTGGGTTCGTGAGCCCGGGGTCAGGCCAAAGGTCCTGCAGTGGGAGCTGTGAGTCCGAACCACTGGACTAACAGAGAACCTCAGACCCCAAGGAATATTCATCAGAGTGAGGTCTCATGGAGGTCCTCATCTCAGCACCAAAACGCAGCTCTACCCAATAGCCTACAGACTGCAGTGCTGGAAGCCTCGAGCCAAACAACCAGTAAAACAGGAACACAATCCCACTCATAAAAGAAAAAAAAAATGAAACGGCAAAAATATATGTCACAGATGAAGAAGCAAGGTAAAAACCTACAAGATCAAATAAATGAAGAGGAAATAGGCAATCTACCTGAAAAACAATTCAGAGTAATGATAATAAAGATGATCCAGAATCTTGGAAATAGAATAGAAGCACAGATTGAGAAAATACAAGAAATGTTTATCAAAGATCTAGAAGAACTAAAGAACAAACAAACAGAGATGAACAACACAATAACTGAAATGAAAAATACACTAGAAGGAATCAATAACAGAATAACTGAGAAAGAAGAACGAATAAGTGAGCTGGAAGACAATATAGTAGAAATAACTGCCAAGAAGCAGAATAAAGAAAAAAGAATGAAGAGAATTGAAGACAATCTCAGAGACCTCTGGAACAACACTAAACGCACCAACATTTGAATCACAGGGGTCCCAGAACAAACAGAGAAAAAGAAAGGGTCTGAGAAAATATTTGAAGAGATTATAGTGGAAAACTTCCCCAACATGGGAAAGGAAACAGTCACCCAAGTCCAGGAAGCACAGAGAGTCCCATACAGGATAAACCCTAGGAAAAACACACAAACACACATATTAATCAAACTAACAAAAATTAAATTCAAAGAAAAAATATTAAAAGCAGCCAGGGAAAGCCAAAAAATAACATACAAAGGAATCCCCATAAGGTTATCAGGTGATTTTTCAGTGGAAACTCTGCAGGCCAAAAGGGAGTGGCAGGATATACTTAAAGTGATGAAAGAGAAAAACCTACAACCAAGATTACTCTACCCAGCAAGGATCTCATTCAGATTCAATGGAGAAGTCAAAAGCTTTTCAGACAAGCAGAAGCTAAGAGAATTCAGCACCACCAAATCAGCTTTACAAATGCTAAAGAAACTTCTCTAAGCGGGAGACACAAGAGAAGAAAAAGACCCACAAAAACAAACCCAAAACAATTAAGAAAATGGTAATAGGAACATACATATCGATAATAACCTTGACTGTAAATGGATTAAATGTCCCAACCAAAAGACACAGACTAGCTGAATGGATACAAAAACAAGACCTATATATATGCTGTCTACAAGAGAACCACTTCAGACCTACGGACACATACAGACTGAAAGTGAAGGGATGGAAAAAGATATTCCATGCAAATGGAAATCAAAAGAAAGCTGGAGTGGCAATACTCATATAAGATAAAAGAGACTTTAAAATAAAGACTGTTACAAGAGATAAGGAGGGACACCACATAATGATCAAAGGATCAACCCAAGAAGAAGATATAACAATTATAAATGTTAATGCCCCCAACATAGGAGCACCTCAATACATAAGGCAAATGTTAACAACCATGAAAGAAGAAATCGAGATTAAAACAATAATAGTAGGGGACTTTAACACCCTACTTACACCAATGGACAGATCATCCAAACAGAAAATAAATTAAAACACACAAGCTTTAAATGACACAATAGATCAGGTAGATTTAATTGATATTTATAGAACATTCCACCCAAAAGTGGCAGAATACACTTTCTTCTCAAGTGCACATGGAGCATTCTCCAGGAGAGATCACATCTTGGGTCACAAATCAAGCCTCGGAAAACTTAAGAAAATTGAAACCATATTAAGGATCTTTTCCGACCATGAGGCTATGAGATTGGAAATCAATTACAGGAAAAAAACTGTAAAAAACACAAATACACAGAGGATAAACAGTGTGCTACTAAATAACTAAGAGATCACTGAAGAAAAAAATTTAAAAATACATAGAAACAAATGACAATGAAAACACGACAACCCAAAACCTATGGGATGCAGCAAAAGCAGTTCTAAGAGGGAAGTTTATAGCAATTCAATCTCACCTCAAGAAACAAGAAAAATCTCAAATAAACAATCTAAGCCTACACTTAAAACAACTTGAGAAAGAAGAACAAAGAAAACCCAAAGTCAGTAGAAGAAAAGAAATCATAAAGATCAGAGCAGAAATAAATAGAAACAAAGAAACAGTAGCAAAGATCAATAAAACTAAAAGCTGGTTCTTTGAGAAGATAAACAAAATTGATAAACCCTTAGCCAGATTCACCAAGAAAAAAAAGGGAGAGGAGGCAAATTAAAAAATTAGAAATGAAAAAGGAGAAATAACATCTGACACTGCAGAAATACAAAGGATTATAAGAGACTACTACAAACAACTACATGCCAATAAAACGAACAACCATGAAGAAATGGACAAATTCTTGGAAAGATACAATTTTCCAATACTGAACCAGGAAGAATTAGAAAATATAAACAGACCTACCACAAGTAATGAAATTGAAACCGTAATTAAAAATGTTGCAACAAACAAAAGTCCAGGACCAGATGCCTTCACAGGCGAATTCTATCAAACATATAGAGAAGAGCTAACACCAATCCTTCTCAAACTCTTCCAAAATATTGCAGAGGGAGAAATGCTCCCAAATTCATTCTACAAGGCCAGCATCACCCTGATACCAAAACCAGAAATAGATATCACAAAAAAAGACATTATAGACCAATATCACTGATGAACATAGATGCAAAAATCCTGAATAAAATACTAGCAGACAGAATCCAACAGCACATTAAAAGGATCATATACCATGATCAAGTGGGATTTATCCCAGGGATGCAAGGATTCTTCAATATACACAAATCAACAATGTGATACACCATAACAACAAAATGAAGAATAAAAACTATATGATCATCTCAGTAGATGCAGAAAAAGCTTTTGACAAAATTCAACACCGATTTATGACAAAAAACTGTCCAGAGGGCTTCCCTGGTGGTGCAGTGGTTGAGAGTCCGCCTGCCAATGCAGGGGACACGGGTTCGTGCCCCGGTCTGGGAATATCCCACGTGCCGCGGAGCGGCTGGGCCTGTAAGCCATGGCCGCTGGGCCTGCGCATCCAGAGCCTGTGCTCCGCGTTGGGAGAGGCCACAACACTGAGAGGCCCGCATACGACAAAAAAAAAAACAAAAAACAACTCTCCAGAAAATGGGCATAGAGGGAACCTACCTCAACATAATTAAGGCCATATATGACAAACACACAGCAAGCATCATACTCAATAGTGAAAAACTGAAAGCATTTCCACTAAGATCAGGAACAAGACAAGGATGTCCACTCCCACCACTCTTATTCAACATACTTTTGGAAGTCCTAGCCACAGCAATCAGAGAAGAAAAAAAAAAAAAAGGAATACAAATTGGAAAAGAAGAAGTAAAACTGTCACTATTTGCAGATGACATGATACTATACATAGAAAATCCTAAAGATGCCACTAGAAAGCTACTAGAACTAATCAATGAATTTGCTAAGGTTGCAGGATACAAAATTAATGCACAGAAATCTCTGGCATTCCTATACACCAACAACGAAAAATCAGAAAGAGAAATTAAGGACACACTCCCATTTACCATTTCAACAAAAAGAATAAAATACCTAGGAATAAACCTGCCTAAGGAGGCAAAAGACTTGCACTCAGAAAACTATAAAATACTGATGAAAGAAATCGAGGATGACATAAACAGATGGAGAAATATACCATGTTCTTGGATTGGAAGAATCAATATTGTGAAAATGACTATACTACCCAAAGCAATCTACAGATTCAATGCAATCCCTATCAAATTACCAATGGCATTCTTCACAGAATTATAAGAAAAAATTTTACAATTTGTTTGGAAACACAAAAGACCCCAAATAGCCAAAGCAATCTTGAGAAAGAAAAACAGAGTTGGAGGAATCAGGCTTCCTGACTTCAAACTATACCACAAACCTACAGTAATCAAGACAGTATGGTACTGGCACAAAAACAGAAACACAGCTCAATCTTATAGGATAGAATGCCCAGAGATAAACCCACACACATATGGGCACCTAATTAATGACAAAGGAGGCAAAACATACAATGGAGAAAAAACAGCCTCTTCAATAAGTGGTGCTGGGAAAACTGGACAGCTACATGTAAAAGAATGCAATTAGAACACTACCTAATGGGAGGAGCTTCAAGATGGCAGAAGAGTAAGACGCGGAGATCACCTTCCTCCCCACAAATACATCAGAAATACATCTACATGTGGAACAACTCCTATGGAACAACTACTGAATGCTGGCAGAAGACCTCAGACCCCCCAAAAGGCAAGAAACTCCCCACGTACCTGGGTAGGGTAAAAGAAAAAACAGAGACAAAGAATAGGAACAGGACCTGCACCAGTGGGAAGGAGCTGTGAAGGAGGAATGGTTTCCACACACTGGAAGCTCCTTTGTGGGCGGAGACTGCTGGTGGCAGAGGGGGGAAGCTTCGGAGCCACGAAGAGAGCGCAGCAACAGGGGTGCCGAGGGCAAAGCGGAGAGATTCCCGCACAGAGGATTGGTGCCAACCAGCACTCACCAGCCCAGGAGGCTTGCCTGCTCACCGGCCAGGGCGGGTGGGGCCTGTGAGCTGAGGCTCAGGCTTCGGAGGTAAGATTGCAGGGAGAGGAATGGGGTTGGCTGCGAGAACACAGCCTGAAGGGGGCTAGTGAGCCACGGCTAGCCGGGAGGGAGCCCGGGAAGAAGTCTCGAGCTGCCAAAGAGACAAGAGACTTCCTGTCTCTTTGTTTCCTGGTGTGCGAGGAGAGGGGATTAAGAGTGCCACTTAAAGGAGCTCCAGAGACGGGCGTGAGCCACGGCTATCAGCGCGGACCCCAGAGACGGGCATGGGACACTAAGGCTGCTGCTACAGCCACCAAGAAGCCTGTGTGCAAGCACAGGTCACTCTCCACACCTCCCCTCCCGGGAGCCTGTGCAGCCCGCCACCGCCAGGGTCCCGTGATGCAGGGACAACTTCCCCGGGGAGAATGCACAGCACGCCTCAGGCTGGTGCAACATCATGCTGGCCTCTGCCACCCCAGGCTCGCTCCACATCCGTACCCCTCCCTCCCCCTGGCCTGACTGAGCCAGAGTCCCCGAATCAGCTGCTCCTTTAACCCTGTCCTGTCTGAGCAAATAACAGACGCCCTCAGGTGACCTACACGCAGAGGCAGGGCCAAATCCAAAGCTGAGCCCCTGTGAGCTGTGAGAACAAAGAAGAGAAAGGGAAATCCCTCCCAGGAGCCTCAGGAGCAGCGGATTAAATCTCCACAGTCAACTTGATGTACCCTGCATCTGTGGAATATCTGAATAGAGAATGAATCATCCCAAATTGAAGAGGTGGACTTTGGGAGCAACGATATATATATTTTTTTGCCTTTTTCTCTTTTAGTGAGCGAGTATGTTTATGTTTCTGTGTGTGATTTTGTCTGTATAGCTCTGCTTTTACAATTTGTCCTAGGGTTCTGTCTGACCATTTTTTTATTTATTACTTAAAAAAATTTTTTTCTTAATAATTATTTTTTAGTTTGATAACATTATTTTATTTTATTTTATTTTATTGTATCTTCCTCTTTCTTTCTTTTTTTTCTCCCTTTTATTCTGAGCTGTGTGGAGGACAGGCTCTGGTGCTCCAGCCAGGCATCAGGGCTGTGCCACTGAGGTGGGAGAGCCAAGTTAAGGACACTGGTCCACAAGAGACCTCCCAGCTCCACATAATATCAAATGGCAAAAATCTCCCAGAGAACTCCATCTCAATGCCAAGACCCAGCTCCACTCAACGACCGGCAAGCTACAGAGCAGGACAACCTATGCCAAACAACTAGCAAGACAGGAAGAAAACCCCATCCATTAGCACAGAGGCTGCCGAAAATCATAATAAGGTCACAGACACCCCAAAACACACCACCAGACGTAGACCTGCCCACCAGAAAGACAAGATCCAGCCTCGTCCACCAGAACACAGGCACTAGTCCCCTCCACCAGGAAGCCTACACAACCCACTGAACCAACTTTAGCCACTGGGAAAAGACATCAAAAACAACGGAAACTACAAACATGCAGCCTGAGAAAAGGAGACCCAAAACACAGTAAGATAAGCAAAATGAGAAGACAGAGAAACACACAGCAGATGAAGGAGCAAGATAAAAACCCATCAGACCTAACAAATGAAGAGGAAATAGGCAGTCTACCTGAGAAAGAATTCAGAATAATGATAGTAAAGATGATCCAAAATCTTGGAAATAGAATGGAGAAAATACAAGAAACGTTTAACAAGGATCTAGAAGAACTAAAGAGCAAACAAACAGAGATGAACAACACAATAAATGAAATTAAAAATTCTCTAGAAGGGATCAATAGCAGAATAACTGAAGCAAAAGAACGGATAAGTGACCTGGAAGATAAAATAGTGGAAATAACTACTGCAGAAAATAATAAAGAAAAAAGAATGAAAAGAATTGAGGACAGTCACAGAGACCTCTGGGACAGCATTAAATGCACCAACATTCGAATTATAGGGGTCCCAGAAGAAGAAGAGAAAAAGAAAGGGACTAAGAAAATATTTGAAGAGATTATAGTGGAAAACTTCCCTAATGGGAAAGGAAATAGTTAATCAAGTCCAGGAAGCAGAGAGAGTCCCATACAGGATAAATCTAAGGAGAAACACGCCAAGACACATATTAATCAAAGTACCAAAAATTAAATACAAAGAACAAATATTAAAAGCAACAAGGGAAAAACAACAAGTAACACATAAGGGAATCCCCATAAGGTTAACAGCTGATCTTTCAGCAGATACTCTGTAAGCCAGAAGGGACTGGCAGGACATATTTAAAGTAATGAAAGACAAAAACCTACAACCAAGATTACTCTACCCAGCAAGGATCTCATTCAGATTTGATGGAGAAATTAAAACGTTTACAGACAAGCAAAAGCTAAGAGAATTCAGCACCACCAAACCAGCTTTACAACAAATGCTAAAGGAACTTCTCTAGGCAGGAAACACGAGAGAAGGAAAAGACCTACAATAATAAACCCAAAACGATTAAGAAAATGGTAATAGGAACATACATATAGATAATTACCTTAAATGTAAATGGATTAAATGCTCCCACCAAAAGACACAGACTAGCTGAATGCATACAAAAACAAGACCCAGGGCTTTCCAGGTGGCACAGTGGTTGAGAGTCCACCTGCTGATGCAGGGAACACGGGTTTGTGCCCTGGTCCGGGAGGAACCCACATGCTGCGGAGCGACTGGGCCCGTGAGCCATGGCCACTGAGCCTGCACATCCGGAGCCTGCGCTCCACAGTGGGAGAGGCCACAGCAGTGAGAGGTCCGCGTACTGCAAAAAAAAAAAAAAAAAAAAAAAAAAACC
>NW_006794635.1:754049-762555 GCF_000442215.2 Lipotes vexillifer
ATGCTGTCTACAAGAGATCCACTTCAGACCTAGGGACACATACAGACTGAAAGTGGGGGGATGGAAAAAGGTATTCCATGTAAATGGAAATCAAAAGAAAGCTGGAGTAGCAATTCTCATATCAGACAAAATAGACTTTAAAACAAAGACTATTACAAAAGACAAAGAAGGACACTACAAAATGATCAAGGGATCAATCCAAGAAGAAGATATAAGAACTGTAAATATTTACGCACCCAACATAGGAGCACCTGAATACATACGGCAAATGCTAACAGCCATAAAAGGGGAAATCAACAGTAACACAATCATAGTAGGGGACTTTAACATCCCACTTTCACCAAAGGACAGATCATCCAAAATGAAAATAAATAAGGAAACACAAGCTTTAAATGATACATTAAACAAGATGGACTTAATTGATATTTATAGGACATTCTATCCTAAAAGAACAGAATACACATTCTTCTCAAGTGCTCATGGAACATTCTCCAGGATACATCATATCTTGGGTCACAAATCAAGCCTTGGTAAATATAAGAAAATTGAAATCGTATCAAGTATCTTTTCCGACTACAACGCGATCAGACTAGATATCAATTACAGGAAAAAAATCTGTAAGAAATACAAACACATGGAGGCTAAACAACACACTACTTAATAACCAAGAGATCACTGAAGAAATCAAAGAAGAAATCAAAAACTACCTAGAAACAAATGACAATGAAAACACAAGGACCCAAAACCTATGGGACGCAGCAAAAGCAGTTCTAAGAGGGAAGTTTATAGCTATACAAGCCTAACTTAAGAAACAAGAAACACCTCAAATAAACAACCTAACCTTACACCTAAAGCAATTAGAGAGAGCAGAACAAAAAACTCCCAAAGTTAGCAGAAGGAAAGAAATCATAAAGATCAGATCAGGAATAAATGAAAAAGAAATGAAGGAAATGATAGCAAAGATCAATAAAACTAAAAGTTTTATTGGTTCTTTGAGAAGATAAACAAAATTGATAAACCATTAGCCAGACTTTTCAAGAAAAAAAGGGAGAAGACTCAAATCAATAGAATTAGAAATGAAAAAGGAGAAGTAACAACTGACACTGCAGAAATACAAAGGATCATGAGATTACTACAAGCAACTCTATGCCAATAAAATGGTAAACCTGGAAGAAATGGACAAATTCTTAGAAATTCACAACCTTTTGAGAATGAACCAGGAAGAAATAGAAAATATGAACAGACCAATCACAAGCACTGAAATGGAAACTGTGCTTAAAAATCTTCCAACAAACAAAAGCCCAGGACCACATGGAATCACAGGTGAATTCTATCAAACATTTAGAGAAGAGCTAACACCTATCCTTCTCAAACTCTTCCAAAATATAGCAGAGGGAGGAACACTCCCAAACTCATTCTACGAGGCCACCATCACCCTGATACCAAAACCAGACAAAGATGTCACAAAGAAAGAAAACTACAGGCCAATATCACTGATGAACATAAATGCAAAAATCCTCAACAAAATACTAGCAAACAGAATCCAACAGCACATTAAAAGGATCATACACTATGATCAAGTGGGGTTGATTCCAGGAATGCAAGGATTCTTCAATATATGCAAATCTATCAATGTGATTAACCATATTAACAAATTGAAGGAGAAAAACCATATGATCATCTCAATAGATGCAGAGAAAGCTTTTGACAAAATTCAACACCCATTTATGATAAAAACCCTGCAGAAAGTAGGTGTAGAGGGAACTTTCCTCAATATAATAAAGGCCGTATATGACAAGCCCACAGCCAACATCATCCTCAATGGCGAAAAACTGAAAGCATTTCCACTAAGGTCAGGAACAAGACAAGGTTGCCCACTCTCACCACTCTTATTCAACATAGTTTTGGAAGTTTTAGCCACAGCAATCAGAGAAGAAAAGGAAATAAAAGGAATCCAAATCAGAAAAGAAGAAGTAAAGCTGTCACTGTTTGCAGATGACATGATACTATACATAGAGAATCCTAAAGATGCTACCAGAAAACTACTAGAGCTAATCAATGAATTTGGTAAAGTAGCAGGATACAAAATTAATGCACAGAAATCTCTGGCATTCCTATATACTAACGATGAAAAATCTGAAAGTGAAATCAAGAAAACACTTACAATGGAGAAAAGACAGCCTCTTCAATAAGTGGTGCTGGGAAAACTGGACAGCTACATGTAAAAGAATGAAATTAGAACACTCCCTAACACCATACACAAAAATAAACTCAAAATGGATTAAAGACCTAAATGTAAGGCCAAACACCATCAAACTCTTAGAGGAAAACATAGGCAGAACACTCTATGACATAAATCACAGCAAGATCCTTTTTGACCCACCTCCTAGAGAAATGGAAATAAAAACAAAAATAAACAAATGGGACCTAATGAAACTTAAAAGCTTTTGTACAGCAAAGGAAACCATAAACAAGACAAAAAGATAATCCTCAGAATGGGAGAAAATATTTGCAAATGAAGCAACTGACAAAGGATTAATCTCCAAAACATACAAGCAGCTCATGCATCTCAATATCAAAAAAACGAATCCAAAAATGGGCAGAAGACCTAAATAGACATTTCTCTAAAGAAGATATACATATGGCCAACAAACATATGAAATGCTCAACACCATTAATCATTAGAGAAATGCAAATCAATATTACAATGAGATATCATCTCACACCAGTCAGAATGGCCATCATCAAAAAATCTACAAACAATAAATGCTGGAGAGGGTGTGGAGAAAAGGGAACCCTCTTGCACTGTTGGTGGCAATGTACATTGATACAGCCACTATGGAGAACAGTATGGAGGTTCCTTAAAAAACTAAAAATAGAAGTACCATATGACCCAGCATTCCCACTACTGGGCATATACCCCGAGAAAACCATAATTCAAAAAGAGTCATGTACCAAAATGTTCATTGCAGCTCTATTTACAGTAGCCAGGATATGGAAGCAACCTAAGTGTCCATCATTGGATGAATGGATAAAGAAGATGTGGCACATATATACAATGGTATATTACTCAGCCATAAAAAGGAACGAAACTGAGTTATTTGTAGTGAGGTGGATGGACCTAGAGTCTGTCATACAGAGTGAAGTAAGTCAGAAAGAGCAAAACAAATATCGTATGCTAACACATATATATGGAATCAAAAAAAAAAAAAAAAAGAAAATGGTCAGAAGAACCTAGGGGCTAGGCAGGAATAAAGATGCAGACTTACTAGAGAATGGGCTTGAGGATACAGAGAGGGGAGGGGGTAAGCTGGGACAAAGTGAGAGAGTGGCATGGACATATATACATTACCAAACGTAAAATAGATAGCTAGTGGGAAGTAGCCGCATAGCACAGGGAGATCAGCTTGGTGCTTTGTGACCACCTAGAGGGGTGGGATAGGGAGGGTGGGAGGGAGGGAGATATGGGAGGGAGGAGATGTGGGGACATGTGTCTGTTTGTGGCTAATTCACTTTGTTACAGAGCAGAGGCTGAAACACCATTGTGAAGCAATTATACTCTAATAAAGATGTTAAAATAAATAAATAAATTAATTAATTAAAAAAAATAAGTGTTAACATGGTGTAAACTGCACCCAGAATTACGTTAAATAATTTATGCCAAGCAAACTTGAGAGAGAAAAAAAAAAAAAGAATACTACTTAACACCATACACAAAAATAAACTCCAAATGGATTAAAGACTTAAATGTAATACCAAACACTATAAAACTTTTAGAGGAAAACACAGGAAAAACACTCTTTGACATAAATCTCAGGAAGATCTTTTTTACCCACCTTCTAGAGCAACAGAAATAAAAACAAAAATAAACAAATGGGACTTAATTAAACTTAAAAGCTTTCGCACAGCAAAGGAAACCATAAACAAGACAAAAAGACAACCCTCAGAATGGGAGAAAGTATTTGCAAATGAAACAATAGATAAAGGATTAATCTCCAAAATATACAAACTGCTCATGGAGCTCAATATCAAAAATACAAACAATCCAGTTAAAAAATGGGTGGAAAACCTACACAGACATTTCACCAAGGAAGACATACAGATGGCCAAGAGGCACATGAAAAGCTGCTCAACATCACTGATTATTAGAGAAATGCAAATCAGAACTACAATGAGATATCACCTCACGCCCGTCAGAATGGTCATCATCAAAAAATCTAGAAACAAGAAATGCTGGAGAGGGTGTGGAGAAAAGGGAACCATCTTGCACTGTTGGTGGAAATGTAAATTGATACAACCATTATGGAAAACAGTATGGAGGTTCCTTAAAAAACTAAAAATAGAACTACCATATGACCCAGCAATCCCACTACTGGGCATATACCCTGAGAAAACCATAATTCAAAAAGAGACATATACCACAATGTTCATTTCAGCACTGTTTACAATAGCCAGGTCATGGAAGCAACCTAAGTGTCCATTGACAGGTGAATGGATAAAGATGTGGCACATATATACAATGGAATATTACTCAGCCATAAAAAGAAACGAAATTGAGTTATTTGTAGTGAGGTGGATGGACCTAGAGTCTGTCATACAGAGTGAAGTAAGTCAGAAAGAGAAAAACAAATACTGTATGCTAATGCATATATATGGAATCAAAAAAAAAATGGTACTGATGAGCCTATTTGCAGGGCAGGAATAAAGAGGTAGACATAGAGAATGGACTTGATGACATGGGGTGGGAGGACGAAGCTGGGGCAAATGAGAGTAGCACTGACATATATACACTAACGAATGTAAAATAGTTGGCTGGTGGGAAGCAGCCGCATAGCATAGGGAGATCAGCTGGGTGCTTTGCGATGACCTAGAGGGGTGGGATAGGGACGGTGGGAGGGAGGCTGAAGAGGGAGGGGATATGGGGACATGTGTATGCATATGGCTGATTTGCCTTGTTATGCAACAGAAACTAGTATAGTATTGTGAAGCAATTATACTCCAATAAAGATCTACTAAAAAAATAAAAAAAAAAAAATTTTGTGTAGCATATTTGAAGGTTGCTAAGAGAGTAGATCCTAATAGTCCTCATCTGAAGAAAAAAATTCAATAAATAATAATTAAATAATTATTTAAATAATATTAAATAATATTTAATCATTAAATATTAAATAATATCTAATCATTAGATGATGTGGTGAGCATTTTTATTAAGCACATGCCCTTCAATATTCCCTCTATTTTTTCCTCAATGACCTTTCATCACCCAGCACACAAGCAAGATAATTACTGTTTTAATATAAAGATTTGAGTCTGTTCAACTTGAGAATCTCAATTCTGTATTTACTCCACTAAGCTTCTAGTTTTCAAAATAAACAAATGACTGGCTTGTAGTCAGAAACTACTTATATCTAACTGACCTGCCTATCAGACACCTGCTTTTTAAAGGGAGTGTTTCTTATGTCAATTCATTTTGGCATTACATGAATAGTTTCTGAAACCCTGGTGGAAATATATCCTTCAGAGGAGAGGTCCAGTATTTCACTCCAGATTCCACTGAGAATATTAAATTTTTTTTTCAGCTGAACAAAGTATCTTTTATTTGTGACATACAAGTACAACCAATGAGGGAATTCCTGGCAATCCAGTGGTTAGGACTCCATGCTCTCACTGCTGAGAGCTCGGGTTCAATCCCTGGTCAGGGAACTAACTAAAATCCCACAAGCCTCACGGGGCAGCCAAAACAAACAAACAAAGAAAAAACAAAAGAAAAAACCCCAGGAAAACAAAAACAAAAAGCCCCCAAAACCAAATACAGGACTTCCCTAGTGGCGCAGTGGTTAAGAATCTGCCTACCAATGCAGGGGACACGGGTTCAGGGCCTGGTCCGGGAAGATCCCACATGCCACGAAGCAACTAAGCCCATGTGCCACAACTGCTGAGCCTGTGCTCTACAGCCCATGCTCCGCAACAATAGAAGCCACCGTAATGAGAAGACTGCACACCGCATTGAAGAGTAGTCCCTGCTCACCGCAACTAGAGAAAGCCCACGAGCAGCAACGAAGACCCAATGCAGCCAAAAATAAATAAATAAATAGATGAAAACAAACAAACAAAAAACAAATACAACCAATGCATAAAGAGGTCATTTTCCCCCTTTTCTTCCAGTGATAACAAGTTGCTAAAGAAAAAAATATATATATCAAGAAGGAGTTTATCTTCAAAGTTTCCTCTAAAAGAAACAAACCAGGAAGTGTTAAAAAAAGAACCATAAACATGTCATACACACATCTGACATCAACAAAAATAACCTGAAATACGGTAGATACAGTTTAAAAAACAAATCTCAAAATTAATATTTTAACATTCCCCCAAAGAAACAAACAAAAAAGCCTGGTACAAAAGGCCTGCTATGTTTCTCAAAGCCAAGACATTGGGGAAATGGAGAAAGATTGATAGTTGAGAACTGAATGGGCTCAAAACCAACAAGGTGACCTGCAGGTCTCAGGCAGCCCCTCCCCCGACAGCAGCCCTTGGAAGCAGCTGGACCAGCAGGGCCCAGCACAAAGCACCCATCTACCAGCGGGCTCGCTGCCAGGTACCCAGGGAGCAGAAAGAGAGAACGTACCCTGAACTCACCTTATGTGGGATTTACGCTGGGGTCCCTTTCGGACACCTTTAGTGGGAGGCATCAGAAATCCATGATCTCTAAAAAAAAAAAAAAAGTTTACTTTAATAAACTTGTTTTGGTTTTTAATGGAAAAAAAGAAAAGAAATCCATGATCTAATACAGTAAATATTTATCATCCTGTGTCCTTTGAGAGACAGCAGGGATCAGAGGAAAATCTTTTCCTAAATATGCTTCTGTCGCCCCATGATTCTTGGAATGAGCCCTCCCATCCCCTCCCAGTCATTAAAATTCTCACCCTTGGGTAAAATCCCCTGGGAGCCAGCAGGGTAGGGGCAAAGGTGGGCTTATTCCTGTGTAAAGCTGCAAGGCCACGTCCACTGCTGGCTGGTCAACAGCAACGCACAGCGCAGGGCTGGGCCAGGGGAAGGAGGCCGTGTGTACAGGCCCCCCTGCACTGGCGGGAACGGGGTTGGGTGTGGAGGAGGCGAGGCGGGGGGCGGGGCAGGGGAGAAGCAGGAACAGCTCCCGGGAGATCTGCCAGCACGGGCGGCCCAAGAGAGGGCAGAGGGTGGGACATGAGCAGACAGCGGTCAGAAGGACGGACAGGCCTCCTCGCGAGCAACCTCATGAAGGCAGAACCTTTGGGACACTCCCTAAAGCAGAGCTTAAGGTTGTCCAAGGGAAGGCGTTAGGTGCTTCTTCCTGGATAAGGATTTGGTCATTTTCTTCCCTGTAAAGGGAACAAGGGAAGAGATCGCCCTAGAGGTCAGGGCGAGTTTAAACTCTCTATCCCACGAGCAGAGAGGAAGACCTTCTCCTGGCTCCCACCTGCTGCCACAGGTGATACCGGAAAGAAAAGCAGCTGTTTGGCCACTGAGAGGCGTTCCTGCTGCAGCCTGCGCTGCCTGCCAGGGCAGTGGCACTGGTGGCTCTGTGTGGCAGCGAGGGGCCAGGCTGGGGAGTGCGGGCAGAGGGGCCCGCTGCTGGCTGGGGGCTTTCTAAGCAGGCGGGGGGATGGGCGGGGCGGTGGGGAGGGATACCCACCTTCAGAGAGCTATCAGCGCCAAGACAGGAGAGGAAACGGCACTAAATATGCCAGGAAAGAGGGGCCATTTTGGGGGAAGACGAGGGGCTCCCTGATGTTATTCTCCCCTTGAGAGTAAGAACTTGGGTATCTGGGGTGGCGTGAGAGGCAGAAGCAGAAAGAGTGGTGAGAGGTGACGGAAAAGAGCAGGCAGAGCCTCCGGCTGTCTTCTATGAAAGAAAAACTCGAGTCACTGCCATGAGATCAAGAGGTTAAGGTCAGGATGTAGCCAAGTCCAAAAGCCTGGAGAAGCCATAGTCCCCGTGGTAGGCCCCATTCACACCTGTTGCTGGTCCTCTCAGCCCCTCACTGGCAGCAATGGAGTGAGGGAGACAGCCTTCCTCCCAGAGTCATCTGGCCCCCGGCACAGCTCTGCTCTAACTGTGGATCCATAAAAGCACAGCCATAAGGAGCTCTCTCGCTTCTTTGTGTCGCGGCACCAAAGACCTTCCCAAGGTCTCCATCCGAGCATCCCATCCATGAAACGGGAGGATTTCCGAAGCCTCTCTCAACGCCGAAAAGCCCAAATCTACACCGAGTCCATTCCTCTTTGGGAAGCAGCCAGACCCTGACCCAGGGGTCCAGAACTTTCAGAAAGGTGGGTATAAACACCATTGTCCAACTGTCAGCGTGGGCTGGTGGTGGTGGTGCCGGCGGGCTTCTCAGGCATTCCGCTGGAGGAAAGTCGAGGAACCCTACACGGAAGGGTTCTCACTCTCGCGAGAGCCGAGAGCCAAGTGAGAGGGCGGCCACTATGAGAGCATGCGCCTTGTGCCCAGGTATCCGCCCGCTCT
>NW_006794635.1:763334-769920 GCF_000442215.2 Lipotes vexillifer
CCCGCTCTTCCCACAGCATCCTGTCCCCTCTGCTCCGTCCTGGCCTCCTGCTCTTCTAGGAGCGAGCGGGAGGGGCAGCGTGGCCCTCTCCTCCCCAATGTTCTGTGCTCTCAGGGTGCATCCTGGCACGGGGAGGGCTGAGGTGGTCACAGGGCACCTGGTAAGCGGCATGAGGCCAGGGAGAGGACAGGCCTGAGAGAAGTGTTCTGGCTTGGGAGTGCAGGGACAGCAGCCACCAGAGTGCCCGCCTGCGTGGGAGTGCTGGCTGTCCCCAAACTTCGTCCTCCGGCTCAGGACCCCATTGGAGCAGCATCCGGACACACTTGGGGGAGAGTCGTCGATTTCACATTGCAGCGCTTCTTTGAAGAACCTGTAGGCGCCATGATTGTGCTTACATACAGCTAACATAACTCTCTTCCTCTGTGTGCTGCTGGCCGTGATCTGCCGGATTGTATGAGGAGCTTGCCCAGGCCTTTCCGCCGCACCTTGCTCTCCATCTGGACTTCGTAGTGGTACAGGACTTTGTCCCTGCATACCACATCAAACCGGAAGAGAGGAAGGGCGACATGGACCGAACTGTTTTTCCCAAGCGATGTGAGGTAATCAATCCATCATTTCCTTGTGTTTCTCTCGGTCCTTCCAGCCCCAGTCGCGTCGCTCATACATGGTTTACATGTTGGTCAGGTTGAAGGCCCAAACAGTGACTGGCTCCAGGCCAGACACTCGCTTACATTCAATGAAGACATTTAACCCATTCCCATCATATTTCTTGAACACTGGGAAAGCCTCTAAAGGGTCTCCAAGCCTAGTCTCATAAAGCTCTTTTGTCTTTTAATTCCCCCAAATGCAACAAGCATAAAAACGGCAGGAAGGAAAACTTAGAAATAACACCATCTGAAGATTTTACTCTGAAAATGTTAAAAGGATCCTCCCCCAGCCTGTTTGTTTGCAATGAGTCTCCACTGTAGTTGTCAGTGTTTTTAACATCCAAGAATCTTATTGTTTTTTTTTTAATTTTAACCATTTTTTTTTTGGTTTTAACCAGTTTTTAAATTGAAGTATAATTTATCAGTTGTCAGTTTTTGCCTCCTCACTGATTGATGAGAAAAATAATTCAGTACGAGTTTTGGTATGAAGGTGGATTTCAGTCTGGAAATTTATTGGGAAGTCTATCCAAATGTCCTAAAGTTAAGCAAGAATAGTCATTAAATACGCAAAAATAAAAATATCATGTGATAGGAATCAGAAAAAAATAGATGCCATAATAATTATAGCTATAATAGCATTAAAACAATGATTTTTATCAGTGACATAAACCAACGGTTTATTTTGGATGGGCTACAGCTTAGTTTTATGGTTCTCCCTTGTTCACTTTTGGAATCTCTAGTACAAAAACTACAGATATCTGGGGGCTTTGATCCATGATGAAGCCAAATAACTGTACAATTTCTGTTGAGATGGATTGAAATTTGAATACTGTTTTTGTGGCTATAGTATGCCTGCTTGGTGTATTAAAAAAAAAGGAGAAAAACTCTTGTTCTGCTTGAAAGCTTTCATTGTTTCACTACATTTCAAGTAACTTTGCGAGTAAAAGATGCTGGATTTTGGTGCTTGTATTTCAGCCATTAGGAATACATTGCAGAGATAGGACAGCTGAATATTAGTAAAACCCAGCTGGTGAAAATTATTGCACTCCCGTTCTCCCATTTATGAGACAATTTCTTAAATCTCTGAATTGGTTTCCAGACTGCAATCCCATAATCCCACTGTGTTTAGGAAAAAATGAAAGATCTAGCAATGGCCAATTTAAAAAAGGGATCATTGGAGTTGAAGGCAAGGGGTGAGGAAAATGGTAGGCTATTATTTGAAATCTCATGGTGTGTCAGTTAGCTCTTAGTGAATAACAAATCACCCCAAAACTTAGTGGTTTAAGACAACAGCCATTTATTTGATTCTTGTTTCTTTGCATCGGGAGTTGGAATGCACAGGGTTATTCTTCTGGTTTAGGCTGGCTCTCATTTACCAGCAGATAAAAGACTGCAGTTAGCTGTTGGTCAGCTCTGCTTCCGGGGGTGGGGGTAGCTCTTGGCTTGGGTGCCAAGGCTCACTGGACCACATGCCTTTAGTCGTCGATAGGCTCGTTTGGGCTTCTTCATATGGTGGTGGTGGTGGTGGTGGTGGTCTGAGGGGAAGGCGCAAAGCACAAGTGTTTTTCAGTCCTTGCATCATGTTTGCTAGCATCCCATTGGTTAAACATGTCTCATGGCCAAGTTCAGAGTCAAGTTTGAGGGCGCTCAAACTTCCATGACAAAGAGGGTATGAATACAAAGAGATGAAGCATGTGTGGCCATTTTTCCAACCTACTGCATATGGTTTATTGAGTAAGATAAACCATTGAATTACGTGGGGAATCCTGACTGTATAATTTTGGCACAACTCAAAATCTGTCATGTAAAAAAATGTTTTGAAGATTTGGTCAAAGACAGGATATGTTCAGCTAAAATTAATACTTTGTCCAAAAACTTTTGGGAACGTCGTTTGGCTGATCAGACATCATGAAATTCAGTCTGAAGGGGTTATGAGCTCTCTCTGCTCAGAATCATGGTAGTCTGTATTAGAAAATGCTGAGAATTGCTGCTTGGGTTCTAGAATGGCTATCTTAGATAATTCAGTGCAACCCATCCTATCCTTTTGTGTGTAGAATTTTAGTAAAAGTATGTATTTTTAGCTTATATGCTTAACGTGTGTATAATTACAGCACAGATGACTTTTAGTGAAGCAGTAGTCATAAAGGCAAGTTAGAATACAATATTGCAGTTCTCAAGGGTTGAGAATTATTGATTCAGAGAGCTGAAAGAGGCATTTTTCCATCACTGCCTAATATTAGGGTGAGGCCAGAGTGTGAGCCCTATCACTCACTTTTGGAAAGGGGCAGAAACTGCTCCTAGGTGATAGGATTCATCTAAAAAATAAAATACAATTATATTCCCCACCCCATCTATTCTAGCCCACCCTACCCAAAACTTTGCTTTAGTATTTCAGGAAGTTCAAGAGGGTTGAATTTATTTGGTTTTAAGAAAAGAAACTGATTTAGTTCTTATCTAAATAATTAGCACCAATGTACATAAACTAAAGTTAAACTGTTTTCCCACTTAGTATGTCAAATAAGAGCTTTCTTTTCTGCATTAAAACTTCCCTAAGTGACTCTCTTTAACTACTGCCCAGTGACTCTTTCCATCTCTTTTAAGGAATTTGTCAATTTTCAACCCTCTTTTTATGTTTCTTTCTTGCTGTCACATACCTGTTGCTCCAGAATTGGTTTGTGATGTCAAGCATGAATAGAATGCTAGATGCAGCACAGCCTCAGTAATTAGCATTACTTTGGAGGATTGATTTGAAGCAGTGAAAGGTTTGAACTCAAGCTACTCTGAAGAAAAAAAAATTTATCGAATGATGTTTCCACACTCTGTTGAGCTCTTTGGATGTTTAAAAAAACAGTGAAAGTCAGCGGTACCTGACTTGAAGGAATTGGCGCTCCATTTCAAAACCTGCTTATGAAAAAAAAAAAAAGAGACTAGGAAGAAAAGCTGTACTGCATAGCTAGAGTGGGTGGAATGGATCTTAAAATTCAGAGATGAGCAGCTCCATAAAAATTACTAGGAAAATTAGTCTTTCTTCAAGGAAGCGGGACTTAAGTGAAACTTATAGGAAGTGGAAATTCTCAAAATGGAAGTGAGGAATTGAGACCCTAAATCATAACTGTTGGAGCCCTAAGGTTGGTAAGCATCTCTGTTTCCTAGATGCTGCTTTTAGAATTCATTCCAAGATCCTGAAGCACCAAGGACAGAAGGGGCAAGCCAGCCCTGCAAGCCAGTGTCAAACTAGCATGGGATGTCCAAGGGCCACAAGAAGAGTAGCTTGACTGAAGAAGAGGTTATACTAGGGAATAATTGGAGCCAGTGCTGGGTACATAAATAGAGCTGGATTAAGGAGGGCCTTGATTATCCAAATGAGGATCTTGAGTGTGATTTGTATACATTAGAGACTCAGAAATGTTTGAAAAGAAATATATATATATATATATATATATATATATATATATATATATATTTAATGTTAAATATATATTTAGTATTAGGGCACTGAACTTACAGTTATTTGACTGAAGATGGGCAAGGAGTACCTGAAGGGGGAGCCCACAAACTGCTTTTACGACCAGATAATGGTAATTGGTAACCAGCTCATTATTTATATACCAATGGCAGCAGTTGAAATTTTTTCTCTATTGGTTCCCCAATTCTGCAATCTTGTTAATACTTGCAATTGCCTCAGTAATATTTTTTGCATATATGGTACCACTGGAAGCTTCAGATTCCCCAGTTCAAACAACGCCAACTTCAAATTAGTGGTATCTAACTCAATAAACCATTACTTATGTTGAATGGTTATCTTAGAACTCTGAAGAGCTAGACAATAGAAATTATGCATTTTGATCTCAGGCTGTCTTAACATTAATCAATGTGCTGTTATTACCAAAAAGGTAGTGTTATAGACAGAATTGTGTTTTCCTCTTGCCCAAATTCATATGTTGAAGCCCTAACCCTTAAAGTGACTGTATTTTGGAGGGCTTTTTGGGAGATAATTAAAGTTAAAAGAGGTCATAGGGATGGGGCCATGATCCGATAGGATCGATGTCTTTATAAGAAGAGAAAGAGACACCTAAGAACTCTCTCTATGTGAGCAGAGAGGAAAGCCATTGAGGACACGGTGAGAAGGGGGCCATCTACAGGTTGGGGAGAGAGATCTCACCAGAAACTGAATTTTCCAATGCCTGGTCTTGGACCTCTAGCCTCCAGAACTGTGGGAAAATTAATTTCTGTTGTTTAAGCCACCCAGTCTGTGGTTCTTTGTTATTGCACCCTGAGCAGACTAATACAGACAGTAACCTTCAAAATGAGGGACATTAGGCATGTGTGCTGGGGCTTACAGCTGCTTAATATGCCTTGTTGTCCATAACTGATTTATAGGCATAGTAAGCCTCTAGGGTTGCAGATTTCCATTAGAATTACTTTAAAGAATGTGAGGTTCCAGATCTTGACTTTGTCATCCTCATGTACATACAGTTCTCAAGTGTCAGGGGATCATTTCTTGACAAAACCTTAGCAAGGGCTATTGTAAATTTTGATCATGGGTGAGAAATTCACAAGAAAATTTCTCTGAGGAAGCCTGCACTTTTGTGCAGATGAGAGTAGTTCTGTTTCCTAAAACAGAGTATTGATTCACGGGTTCTAATTTAAGTTGGTGAGTGACTGATCTCTTGACAATACAGGACTGACACATCTATTTGTGTAGTGAGAAGATTGCCATTTGGCTGATGGGCGTTATTTGATACTATGGCAACAAGCCCTTTCTCCTGAACAGACCTGCATTGCAATTTGCATTTTGTATAATAGTTGGTTTCTAGGGAAAATCAATATGATTTTGAAAGGTGATTCTCACCTACGTTTCCTAGCAGTCTTTCAGGTTTTCCATTCCCTTAAAAATCAATTTGTGCGATTCTAAGGTTAAAGCTTTTCTGCCAGAAACTATTTGTGCCACAGGAGGCATAATAATAATACTGCCTCCCTCCCTCCCTTTCAAAATGCTACCTGTTTTAATCTCTTGGTAATAGGAAAAAATCTATTAATTCAAACAGAACCTATTAAGATGTCTTGTTTTCAGTTTTTTAAAAAATGTTGTTTTAGGGGCTTCCCTGGTGGCGCAGTGGTTAAGAATCCGCCTGCCAATGCAGGGAACACGGGTTCGAGCCCTGGTCTGGGAAGATCGCACATGCCACGGAGCAACTAAGCCCGTACGCCACAACTACTGAGCCTTCGTGCCACAACTACTGAAGCCCGTGTGCCTAGAGCCCATGCTCTGCAACAAGAGAAGCCACTGCAATGAGAAGCCCGCACACCACAAGGAAGAGTAGCCCCCCACTCACCGCGACTAGAGAAAGCTTGCGCGCAGCAACAAAGACCCAACGCAGCCAAAAATAAATAAATAAAAAATATTGTTTTAGTAGGATACTTACTGTAGTTTCAAGATCAGTTCTGGTCATTTGGAACCGAAGCAATTCTGCCTCACCCGGTGTGATTGCAGCCCGGAATTGGTGTTCTCTGTCATAACCAGATTATGCCTAAATGCTGGTTCTTTATCACATGGCGCATTTTATGGATTTTTCAGACAGCCTTCCTGCTCCCTGGCCGAGAGGCTTCAACATTTCCTGAAGTTGGCTATGTGTGCCCTGGCTGACCCCTTTCTGCCTCTTTCTGCATGGCTCACCCCATCTCTCCAGCCATCCCCTGGGACAGGGTCCCTCAGAGGTCACTCAAGCCTATCTTCTGCTGTGCCCACTCTAGCCCTTAGGAAACATGTCCCCTCCACCCACTGTGGGTGCAAGCGCAGCTTTCTTCATCCCAGCCTTCTCTTCTTGCCCTGCGGTCCAAAGGCATTCCAGGCAGCTTCTCTCTGTAAGATCTTCCAGATAAGAGCAGGCCCCAGTGTCTGCACTCTCTATCCCCAGAGGACATGGGTTAAACTCTTT
>NW_006794635.1:769930-784493 GCF_000442215.2 Lipotes vexillifer
CAGACTAACACACAGCTGCCTCTCAGCAAACATCCCCCTGGGGCGCCCTCCTCTGAGGTCCACCCTTCATCCTCCATTCTGTCTGAGTAGTTCTCTGGAAGCTCTGTCCTTTGGCTGAGGGTGGGAGTGGGGACTCCTCTAACAGGTTGGGGTGGGAATATAACACTGACAGTTCTGTTCAAAGACCTCACCAATAACCTCAAGTAATTTCTTAGTTTCCTTTCCAATATCCTGGCGATTGGTGAGGTGTAAAGGATTATAGTTTTCAGTTTTTTGGATGCTTCTAGGCAGTCCTGAACATGTATTTGGCACTTCTCTTTAGAATGTAGGGACATATGACACCTATTCATTTCAGCTGAGATTAGGAAAAGTCCCATTCTATTATAAGAAGAATGATTGGAATTGAGAAGTGGAGGGAATTGACATAAGACTAATCACGATGAAATTTAAATATAAGCCATCAGCAACTTATAATCAAGGTAGAAAAGCAGGACAGAAAAATATGTTTTATAATTGTGAGCATTGCAATGCATGATACTAGGGACAGCTAAGCACAGATAATAAATACACCATATGCTACCTAGGCCCCTATTTTGAGAGCTTTTTATAGGACATGTACATGAAGTGCCAAACTACAGGGAACATATTAAAGAGTACAGCTTAGCAAAGCATTCACATCCATCAAGCAGCATTTGATTCTTAGGTTTATTGTGTCACATCTGAGATAATGAGATTGTTAATTGAGTTTACCTTTAAATATGTATATATATATAAGTGAGTGAAGGAAATGCACCAAAATTTTGTAAATAACAGTGAAAATTTGATAGAACCATTAGCAGTTATTCTTTTTATCCTCTTAAAATAAATTTTTATTTTAGAGTAGCTTTAGATTCACAAAAGACTTGCAAAGATAATACAGTTAGTTCCCATGTATTCCGTACCAAATTTACAGGATTATAGTGAGAATTAAGCATGAGAAGTGCCTAGAACATGGCTAGAACTCAATAAATAAAATTTTAACTACTATTATTATAAGTGATAGTAGTAATATTCTGGCAACATGATATAGATGAGGAGGTAGATGAACCTGTGATTAGTCTGAGACCCACACAGTAGTTTAGAGTAACTGAGATAATGGTCAACATGAACTGTGGAGATGTTCCCAAGGTTGATAATACTCCTTGGGTAGAGTCAGACAACAGTCGGAACCTTGGCCTCTGTGGGCAGATAGGAAGGGCTCAGTCTATGGGCAGAGCGTCAGAGCTGGGGATCCTCAATCACACATGGGCATGAGATCTTGCTCCCTGTGGCTTATTAAGCATCCATCCGTGTTATGGGCTAAATTGTGTCCCACCTCCAAGATTCATATATATATATATTTTTTGAGGTACGTGGGCCTCTCACTGTTGTGGCCTCTCCCGTCGCGGAGCACAGGCTCCGGACGCGCAGGCTCAGTGGCCATGGCTCATGGGCCCATCCGCTCCGCGGCATGTGAGATCTTCCCGGACTGGGGCACGAACCCGTGTCCCCTGCATTGGCAGGCGGACTCTCAACCACTGCACCACCAAGGAAGCCCCAAGATTCATATTTTTTCTTAAAATTTTTATTGGAGTATAGTTGATTTACAATGTTGTGTTAGTTTCAGGTGTACAGCAAGGTGAATCAGTTATACATATACATATATCCACTCTTGTTTAGGCTCTCTTTCCATGTAGGCATTACAGAGTATTGAGTAGAGTTCCCTGTGCTATACAGTACATTCTTAATATTCATATGTTGAAGCCCTAACTCCCAGTACCCCAGAATGTGACTGTATTTGGTGATAGGGCCTTTGAAGAGAAGATTAACTTAAAATGAGGCAATTGGGATGGGCCCTAGTTCAATTTGACTTTGTCCTTACAAGAAGAGGAAATTTGAACACACACAGGGACACCAGGGGAAAGACCATGTGAGGACACAGCAATAAGGTGTCCATCTGCAAGCCAAGGTGGGGGGCCGCAGGAGAAAGCAAGTCTGCTGACACCTTGATCTTGGACGTCCAGTCTCCAGAATTGTGAGAAGATAAATTTCTGTAGTTTAAGCCACCCAGTCTTTGGCACTTTGTTACGGCAGCCCTGGAAACAAATACAGACATTGAGCTGGGATAGGGGGACAGTAGAATAAGGTTGACAGGTAAGAACCAAAGAAGAGGCTGGGCTAGGAGTTGAGGTGCACAGGGGCAAGAAGAGCTGGGAGCATAGGCAGCAAAGATGACCAGGGAGCAACACAGCCCCGCTTAGGGTATGCAACAGGACTGGGGAGGGGTCAAAAATAGTTATTTAGGAGGTAGAAGTAGAGCCCGGTACGCCTCTATGTGGGAAATGTATTGATAGATTCACCTCTGAGGGACTGGAGAAGGAAGGCAGAGACCCCATAGATGATGAGGTGGTGAAGGTAGGAGTGGATCATCAGCGAATTAACTGCTTATGGCATAATTTGGTTTATTATTAGGGGTTGTGATTTTTCTTTGGGTCAAAGTATGATTTTATGCTGTGTGGAGTGTGCATGTTTATGTGTAAAACTGTATATTTAAGGAATATATTTTAGTTAAGTTTATTGCAGTCTTAAGGCTATCTGAGTAGATAGGGCATTCACTCATGTTTTTCCGTTGCCTGCACTTCTTTTTTTTTTTTTAACATCTTTATTGGAGTATAATTGCTTTACAATGCTGTGTTACTTTCTGCTTTATAACAAAGTGAATCAGCTATACATATACATATATTCCCATATCTCTTCTCTCTTCCGTCTCCCTCCCTCCCACCTGCCCTATCCCACCCCTCTAGGTGGTCACAAAGCACCGAGCTGATCTCCCTGTGCTATGCAGCTGCTTCCCACTAGCTATCTATTTTACATTTGGTAGTGTATATATGACCATGCCACTCTCTCACTTTGTCACAGCTTACCCCTTCCCCTCCCTGTGTCCTCAAGTCCATTCTCCAGTAGGTCTGCATCTTTATTCCCGTTTTGCCCCTAGGTTCTTCATGAGCTTTTTTTTTTTTTTTTTTTAGATTCCATATATATGTGTTAGCATAAGGTTTTTGTTTTGCTCTTTCTGACTTACTTCACTCTGTATGACAGACTCTAGGTCCATCCACCTCACTACAAATAACTCAATTTCGTTTCTTTTTATGGCTGAGTAATGTTCCATTGTATATATGTGCCACATCTTCTTTATCCATTCACCTGTTGATGGACACTTAAGTTACTTCCATGTCCTGGCTATTGTAAATAGAGCTGCAATGAACATTGTGGTACATGACTCTTTTTGAATTATGGTTTTCTCAGGGTATATGCCCAGTAGTGGGATTGCTGGGTCGTAAGGTAGTTCTCTTTTTAGTTTTTTAAGGAACCTCCATACTGTTCTCCATAGTGGCTGTATCAATTTACATTCCCACCAACAGTGCAAGAGGATTCCCTTTTCTCCACACTCTCTCCAGCATTTATTGTTTGTAGATTTTTTGATGATGTCCATTCTGACCGGTGTGAGATGATATTTCATTGTAATATTGATTTGCATTTCTCTAATGATTAATGATGTTGAGCATTCTTTCATGTGTTTGTTGGCAATCTGTATATCTTCTTTGGAGAAATGGTCTATTTAGGTCTACTGCCCATTTTTGGATTGGGTTGTTTGTTTTTTTGATACTGAGCTGTGTGAACTGCTTGTATGTTTTGGAGATTAATCCTTTGTCAGTTGCTTCATTTGCAAATATTTTCTCCCATTCTGAGGATTGTCTTTTTGTCTTGTTTATGGTTTCCTTTGCTGTGCAAAAGCTTTTAAGTTTCATTAGGTCCCATTTGTTTATTTTTGTTTCCATTTCTCTAGGAGATGGGTCAAAAAGGATCTTGCTGTGATTTGTGTCATAGAGTGTTCTGCCTATGTTTTCCTCTAAGAGTTTGATAGTGTCTGGCCTTACATTTAGATCTTTAATCCATTTTTAGTTTATTTTTGTGTATGGTGTTAGGGAGTGTTCTAATTTCATTATTTTACATGTAGCTGTCCAGTTTTCCCAGCACCACTTATTGAAGAGGCTGTCTTTTCTCTGTTGTATATTCTTGCCTCCTTTATCAAAGATAAGGTGACCATATGTGCGTGGGTTTATCTCTGGGCTTTCTATCCTGTTCCATTGATCTATATTTCTGTTTTTGTGCCAGTACCATACTGTCTTGATTACTGTAGCTTTGTAGTATAGTCTGAAGTCAGGCAGCCTGATTCCTCCAGCTCCATTTTTCTTTCTCAAGATTGCTTTGGCTATTTGGGGTCTTTTGTGTTTCCATACACATTGTGAAATTTTTTGTTCTAGTTCTGTGAAAAATGCCATTGGTAGTTTGATAGGGATTGCATTGAATCTGTAGATTGCTTTGGGTAGTAGAGTCATTTTCACAATGTTGATTCTTCCAATCCAAGAACATGGTATATCTCTCCATCTATTTGTATCATCTTTAATTTCTTTCATCAGTGTCTTATAATTTTCTGCATACAGGTCTTTTGTATCCTAAAGATGCTACCAGAAAACTACTAGATCTAATCAATGAATTTGGTAAAGTAGCAGGATACAAAATTAATGCACAGAAATCTCTTGCATTCCTATACACTAATGATGAAAAATCTGAAAGTGAAATCAAGAAAACACTCCCATTTACCATTGCAACAAAAAGAATAAAATACCTAGGAATAAGCCTACCTAAGGAGACAAAAGTCCTGCCTGCCCTTCTAAACATGGCATCTCTCAACAGTTAACAACTGAATTTTAACAATTCTGTTGTTCTGTGTCAAATTCAGTAATAAATTGTTCAATAGAACATCCTTATAGAAGATGGCAGAATAGAAAAATTTTACACTGAGAACAAAATTGACAGCCCAATTATATTTTGAGGCTTAAATATTAGGTGAAACTAGTTGATGTCATAATTGTTTAACATTCCAAAAATTTACTCCAGTAATGATTTGTTTTCGGTTTACTTCATTACCTATTTTTTTGATATATTCTTGTAATTTGTATATTCCCTTGTTCCTTTATTGTTTATCCCCAAAGTTAACTTTTCTGATGTTCTGGCATGTTATGAAGTAGATTAGTAGAGCACACAGAAATAATTTGTATTGAACATTGGATAATAACATTATGGCCAGTAGAGGGCATCAAGTAATGGTCACAAGTACAGGTTTTGAAGAGAGAGAAATATTGGTGTTCTAACTGCAGGACAATTTCAGCCAGAGCATCTGTACGGAAATAATTCCATGATGTAAATGTATTTAAAGCACCATGGTTACATTACCCAGTGATCATTTTGTGTCTTGGTCACTATAGACATGCCTTAGGTATACATTTTGAAAATAAGAGTAGCTCTTATGTTGAAATGGAAATTGTTGAATTTTGACATTCTTCGGCAAAATATAAAGGGTTAAATATTTTTAAAAATGATATGATTTCTAACTTTCAAAATATGTATATACAGCCTCCTAGCATCTCTGTCTCCTCATCTCAAATGTGGAAGATTGAGGAAATGCTCTCCAAGGTCTTTTCTAGTTACACAGTACCATAATGTGACAATGAGTCTCTTCATCTGGGAATACCACCGCAAAGAGAATTTAGAGGTGTCCTGTCTATCAGCCACTGGAGGGCTCCCTCGATCAAACTGGAACTTGGATTGAATGTGTCATGCAGTTTCTGGACCTTGCATGACTGATTTCTTAGCGTTATTTATTGAAATAGAACCCTTATTTACATTGCATTATCTTACACAGTTTTAGAGATTTTTCTGATTTCACTTCCTACCCGCTCCAATCTCTTTCTTTCTCTGGCTTTGTAGTTTACCAAGGCACCTTTTTGAGTTTTATGTCATTTAAGTCTAACAACAACCTGGGGAGTAAATATATATATGTATATATATATATTTTTTTAATGGATGGAGAAACTGAGGCTCTGAGAGACTAAGCAACTTTTCCTGATGTCATGCAATAATTTTGGAGTGGGAATTTAAATCTAGGTTGTTACTCCACATTCTCTTTTTGGTCCACCAGAGTAAGTCTTGACTCAGTTCCCGGTATGTTACTTGACAGGAGTAATTTATTAAGCTGTAACTATTCATGGATATATTTTCAAGAATCATAAGCCTTTAGAGTGGGAGGAATTAGCTGTTCTAATTCCCCATTAATGAAAACACTTAGGGCTTTTTCCATCTCTCCAGCTTTTATTTCATCTCATCTCCTATGTTGGTCTCATTGGCTCAGGCTCCTTAAAATAGCAGAGCATATGGTCACCGGGTTCCTCTTTTTACAGTCCCCAGGGACCGTACATGAGTCCCAGGAAAGGACTTTGGCCAGGCCTTGGTCACGTGCCTGCTTCTCTCTGGGGGTGGTATTACAGTGCTTGCTGTAGTTGAAAGCCTCCCTGGAGCCACAGGAAGTGGGTTCCAGGGGAAATTCTCCATTCTATTGAGGGAACTGTTTCCAGAAGAAAAGAGAAGGAAAATGGTTTCTGAGCACGGGCTGCTGGCCCAGGGTGGGTGCCTCAGGGAAGGTCTGTGGGCAACCCCGGAACAACAGGAGGACCTGGGTGTCTGATGGTTACCAAAGGAGTGAGGAACACAGAAAACAAACATCACTTATCTAACTCCTTTCCTGGGGCCAGCCAATGAATGTGACCAAGAGCAAGCATAGGAAAGACCCAAAGAGTCTAGGAGTGTTAAGGGTAGAACTGCAGAAATATCCCATCAGATACTTTTTGGCTACCAATGTAACACAACCAAGCAAAACTAAGATTCTTGGCTTTTCTTGTCAGTGTAGGGCCAGTCCCCTCAGTGAGGAGGGATGATGTGCCTCCGCATCTGGGGCTTACTCCCTGTATTGAGGCTTTTACAGGACACACTGGGCTGGGAATCACAGCTTCCTGGAGGGTACCAAACTCACAGAACATGGTCTGGTGGTGTGCAGGGAGCCACATGAGCCGTTTCTCAGAATGACGACTTAGGCGCGCATTTAAATCTCTTCTGTTAATGGTGGTGTCAGTTTTGGAACTTAAGCACATTTTCTAGATTAAAATGCAAAGTAAAAAGCATTTCCTTGGGAAATCATCTTTTCTTAATGTCTCCTTATGGCCTGCTTTATGTTTTTGTGTCTTGCTGTTGGACTCTGGGTTTGCAATGTCCAATGCAGGCAGGTGGGAGAGAAGCTGACTAAATTAACAGGAGCAACTTTCTGCCTTTTCCCATTTCCTTTCCATTTCTCTTGTCCTTTTCATTTCCTTTAAAAAGACAAAGTGCCTGGACTTCCCCAGCCATCCAGCGGTTAACATTCTGCGCTTCCAATGCGGGGGGCATGGGTTCGATCCCTGGTCAGGGAACTAAGATCCCACATGTCGCATGGCCAAAAACAAAACAAAAAGAACAAACAAACAAGAAAAGACAAAGGGCCCAATGGTTTACATGGTCTCAGGATCCAGGTTAGTTAAATTCTTCATGCTCAGGTACTCTCTTTAATGTTGCCTGAGGAGGATCTTTAAGATCTACAGATTTTATTAGGACAACAAAAGGATTAGTTGAAAAGTTATGAACCCATGGGGTAAAGTTGCATCTCTTGATAGAACAGTTAACTCAAGCGTAACTATACACAGAAAAATTATTTTGAAAATACTATTGTAACAATTTGGGGCCATCTAATCCCTCTACACTGTGCTGTGGGCAAAAAACAAAAACCAACCAAACAAAAAAGACAGAGCCTGAGAGATGAGGTGAGTGCTCTGTCCTGGCCCTTGTTCTCTAAACTTTCATGGCACTAGTTCCACATCTGCTTGAGGTCCCAAGTGTGGACACTCATCTCCACTGTCTTTCTATTCCAACTTGCTCGAGGATGAGCTCAGATTTTCTGCTTCAGTGTCATCAGAGTTCTGCAAGTATGCTTGTACTGTGCTTGTTATTTCTTTTTTATGTCACTACTTGCTGTTGCTCAAAGTATGAAATGCAGGAGATTTCATCCTCCTGCCAGTTTCTCTTCAAATGGTTTTGGTTGAGAATGTTCTGGACTGAGTTACATTATTCTGTATCATGCAGAGGGTGGTCCCTAGACCAGCGACATTTAGCAATCCACAATCTCAGGACTCACTCCAGACCTACCAAATCAGAAATATGAGAAAAACAGCCCTTTACTGCATTTTAACACATGGTATTGAAAATGCTACTTAAAGTCTCTCTCTTCCATTATACTTAAATTTCAGTTAAGGAAGGAATCTGTATTGTCTAGCTCACTGCTGAATATCTAGGAGCTAGCATAATTCTTGGCAGATAGTAGGTTCTCAGTAAATGTTTGCTGAATGATAAATGAATGGATATCTGCAGAGTAATGGTTGTTTGCTTAACCTAGTTGTTAAGTAACCACTGTGTTTAGAAGGGCTCAATTGAGGAGTAATGCTAACAGTGCAGACAAATGAGGTGTGTAATTAGCACCTCTGATCGTATTGTTATTTCCCAGAAGAGATTTTCTGCCCAGTTGACTGTGATTAAGCGAAGGTAGACAACCTCCAAAGTGTGAAAAGGATTGGCCCATTTGGCAAAGAAGGTGACCCTTGTTCTCTCCTACTACTATATCCTCAAATTGTGAGATTGATGATCTGCCCCTTGGCAGTCTGAAACTTTGTTCTCTTTTGATTGAAAAAGGTCATATTCCAGTTAAATCTACTGATTTGTCTGTCCTCCAATTTTATCTCTGAAATTGAAAATCTCCCCACCCTCTCTTCCCCCTCACTGTCTTTTCTTCTTTGGTACAGACTCCCCCTGACCACTCTCTGGCTATTCCAACACCTGTCTACCTAGTCTTCATTCTTCCAATCCCTTTCATTCAAAGATGCTTTGCAAACTGCAGGTCTGGTCATGTTCTCCTTTGGTTAAAATCCTCAGGCATTTTCCTGCTGCTTGCAGGATGAGATCCAGTGTCCTCAGAGAGGGATTTGAGGCCCTTCCTGGACCTGGCTGCCCGGCCAGCCTCCTCTCCTGTCACTCTCCTTCCTAACCCACACTCTGGCCACCACACACCACATCTCATTCCCCAAACACCATCTGCATCTTTGCATCTCCATGCTTTTGTTAATGCTGCGTCTCTGAATAAATTGTCAGCCTAGTGAGCTCATATCATGTTACAGTTCAAATCTGGAGGGGAGCCTCCCCTCCCCTATCTCCCACAGAACTGTTTATTTCTTTTCTCTGCTCACATACCACACTGTACATGTATCTTATCATGCAACGCATCACACTCTGTTGTAATCACTTATATGTTTACTTCACTTCCTCTTCCAATATATCATATTTTCCTTAATGGCTGGACTGTGTCTTGTTCACAACACAATGTGATGCAAAGCTTGACACAGAGATGTTAATAAAAGTTAGTTGATTGAATAAACTTAATCTTCAAATTATTATTATTATTATTATTATTTGGCGGTATGTGGGCCTCTCACTGCTGTGGCCTCTCCCGCCACGAAGCACAGGCCTTGGATGCGCAGGCTCAGCGGCCATGGCTCATGGGCCCAGCTGCTCTGCGGCACGTGGGATCTTCCCGGACCGGGGCACGAACCCGCGTCCCCTGCATCGGTAGGCAGACTCTCAACCACTGCGCCACCAGGGAAGCCCAAATTATTTTTTTTTAGTAGACTAAATCCCTACCCACCCTTCCTGGACTTTAGTAATTTCTCCTGGTTATTTTTATTAAGAAAGGGCTCATCTCACTGGAAATATGCCCATTTGCTGGAGTATATTCAGACTTTCAACATTTTTTAAGTTGAAAGAAGGTGATTCTATTCCTCTAGGATGGTTGTGACTGTTAAGCCTGGCTGAGTACATAGTGGTTGTTAATGTCATAACTCTGCTCCCCCAAGCCCTCAAAACACTTGGAGAAGATACAAGTGGAATCAGTGAAGCCTGGTGCACAAACCCTTTAAAGATGCCTGTTAGTACTTGTCATGGACTGAATATTGCATCTTCCCAAAATTCATATATCAAAACCCTCTCCCCCACAATGCAGTGGTATTGGCAGGTGAGGCTTTTGGGAGGTAATTTGGATTAGATGAAGATCAGAGGGTGGATGGATCACACACGAATGGGATTAGCGCCATTATGAGAGTCATGAGAGAGCTTGCTTCCTGTCTCTCTCTCTGCTCTCTGCCATATGAAGATTCTAGGAAAAGTCTGCAGTCTGTAACTCAGAAGAGGGCTCTCACCAGAACTGACCATGCTGGCAGGCAGCTGATCCCAGACTTCCATCCTCCAGAGCTGTAAATTTCTGTGGTTTATAAGTCAACCATTTCTGTTGTTTCTACGGCATTTCTGTTGTAGCAGCCCCGATGAACTAAGATATTACTTTGATCACTCTGCCCACTGACCCTCCCACCCTGCCTTTCCTTACTACTTTCCATTCCCAAGGCTAAGACTTAAGGAAATCAACATCACTTGCTCCTTGGGCAAAGAGTATGTCACTTTATCCAAAACAAAACAACCAAAACAAAAGACAAGTAGCAACAACAATTGAAACAAACCTATAATGGATAGAATTGAAATCCATGGAGCAAAAACTAGTTTCATGAGGGTAACTGAAGGGTATCAGGGAGTCATGGAAACAGTGTACGTTTTCACCCTAGAAAGGTCACTGGAAAGAAAAGACTTGAACCTGGTCCAACGGCACTTACTGTCCAAATGGAGCCAGCGTGTCTGTTCCAAAAGCTCTCGGCTCAGAGGCCTTGGAGCTCTGTGTGTCAGGGCTCCTGTGGTTGGAAGAGAAAACAGTGCAGGTTATGGCAGGTGGTGGTGATTGACTGTGATGGTAAGTGCTGTTAAAAGAGAGACAGGAGTCTCTGGAACATTCTTACAGCTAAACCTCAAGGATCTGGAGCGTAGTTTGGGGACCGGAAGGCTGACAGGAATTGTAAGAGGCGGCTCTTGATGACGGGTGACACTGTTAGTTCCTTGGGAGCAGGAATTAACTGAGCTTCATTCTACCCCTTTGCCATGGATGTGAGGTGTCTACTCTTTTTGTTTCAACTCCCCTTTGCTTATCTTTCTACTCCTGCTTCCCTTGACAGCAGAATGTCTCTTCATATATTTTTCGTTCAAATTTTTGAGAGGTAAGAATGTCATCATTGCAACTTACCACTTTCTGTCTGGGGGGAGCTTTTGTACCAGGCTACCCCATAGCACACAGCCAGCCTGTAGACACAGTTGTTCTTGGGGCCAGTGCCTGCTGCCCTGACCAATCAGCTGATGGATGATAGGGGAGAGGGTGTCACATGGTACCACATGGTGGAATGTGGTTCAAGAACCACCTAGAGATGCTTTACTCTATTGTGCCTGTGTCTCCTAACCCATTTAGAAGGAGTTTGTGGGCAAGTCAGGTGTTCTAAGGCAAGATGTCTTGGGTATAGACATATTTTGGAAACTCTGATCATGATTTCTCCTAGGTATTACCAGTGAGGCTGAGATCCCCATAGGCTCCTGTTCCAGTTTGTATTGTATCCAGCAATCATACATGAAATGACATGTGCATACATGGTACACCTGATGTTGCATTTCTAATTGGAATCATTCAATCAAGGACACTTGCCTGTATCAAACGTACCTTTGCTTTCCTTACTGTGGTTTCTACGGGTGTGTGTGTGTGTGTGTGTGTGTGTGTGTGTGTGTGTGTGTGTGTGTGGTGTGTGTGTGTGTGATTAGAAAGGGAAGTCAGGACTTAGTTCTTCATTAGTGAGAAACTGATAAGAAGTATTCAGGTAAAGTTGTCAGGTAAGAAGACGCATGCTGCCTCAAAAGTTTTATAGTCTATGTCAACACCATTTACCTTACGGATGTTCTTTTTTAAAATAAATTTATTTATTTTATTTTTTGGCTGCATTGGGTCTTTGTTGCTGTGCACGGGCTTTCTCTAGTTGCGGTGAGCAGGGGTTACTCTCCATTGCAGTGTGTGGGCTTCTCATTGCAGTGGCTTCTCTTGCTGTGGAGCACAGGCTCTAGGAGCACAGGCTTCAGTAGTTGTGGCACGCAGGCTCAGTAGTTGTGGCTTGTGGGCTCTAGAGTGCAGGCTCAGTAGTTGTGGCGCACAGGCTTAGTTGCTCTGTGGCATGTGGGATCTTCCCGGACCAGGGCTTGAACCAGTGTCCCCTGCATTGGCAGGTGGATTCTTAACCACTGCACCACCAGGGAAGTCCCTGGATGTTCTTCTTGCTCTCTATAAAACACCTCTTCTCCCCCCACCTGCAAAGTACAGCTAGAAAGGATGGCTGATGGTTCAGCTTGCAGCCTTAGCTTTTTTATGTCACTGCTTCATGCCTCTGAATGTGTATTTTATCAGCATCCTTTTTTTTTTTTTTAAACTGACCTGCATAAACACTTTTGTTATATTGCCCGACTTGTTCTCCTTTGTTATCCAAATCCCAACTCAGGCTTGATTGCTTAACTGAGTAATTGATTTATTCATTTGACAATTTCTTATTGAGTGCTTAACCATGAACCAGAAACACTTGGGGTCACTGGCCTGTTTATTATTAGACTGCTTACAAGTCTAAATTTTCCTCAGAGAACTGTTTCCATCGCCATTCCTTTGGATGTCTTCATAAATTGGCATTTCCTAAATCATCCCTTGACATATGACTATTTGATACCACATGAACTGGAAAAACATGTCCATATGACCTTGTTTCTTGTATCCATGTTGTTCATACATTTTCCTTAAAGAACCATTCATTCTCTTCCATTCTTCAGAGCTTCTGGTATCACCTTCACTTTCCCTAAGAATCAGATGAGCAAAATGCTCTCCTCTGCCTCATTTTTCCCGCATCCTCTTAGCAAAGGCAATGTTTATAAATCCCTCTAAAGTTCTATTTTATCCAAATAGAAAATAAATATAATCAGCTTTCTACAAATCTGCCCTGAAGACCAGGGTCTCATAGTCTTACACCTAGAGTTTCTGCCCTCTTTTCCCTTTTATTTTCCCCTTACAGAGATCCCAGTGCTTAGGTAGATGCCAAACTCATGCTAGATTCTCACTTGGCACTTGTGGACCCAAAACCATCAGCAATATTATCTTCTGATGTCTACTCTTTCCATTGCTGTATTCTTGCTTTCGTCATATCATTGCTGTTATACCTTTTTCTTTTTCAATGAAAAGTTTCCATAATCTACCCACACTCATGGCAGATGGTCAGTCAGTATTCTTTGAGTACCTGAGACTTTGCTGATATTATTTTCCAGCTCCTCTTGTTGCTGTTTCTTTTGTATCATCACTGTCCTGATGCCTTCTTTTCTTTATAAATATTTGACAATTCCGCTTCTGCATAGAGAAGGGACCCTCCTTACCCAGGACATACTTCTGCTTCTGAATTTCTTAAAGTCTGTAATCAATGTGTTCATTTCAATTAAATTCAACAGACATATAAATTATATAAATTGAATGCTACTACATACCACCCTCTGTGCTGGGAGCTTCCAAGGAGCCAACAGATTACTTTCCTGAAGCAATTCTCCCCTCAGAGTGATTCCCTTCTATTATGAAGGGAATAATTTCAACCCTTTTTTATGGCAAGGCTGAAGCCTGCTGTGAATTCCCCAGGGTTTATGGGGCGAAAGGAGGATAATTTAAGGATCCTGGATGATTTAAGGGTCCCAGGAACATCCAGTATCTTCCTTTCTACCATTTGAAATAGCTCCTCTTCCTACTGACAGGTATCTTAGATTGTCTTTTAATTCTAAGCCTGAGGTGACTTAGGTGAGACTTCAGTTTTCAAAAACATTTCCAGCAGGTAAGGATATGAGTTAGTCCTTTGAAGCATCAATATCTCCTCTTTGATGATAGACATTTTATTGGGTCCCTTTTCTTAATGACCTCTGCCAGTGTCACAGGAAACTCTCTAACCAATGTGGTGTCTGTATGTGTTGGCCTGACCCTCATTTTGATATTGGCAGATTCAAATTAGTCTCGAGCCTTTGAAACCCTCCATGGTTTACAATAAAAGTTCATAGGCAGCACTTTTACCATGCGTAGTCTTTAAGTTCTCAAATATCCCCAAGCCAACACCGGAATTAACATTAGACCCCTGAGTATCCCCATGCTGATGCTGATACACCTGGGGTTTTCAGCAGGTGGTGATAATGGTGGTAATAGTATTCTGGGTGGGGCAATTCTTTATTGAGTGGGACTGGCTTTTATTTTTTAAAAATATTTATTTATTTATTTGGCTGTGCTGGGTCTTGGTTGCAGCACACAGGATCTTTAGTTGCAGCATGCGGGATCTAGTGTCCTGACCAGGGGTCGGACCGAGGCCCCCTGCACTGAGGGCGTGGAAACTTAACCGCTGGACCACCAGGGAAGTACTGGCTTTTTTTTAATTGCAGGATTTAGCCTCCTTGTCTCCTACTACAAAATGCCACTGGTGTTCTCTACTGAGATAACTAAATGTGCTCACAGACATTCCCAAATACCTCTTAGAACCACTGTGTGATGCTCAGACATGTTCCCATCTCATTAATCACTTTTCCTTATTTCCTG
>NW_006794635.1:784503-788733 GCF_000442215.2 Lipotes vexillifer
GTTGATAATTTTAGGCACAGTGCCTTTTCACATGTTGCTCTTGGTGGCCCTTGTAAACTGAAAAAGATTTCATCCCATTCTCATATGCAATGGTTGTCACTGTCTCATCACTTTTAATTTAAAAATTACCTTTATTTGTATTTCTATTGTAGTCATATACTCCTTTTTGCTGTTTTTTTCTAATGTTCTCACTGTTTTTGTAAATACTGTACATAATGAAGTTATGTGTAGAAGGCCTTAAAAATTAAGCAAACACAGCAAATAAGCAAACACACATGAGTAGACTAAGACCAACGTGATGGTCGAAACTAAAATGACTTGTACAGGAAACCAGCAGAGTTAGTTGCTGGATGTTGCTCTGCAGCTGACCTTGTACACAATTATCAGAGTTTGCAAACTGAAGTTCATAAGTGTGGAAGGCCTATACAGTTATTCAAAGCAGGTTGTAGTAGCAGTGCTGCTAGGGGTACTTACTGACACCAGTTACAACCGAAGCTTCTACCAGGTCTCCAAGGGAGTGACATGTCCAAGAATTCTTTTACCAAGTACACAAACCAGGAAGTCCTAATTTATTAGTTAATGGAGGTGATTGAAATGTCACCCCTGGGTTTTACTTTTAATCTGCTAATGTTTACCCTAGAAACACCGACCATATCAGAAGGTACTGTTACTTCACTCAAGCTTTAATTTAAAGGGGCAATAGTGGTCAATAGCAGCTAGCCCTATCAGTTAAATGAGTAAACCAAAGAACAGAATTTTTTTCAACAGGTTTGATTTATACTAGGAAACATATACAGATTCTTTGCTAAGGGCAGTGGTGGGTAGGTATGAGAAAATATATTTAATTAGGATTTATCTAGTAAATTAGAAATGAAACTTGTTAGTGAAAGTGAGTAAGTGAAAATTAGTCATGCTTCTGCTTCTTTGTTTTTTATTTCTTTAGATTCTTAAAAATTTTAAACTCTTATAATTGCCAAGAATTTTCAATGATGACATATGGGGGGGAGGTAAGAAAGCAAGCGAGTTGCCCATATAGTTTTTAGATATTATAGATATTACAGTCATGATAAATACTAGATTTTCAGCATAGGCACAATCTCAGTTAAATCACCTGTAATTTAAATCTCAACATCCTGGTACACAGATCACCATTAGCTGGACAGCTATCTGACTTGCCTTGTAATATTTGAGCTGCACATGCAGAAACCAATATCCCCTTGTGGAAAAGACTGCTCATTAGCCCCTTGTATCCATTCTCTCTTGCTTCCTTTTATTATAAAGTTCTCACTTTAAGCAAGGCACATGGTTGCCCAACTAGAGATTCACCCTCTTATTCTCTTTTACAGCTTGGGGTGGCCATGTGACCAAGTTATTGTCAATGGGCTATAAGGAGAGGTAAATGTGTACAATTTCCCCATGACTTCCTTAAAAGGAAGTTGTTGCTCTCCATTTCTCTCTCCTCCGTTCTATGGACTGGAACGTGGATGTGATTGTGAGTCAGCTTTGGCCATGCAGACGAGGACAAGCCTTGAGGGGTGGCAGAGCCACAAAATGGAAGGACCTGAGTCCCTGGAGGACATCGTGGAGCAGAGTCTCCTGCTCACTCTGGGCTGTCATGTGAGAGAGAAAGAAACTGTCTTGTTTGAACTACTGTACTCGGGTGTCTCTTCTTTGAGAGCAGCTTAGCTTGAATCCTAACCAGTAAAGGACATTCATGTATTCAGTGGAGAGAGAAATCCATTTTCTTTCCATGTGGAAGCATTCCTAGCAGTTTTTGAACAAAGATGGGAATGATAGGGTAAGTTTTAAAGAAAAAGGAAGTGTGTTATTACATCATAGGATTTTAAAAGTTTGGTTTTCTCACTGAGAGAACATTGCACATTTACATTTCTTTTCTGGGAACATTTATTGAGTGCCTACTGTGTGTAAAACACTGTAGGAGGCCCTGGGGATACAGAGATGAAAGAGGCACAGTTCCTGCCCTCAAGGAGCTCACAATCTACTATAGCAGACAGAAGAAATATATAAACAAATGCACTACAAGATAGGATGCATATAATAGAGAGCCCAGTGAGGTTCTTCAGGAGCATAGAGCTGGGAGAGGACTTTCACATGACAGAGAAGGAAGGAGGACCTCAGGAAGGCTTCGCAGAAGAGACTGCACTTGCACTCCATGGTGAAGGACTGGGAGAAGCAAGATGGGAAGCCAGGGGGTCAGGTTTCTGGAGCAGTGGGGACAAATGTTAGGGGAGCTCAGAAAACACAGGAAATCTCCAGACTTTTCTGGAATATGAGGTGGGTGAGAAGAAGTGCTGAGACTTAATTCTGGAAAATGTGGTTTGAGGCCACATAGTGAAGAAGCCTTGAATGTTATATTTAGGAATTTTAATTTATTTTGTACTGGTGGGAAAATACTAAGGGATTTTGAGCACTGAAGTTAGAAATCGACAGGACATTCTAGGAGACTGAATCTCAGGCTTTAGCATGCAGCAGAATCTCCTAGAGGGCTTGTTAAGATAGAGATGGATGCCTCCCCCTTAGAATTTCTGATGTGGTGGGTCTTCAGTGGGGCCCTAGACTTTGCATTTCTAACAAGTTCCCAGGTGATACTGACGCTGCTGGTCTGGAGATGTTGCTTTGAGAACCACTGTTCTAGGAAAATGTATCTGGCAGGTGTGCAGGGGCGGAGTGGCAGGTGTGCAGGGGCACAGGTGCAGGTGATGGGTCCAGAGGTAGGTGGATCAGATTCGAAGATTGGTCCAGGGGAGAGGACCAAGTTATTGGAGAAGAGGGGTGCATATACAAACATTGCTACAGAGGTAAATGGATAAGGCTTTTATACTATCTAGATGTGAGAGACAAGCTACAAAGAGAGAGAATCTCACTGACCTAATGTGAATGATAAAAAGCGTGGTAATCCTGTTATCTGAGATTGAGAAGGTGGAAAAGGGGAAGGTATGAATGTGGGAAATGATCATGAATTCAGTTTAGAAAGACTGTGTTTGAGGCACCAATAGAGTGTTAGTAGGGAGATGTTCACCAGACATAATTCATGGGTCTAGGGTTTGAGAAAGAGAGAGATCAGAATTAAAGACACACATTTTAGAGCCTCAGGCATGGAACTATTTGTGGAAATGATGGAGGTTGGGGTGGAGTATGAATATACGGGTAGTGAGAGCTGAGGATAAACCCGTAGGATGAAGAAAAGGAGGCAAAGAATGAGAAGGTAGCTGGAGAACCAGGTTAGTAAAGGGATCCTGGAAGGCATGGGCTTAAACAAGAAAGGGGTGGTTAGCTGTTTTAACTGATGAGAGTGGGAAGTAGATAAGGACAGAGGGAAGGACACTGGATTTGCCCATTGGCAAGTCGCCGATATCCTTTGGGAGATCAGTTTTGGGGGAACTGGGGGGGGGCATACCCAGATGGCAAGGGGGAGAAAAGTTAGTGGAAGGGGAGAAGTGGAGGTAGAACGAGCAGGTTGATGACAGGGGAGACTCAGATGGGAGAGTGTGGAGAGAGATGGAGCAGGGGCCGGAAGGGGAAGTAGGGCCGGAGGACGTTGGTTCTAAGATCTAAGAGACTTGAGCAAACTGATGGGTGAGATTAAAGAAGAGTGAGGAGAGGAAGGGATGGTGGGAGGGAGGGAGGGAGGGAGGGAGAGAGAGAGAGAGAGAGAGAGAGAGGAAAGTAGCAAGATTACAGAAAATTTGAGAGGGGATAGAACTAAGGGGTAAAACATGGAGGTGGAAGTGGGCAGGGGGCAAAGCAATGTCTTCTCAACAAACAAACAAGAGACATGATCTGGGGGGAGTGAAGAGGTGGGAGAGGCTGTGGATGAGAGGTGAGGAGCAGAGGTCTAGAACAGTCACTGAGGAGTGTCTAAGAACTTACACCCTTTCAGTCCCTTCTGTCATCACTCTTGACTTAGTGACGAGCTCCACCATACGACCAGAGCCATCAGTCCAAGTTGGCCACTCACTGTGTGGCCTTGGGTCCCGCCTGCAGCCTCCTGGCCCCAGTCTGCAGTCCAGTATGGAAGCTATAGGGATTCCAGGAGACACAATTTCATACTCATTTGTAGCGGGTGGCCTTTGCTGTAAACACAGATTTTCAATTTGTAATTTTTTTTCCAAGTGCACAGCTGGTAACTTAATGAGCAACAGTCTCCAACAAAGTTCTTCAGGTAATAGATTCTCTCATTTGATCACTGCACCCCTTAATGGGTTCAGC
>NW_006794635.1:788743-825488 GCF_000442215.2 Lipotes vexillifer
GTTCAGCAGCTTAATACTGCTTTAAAAGTTCTCCACATTTGACTTGTACTCACACCTTAATCCTGCTAGAATGGGAGAGTGTACTGGAGGCTTAGCTGGGACACTTCTTAGAACTGGAGGAGGCCCAATATGTCTGTCAGGTTAAATAGCAACAAAATGACCAATTTCCATGATTATTTTATAATATTATTTGCTTACGTTTCACATTCATAGTCAAAGACCTAGGAAAGTGCCAGTACATTCATTCCAAGTTCTTTTTAGAGAATGAGGATGCGTATTTAATCGTGAACTAAGAAGACATGCCAGCTGTACTATTTGTGTTGGAAAGGAGTGGGCCATGTAATCATAATAAGTGGCTTTAGATCAGGTCTGCGAGCAGTAGATGACAGCACACCACTTTTTTTTTCTTTTAATGCTTTATGTGGTCACGCAATTTCCACTGGAATTGGTGAGCATTTGGATCCATATGCTCAGAATTAATGCCACACACCAGGGCAAGTTATCAGATATTTGATTTATAAGTAATAAGAAATTCTCCAAATGAAGATTTATTTTGGTATTCTTTAAATTGCAGGGTTAACTGAAATGGCTAAAAAAGTGAAAAGTATTTACTATTTCACCTTATTATTACTGCTGTGAAATTTCTGGTTTTGTATGATGGTGTTTATTTGCAATTAGGTACCACAAATAAGACCAGAGGTAGAAAACAGCACACCCAATAACAAGCCTCAAACAAAACAGAAAACAAACAAACAAACAAAAACCAAGACCACACATACTTACAAACCTCCTGAACCAACTACGTTCAAGAATTAATAAGTTGCACCCCTTACCCCTGTGCACTCACGAGGATGGTAAAAGTCATGCCTTCCAGCTTTTTACAATCTAAGTATGTTCTCGGCACCGAATAAGCTTTTTAAAAGCCAGCTTAAAGTCTTCATTAAAACTTGTGTAGAGCAGAGGGTTGATCAGAGAATTAACATAACCAAGCCATGTCAAAAAATCGGCCACTTCAGAGGACACGGTGTAGATGCTCAGACCTACAATCAGCTCTTTGATGAAGAATGGCAGCCAGGACAAGATGAATGCACCCAAAATCAGTCCGAGGATGCGTGCTGCCTTGCGCTCCCTGGTACTGGAGATTTGCTGGCGTTCTCCCGGGTTATCTAGGTCATGGGCAAAGGGAGGGATCCTGATGGAGGTGTGGATCTTTTCAAACTCTGTGGGAGGGTCTGAGGTGGAGAAGTCAGACACACAGAAAGTCTGTGTCAGTTTACAACTAGCAAACGAATTTTGGCTATCCGTGCTTCTGTTGCTTAAGTGCCGGCTTGATCCTCTTTTCTGGTAAAGGCTCTTGGCTGCATGGTAAATCCGGTAATAGAGAATCAGTATCAAAGTCAAGGGGATGTAAAATGCCCCAAGTGTGGAGTAAATGGTGTAGATGATGTGGTCGTGCTGGATGGTGCACTGACTAGGGGGCGGGCTGAGTTGGCGATGGCTCCTCCAGAACAGAGGGGGCATGGAGATGAAGACGGAGATGGTCCAGACCGTGAGGATCATCAGCCCAGCCCTCTTGGCGGTCCTCTTCCTGGCGTACTCAATAGCGTTGGTGATGGCCCAGTACCTGTCCAGGGCAATCACACAGAGATGAAGGATGGAGCAGGTGCAGCAGGTCATGTCCACACTCAGCCACACCTCGCAGATGAAGTACCCCAGCTTCCAGCTGTCCGTAACGATGTACGTGATGCTCAAGGGCATGACGAGCACGGCCACCAGGAGGTCCGTCACAGCCAGAGAACAAATCAGGTAGTTGGCAGGCTGGTGGAGCTTCTTGGTGGTGCAGATGGCCATGATCACGGCCGAGTTTAGCAGCATGGTCAGAGCAGTGATGATCACCAGAGTCAAGGAAATGAGCATCTTCTCAGTGATGGTCTTGGGTCTCACAGCCACACTGGCTTCTGGGGTACAGTTAGTGATGTTCATTTTCCCCTGTTCTAATCTACACTGTGGAGAAGCTGATGGTTATTTTCCTGCAGTTGGAAACTATGTAGACTTGAAAATCTCTCATTTGTAAGGAGGCGGTAATTTTTTCTTCAGCTGCATAGTCTCTTGGGTTCCATTTCGTGTGAGTAAAGGGAAGCACCACAGCATTTCTTCTGAATGGAGGGTTCCTGGAAAATAGTATGCTACTGGTTAATGAATGAAAAAGCCATATTCTTCATGGACATACATACACTAGCAAATGTAAAATAGATAGCTAGTGGGAAGCAGCCGCATAGCACAGGGAGATCAGCTCGGTGCTTTGTGACCACCTAGAGGGGTGGGATAGGGAGGATGGGAGGGAGATGCAAGAGGGAGGGGATATGGGGATATATGTATACATATAGCTGATTCACTTTGTTATAAAGCAGAAACTAACACACCATTGTAAAGAAATTATACTCCAATAAAGATATTTTTAAAAAAAGCCATATTCTTTGACCTGGAAGACAAAATGACAGTATTTTGGTATTCATAAAATCTTTACATATTTTTGATATAATTTTTTTCTTCTTTGAATGTAATCATCTTTTTTAAAAATTGAAGTATAGTTGATGTACAATATTATATAAGATAGAGGTGTACAATATAGTGATTCACAATATATATATATATTTTTTTGTCAGTGTGTCATGTGGGATATTTTTTCCCTGACCAGGGATTGAACCTGTGCCCGTTGTAGTGGAAGCGTGGAGTCTTAACCACTGGACCTCCAGGGAAGTCCCGGGAGTCACAATTTTTAAAGGTTATACTCTATTTATAGTTATTATAAAGTATTGGCTATAATCCCTGTGCTGTACAATATATCTTTGTAGCTTATTTTATACATAATAGAGTCTATACATAATACAACCTATTATGTATACTTCTTAATCCTCTACCCCTATACAGCCCCTCCTCCCTTCCCTCTCCCCACTGGTAACCACTAGTTTGTTCTCTATATCTGTGAGTCTGTTTCTTTTTTGTTATATTCACTAATAAACTTCATCTTTACGTTATTATTCAAATGCTACTTTTTAAAAAAATTCCCAAACTCTTTATGAGGAAGACATTATCAAATTTTAATTCTATCTTGCCACCCAAATTACCGTCTCATTTACATTTATAAGGCTTTTTACACTTGGAAACATATATTCACATAATATCACGCTTTAAAAATTCTGGGACCATTACATTAAAGGAAAAATTATATTGTTTATAATAAGAAGCCTTCAAACCAGATTTTAAAGTTTCACAGCAAATATTTAACTTCAGAGATATTTTAGTGTCACAATGGGATTGTGCAATTTCGTCTAATTATTTCTGACATTTTACATATCCCACTGTGCCTTTCTCTGGAGAAAAGAGAGAAAAAAGCATATAACGTCACTTTGATGTTTATGGCAAATTGTTCTCAGAGTAATACAGTAAATTGACTGTGAAACAGAATTATCACCAAGCTCAAAGATCTCTATATTTTTTTAAGTGTGTTTAGTTTTGGTTAACATTTGTGTTTATCTATCCATCTATCTATCTATCATCTTTCTAACTACCTATCTGTCTTGTCACCTGTCTACTGGAACACTGTCATTAAGCTGGGCAGTCAATGAGATCAGTCAGTGACATTTACTGAATGCATAGCTGTAAGGAATTTTTAAAAAGTAAAGTCAAATATAAATGTATATTCATGAGAATAAGTCAATCAAAATCTGCATAGGAATATTCATGGCTAATGACTATTGGTTAGAACACAGATCAAATCCTCTGATTTGACTCTATGACATTAGGTCCAGGAAAACTTCAAAGAAATACTGGTGTTTCAGCAGTTTTAAGAAGGGACATAGATTGTTGTGGATTAGGCCCAACAGACATACTGACTTCAGCGGAGGATGAGGGCAAGAGCAGCTGAGACATGTGTGAAATGGGAGTGAAGGTGGGTAGAGGTCTTTGGATGAAGTGGAAACTGGAAGGCAGTGGGCAGGAATCAAAATCTCCAGCCTGGATGAGATTTAGCTCTCAATTTAATTTCTCCTGTTTATAGGGCAAAAACCAAGAAGAGGGTAAATGAGGATCATTTATCTTTTAGACACAGAAAATGAAAGAAAATAATGATGATTTCCCTAAAGATCAGAAATGAGGCAATTATTTTTAAGATAGTCTGTATCTTTCTCCTGCCTCTCTGTTTCTATATTGTTTTACAGTGTTTCTGTGGATGTACCTACTTTTCTTCCTCCTTTTTTTGGCTGCATGGCACTGCATGTGGGATCTTAGTTTCCCCAACCAGGGATCGAATCCATGCCCCCGGCAGTGGGAGCACGGAGTCTTAACCACTGGACGGCCAGAGAAGTCCCTGGATGTACTTCAGAAGTCCACTTTTGAATGTCTTGTGTTTCTCTAGTTCTTTCAGGGGACTTGTGCCGTCAACAATTCCTTCTTTCTTATAAATGGTATATTTTTTTCTCCGCTGGTACCTTTCCCTCCTTTTATAATCAGTTTAAATGTGCATGTATATTTGAGACCAGGCTATAAAACTGAAAGAATATGGGCTCTGGCATCAGACAGACATGGGTTCTGATCCCAGCTAAGCCATCTACTAGCTGCTTGTGGCAACTTCTCTACATTTTTTGTCTTTATCTCTCCATTTTGACCCCTTTCTGTTTAATAAAATGAAATAAAGTTGATTTTTTCTCCAAATATTAATCCTTAGCTATGTGTTTCTTGGGTTCTTGAGGTTTGTGGGATAGAGTAGTTCTCAGTAAAAAGGCTTTTCCACTCCGATTGTAAGATTAAGAGCATACAGTAGCATGAATAAGGGACAGAAAACTTTAGAAATTTCAATTTGATTATAGAGGCAATTAGGAAATGCATTAATTTTGAAAGTGTGCAGTAAAAAAAAAAATCAGAATCATTTCAGCTTCATAGAGCTTTTAAAAGCTGCTCTATTTAGCTGAGCTCCCATAACTCCTACTTGTAATTTCTCTGGTGACACTATTTTGCTCCTTATTTTGTAACTATTTATTTTCATTCCCCTCAGCAGACTATACATTTCTGGAGGGTAGGATGTATGCCTGATTCATCTTTTTAGCTTTAAATTAAATTTAATTTTTAGTTAAATTAGTAAAAACCTTACGGTTTGAGGGGACTGCATTGTCAGCTCTTTAATGTGACTTCCTGGTTCATTTGTGCCTGAGCCTTTCAGAGTAGAAGTTTTCTATCCTTGTATTGTGCAGGAAACTCCTGCACACATCCAACTTGCCATCTTTCATCTGTTTTCATTTAACAATATATCTTGAAGTTTGTTCCATAGCAACACATGTAACACATTCTTTCAGATGGCTGGGTAAGATCCCCTGGGGGGTGATGATAAATTGAACAAGTGTGGAGAACTGGGCTTTGGAGCTCTTCACTGTTTAAAAAAATCAGGTAGGTAATGAGGAACCTGCAGATCAGAGGACAAGAAAAGCTCCTGAGGTGGAAGAGAACGAGGAGAGAGAATTCCATGCCACGACCATGTGAAGGAAGTGTATTAAGTAAAAGAGCGTGATCCACTGTGTTAACACTGTTGACAGACTGTGGATGGGCTGGGCAATCTGGGTGACATCCATGACCTTGACAAGAGTCACCTGGTGCCGTGGCGGAGTTTACTGAAAAGGGGAGCAGAAAAATAAGGTGATGGATGTGGAGGGAAATGTGGAGTCAGGGTTGTTTTCTTTTTAAGATTAGAGGTTGTCTTTTTAAACCAGGCTGTTCATAGTTTTCTTTACTGCTACATTCAATATCCTTTGTATTGGGATGGGGAGCATTTGTGGAGTGAGTGAAATGTAAAAGAGGAAGCAGGAAAGCCATAAGGAGGAGGCTCGAGTCAGTCAGTGGGGCCTCGGGACACCAGGTAAGTAGAATTCCTTGAGCAATTTAAGGGATCATGTTGGGGGCGGTGAAGGGGCCAGAGATACAGCCATATTCAGGAAATGAGCCAACCTCAATTGTCTTGGCTTCCTTTTATAAGAAACTAACACAGTTGATAATCACTACCAGGTAGGTAGTGTGGAGGTAGTATGGTTTCTAATTAGAACAGAGGTAGTATGGTTTCTAATTAGAACAGAGCTTGTTACACAGCACCTGAAAATCTCTTAAGTATCTTTAGCTTCTCACATAGTGCTGGGGGAGGGACTCTAACAACACTTCAGTCAAAACACATTCTGCAGAACCAAGGCAAATACTGACAGCAACACACCAAATTTCATTAGTCCTCTGGAATGGAAAATTAACTGCAGTAATTGTAGCTAAAACCGGACATATCCTATCAGAAGTTGATGCAGGAACATCTTGGGGGGTTTATAACTTTCAGTTTCTGCTCTAATTATGACATGGAAAATACCGGTGCAGTCCAAAGCCATATTTAAATAGTTTTTCATTAGAATTATGAATAGGAGAGAATCACTTTAAACCAAACAGCTCAGTGTATGCTGCTTCCATTTACCGAGATGCTTCAGAGCCTCTGATTTATATTATCCCAGTGATGGTCAGAGCGCCAGTCACCAGAGTTATGAGCACACTGAACTCCTTTATAATTTTACCTTCTTATCTAGTCTTCTACTGGTTTGAGATAACTTGCTATAAATATTCTTTCATCTCTTCTTTGATTGTTTTCATTTTGCCCCAATTTCTTCAAATCATGAAAAAAACCCTCAGTATGTGCCAATTTCTTTTTGTTATTTCAGGAGTGACAACTTGCCTTCATATTACTAATTTTATCTCCCTAATTGTTTGTTAAATCCACTTCCTCAGCCTTCCGTAAAGACTTTTCTTTGCCTGTCCAGGGGAAAGGAAGGGTGGATAGTAGTACGTTTCTCAATTTGACCTTTTAGTGGGCGCAAAGGAAGAGGGAGAGGAGATTCTAGAGTGTGGTGTCCTTTATTCTCTTTTTCTTATTTGTTTATTTTAATTACGACTGGGACATGACATGTGGTTATTATGAGGTTACTATACTCATAACAGGAAAACATTATCATTGTAAAAATTCAAGTGAAACAGTACGTAGTTTCAGATGTTTATATATTCTGGACACAATTCTTTTGTCAGAACAATGTTTTGTGAAAATTTTCTTCCGCTCTGTGGTTTGCCTTTGTATTTTTCTATGTAGCCTTCTGATAAAGCAGAAAACTTTAATTTTGATGAAGTCTAAGTGGTCCATATTTTCTTTATGATTAGAGCTTCCTGTGTCCAAAGAAGGTTTTTTTAACCTCAAAGTCACAAAGATCTTTTTTTTTTTGTAGTTTCTTTAGAAGCTTAATAGTTTTAGGTTTTATGTTCATCTTGGGAGAGGTCATCCAGAGGACATGACTGCCCGTGAGCTGGACCAGAGCAATGGGAGGCTCCTCACTCCATCCCCCATCCTTGGAATGCATGTTCTGCTCACAGTTCCCACAGTGGGAGCTGTTTTCAAGGATGCAGCCTTGAGAGATTAAGGTGTTATTGAGACCATCTGGACGGTATACATGACTGCATCCAGTTAAGGCCTCCATATAAACTTTAAAGATTCTGGTAGACAGGTGTGGAGATCTATTCATCTCGTGAACACTTGAGACCAGCCTCATATGTAAGTTCCCTTGCTTAGTAAACCTCCCACCTACCCATCTGGAGTGGTCTGCCTCTATCTTTGGCCTCTCCTTGCCCTCTGTGTATGGGGGCCAATTTCAGATTTCACTCTGGAAATTCCTGAATATGCAAACCAACAATTGGTAAGCCAGTCAGGAGACTGGAGAGTTGGGTTTTGGGAAAGCGGCATCTGTGGGGGACATCCCAAACTGGCCATTGACCTCTACGTGGGGAAGGGTGACCTGTATGTTAGATGCTTGTGGTCCTCCACGTGAATCCAGGGACACCCTGGAACCCTGACTGGCTTAGTGAGCTTGTTTGAGGAACTCTGCATGGTGCGCTGCAGCAAAGAAGGGAAATGAAGGGCTGACAGTGGGCTAGTCTCTACTGTGGGCAGTTCACTGGCCACTATGCCCAGCTAGAGATGGAAGCTCAAGTAGAAGTTGGAAGAAGAGCTGAGGTTGGAGAAGGGTGTGCAGTGTCCACTAGTCTGCTAGCTTCCGGGCTGGCAGACAAAGTGGGAGAGCAGAGTAAGAAGTTAGAGACTTTAGTGTGCTGGTTTGCAAAGCTAGGAGGGCACAAGCTGCTTAGGATTAAGGTCTAAGTGTGGGACAAAGCCTGACTGGGATGCTAAGAGGTGGAATTCCTGGGAAAGGAATTTGAATGAAGAAGAGGATGTTATGGTGATTGACATTGAAATGGATGAAATGCCCCTGCTGTCTGATCCCACCGATGGTTACAGAGGGCAAACCATTATAGTCAGGAAGTTCCCTTCGACGTTGCAGACTGGGCGTTCTCCCCACATCAACAGAATGGGCCCATTACATTGATGATATAATGTTAACACATGAGGACTTGGCTTTGCTGCAGGACACTCTGCAGGCTTTGCTGGAACCTCTGTGGAGGTGATGGACAATGAACCCACAGAAAATTCAAGACCCAGGCCCTGCCATCAAGTTTTTGGGAGCCATTTGTTTGGGTAAGATGTATATTGTCCCAGAAGCTTTGACTGATAATGTACAAACCTATCCAACCCCTAAGAACATGAAAGGAATTCAAGTTTTTATAGGGATTTGGAGGTTTTGGAGGTTTTTACTCCCCACCTGGCACAGTGCCGCCATCCCTATGCTGCCTGGTAAAGAAAGGGCGTGTATGGGACATGGATCAGAGCAGCAAGCCCCCCTTTGAGAAGGCAAAAATACTAGCGAAGCTGATTAAAGCTCTGGGCATCTCTCAAGCAGGGCTACCACTGGTGTTAGATGTGCCTGTAACCCTGGAAGGTATGGGTTGGTCACTGTGGCAAAGACAACAGAATACCCCTAAGATATTTGTCCCAGCTCTAAAAGGGGGCAGAAACCTGATATAACCCCATAGAGCAAGAGCTCCTAGCAATACACATTCCTCCAGGTAGAACCTCTCAGCGTATATGGTAAGAACTTCCCTTCCTATCAAGGGGTAGGTTAGGATGTTGCTTTCCTTCTCCCACAATCCCTTGTGCCCTTCTTTTCCAACCCCAGACCAGCAGGATGGCTCCTGCAAAGAAGGGTGCTGAGAAGAAGGGTCAGTCCACCATCAACAAGGTGGTGACCAGAGAATACACTGTTAACATTCACAAGGCATCCGTGGAGTCGGTTTCAAGAAGTGTGCCCCTCTGGCATTCAAAGAAATCCTGAAATTTGCCATGAAGGAGATGGGGACTCCAGATATACGCATTGACAGGAGCTATGCAACACACTATTTCTTTTTTTTATAAATTTATTTTATTTATTTATTTTTAGCTGCATTGGGTCTTTGTTGTTGCACACGCACTTTCTCTAGTTGCAGTGAGCGGGGGCAACTCTTCATTGCGTTGCGCGGGCTTCTCATGGCGGTGGCTTCTCGTTGTGGAGCACAGGCTCTAGGCGCACGGGCTTCAGTAGTTGTAGCACGTGGGCTCAGTAGTTGTGGCTCGCAGGCTCTAGAGTGCCAGCTTAGTAGTTGTGGTGCATGGGCTTAGTTGCTCCACAGCATGTGGGATCTTCCCGGACCAGGGCTCGAACCCGTGTCCCCTGCATTGGCAGGCGGATTCTTAACCACTGCACCATCAGGGAAGCCCCACAACACACTATTTCTTGCTTCTCAACCTAAAGTAGGTTGAGCAAAACCGCCCCAAAATATGTACCTGCAAACCTCCCTCTTATAAACATGACCTTGGAGGCGGTTGGAGCAGAGCCAAGTGGTCTGAGACAGCAATACTTTCCAAGGTCGAAGCTCAGTAGGAAACCTTAGCTCTGCAGGCAGCTTAAATGCTCATTTCCTTGAGTCTGGTACAAAGGCACACTGCACTGCAGAAGACTTAAGAGAAAAATGTGTGCACAGCACAGGAAGGAGCCCAGATCTTCTCTGATGAATTGAGTACTTCAGTTGTGTCATTAAGCTGGATCAAAAAAAAGTCATTTCACTTAAAAAAATTTGCTAATACAACTTCAAGCACCAGCTAGCTTAAATGACAGGCACTTCATAAAGTTCATTTTTATTATTCTCAGCTGAAAAGTAAATAACACTTCTGTGGGTGCCCTTCATATTAAAAGGCTTTATTTGCCCACAGTAGAGACTGTTTATTGACTAAAACCTTATCTATACTTCACAAGACAGATTGTGTTTCCCCATCACCTTTCAAAGAGATGTATCCAGTCCATACAGGAGAAAGGGAAGCAGTCTGATAAAAGAGACGCTAACTGAAAGAGCTCCCAATGACAATGACTGCAAAAGCTGGGACAATATGAGCAGTGAAACAAATAACATAGTATTGGATTATAACCCAGAAAATAAAATAAATATCCATGAGTCCATACTGACATAAATAAATAATATAAATAAGCATCAGCAAATATAAATACTGTATAATATCACTTATATGTGGAATCTAGAAAAATGATACAGATGAACTTATTTGCAAAGCAGAAATAGAGACACAGACATAGAGAACAAACTTATGGATACCAAGGGAGTAAGGGGGTGGGTGGGATGAATTGGGAGATTGGAATTGACATATATACATTACTGTGTATAAAATAGATAATTAATGAGAACCCCTTGCATAGCACAGGGAACTCTACTCAGTGCTCTGTGGTGACCTAAATGGGAAGGAAATCCAAAAAAGAGGGGGTATATGTATATGTATAGTTGATTTATTTTGCTGTACAGCAGAAACTAACATTGTAAAGCAACAATACTCCAATAAAAATTAATTTAAAAAATAAATAAGCATCAGCTGTACTTTTATAAAGGTAATTTCCCCAAAACAAGAGGCTACTGTCTTCTCAGGACTGAGTCATAAGTGTATACACATATAAATTGTTGAATAAATAAGTGCTAAAGACACAAATCTTCCTTAAGGAAGAATTCCAAAAAATGTAAGTACATATTCCCCCCTCCAGGAATTGGAGCTTAATTCCCCACACTTGAGGGTAGGCTAGACTTAATGACTCACCATTGTAAAAAATAGAGTAGAGAAAGGAAAAAATAGTACCTTTGTAGAGGAGAATCCTGGCAAGCACTACCTTAACCAAGTGATGAAGGTTTACATCCCCAGTGATGTCATGTGGATATGATATACTCTGATATGATGTAATGAGAAGGGCACTTCTCCATGGTATTCTTTACAAAAACCCATAGCCCCAGTTTAAACATGAGAAAAGCACCAGACAAACCAAGATCAGGAGTCATTCTGCAGGATACCTGGCCAGCACTCCTCAAGACCATCAAGGTCACGAAAGAGAAGCAAAGAGTGAGAAATTGTCACGGGCCAGAGGAGATGGGAAATGCGACAACTAAATACAATGTATGTCCTGGATTGAAACAGAAAGAGGGCATTAATGGAAAATCTGGTCAGATCCGAATAAAGTCTGGAGTTTGGCAACAGAGATAAGACTGGGAATGACAACAAAGCCTCATCTCATGTACCAGTTGTATCACTGGCTGCATGGACTGCTGTGTTGAACTTTCTAAGGTTGCATCTGAACTCAGCGTGACAATGCTGTGAATGGCAAGTGTTATTTGCTATGGGTGTGGGCAGGGGCTGGAGAGCATGCACCCTATATATTTGCCTTTTCTTGGTCCTATATTTGTTTGTTTACTTTGCATTTGACTGTCTTGCCTCACAAAGTAAATGTGTTTTGATTTTCCCATAGTTATATTATCTGACTCCCAAACTCACAATATTTACTTTGTCAATTTTTGCCTCATTTCCTTTTTCCTTCATCAATATTATGCTTATTAAGGGGGCCAAGGGAACTTTGTATGTTTCTTTTTACTCCTGATGAATCCTCTGAGTTGCTAAGCTATTAAGAGCCACAGTCCCTTCTAGAACACAGCTAATTAGATTTCACTATTTTCCAGCAAAGTGTTGAAATTGTTTATAGGGATTAGTAGCACTGATGAGAACTTAAAAGGGCACTGATATCTCTGCAAATATTATAGGATTATATATTTTGCTTTTTAAACTGTTACAGGTGAGGTGCTTCAGATATAATAGGAAAAAGAAATAGTTTCACCTCATATAAACCCCAACTCATGGGCCCTGGCTGCTGGAGTGCTGGACTGAGGATTCAGAGGTGGTAACCAGACTAAGCAAGAGTGTTGTGACTGATTAGTGATCAATCACTAGTAACTAGTCTGGATTGGTATCTGAAAAGCTAAGATTTTTTTATTTCCCTAGAATTAAAAAAAAAGTCAGTGTCCTTCCAAATGGCAGCAAATGTCTTGAGGACCATCATTTTTATTCAATCTAATTTCAATCGAGTTCTACCTAGAGAAAAATAAATTCTTCTAATCACCATGTTCCTGAATTCCAGCTTTTATGAGAAAAGTGATAGAATTGTGACCCTCCATGCTACTTTTTTATTGTTTATAAGAAATACAGCAAGGTAGTAATATAACTTTTTCCCCTTCTACAACTGCACAGATAGTAAATAACAGCCTTCTAGATGTTGGAAATAATAAACATTACCAGAATTTGTTCTGCAACATGTGAAGGATGCCACCATGAATTTTTTTTTTTTTTTTTTTTGCAGTACGCGGGCCTCTCACTGTTGTGGCCTCTCCCATTGCGGAGCACAGGCTCCGGACGCGCAGGCTCAGCGGCCATGGCTCACGGCCCCAGCCCCTCTGCGGCATGTGGGATGTGGGATCTTCCCGGACCGGGACACGAACACGTGTTCCCTGCATCGGCAGGCGGACTCTCAACCACTGCGCCACCAGGGAAGCCCCTCACCACCATGAATTTTTAATTAACATTTTTTTCCAATACTTCAGATGTGTAGGGCTAATAGAATAGATAATGGCAGTTTCCTTGGGTGAAGATTATGTGGAGAAATATATTTACCACACAAAGTAAGAGGCAGTGATAGGAGGAGAAATGTACAGAGAAGAAAAGATTCCAGTAAATTTAGTTTGTGATACAGTGAGAAGCATTCCAATCCTAGACAGATAAGAGCATTCACCTTCCTCCCATCTCAGTCTGACAATACATGGTTTTCGAAGTCAAGATGTGATTAAAAAGTTTCCCCTTGTTGTAATGTATACCGTACATAGGTGTAGATATGTCACATATACTGTATACAAATGGATGCACACATTCAATTTTATTCAATTCTCCAAACCTGGGTAGACACAATTGGACAGATACTATTGGAGCTAAAGGTTGATTGTGGTCCTTGCCTTGAGGTGCTCACACTTCACCAGGAAAGATAGACCTGGTTTCTCTAAATCAGGTGAAGCTAGACTGATAGAGGACCTCCCCTCCCCTCATGTTAATTGATTGTTCCTAGCGATAATGGTACCTCACTGCTGTGTACTGACCAGCACTATTCAAGTTCCTTTGGCCTGGAAGACCTTCCTTCATTTCCTCTCCTCATTTGAATCCTACTTTTTTCTAAGGACCCAGATCTCATTCCATTTATGAGGTCTTTTCTGACATTCCTAAAGTTATTTCTTTAAATATCCAAGACTGAGTTGAGATTTTAGAGGGCTCAGCCATTATAAAAATATTTTGATGTTCCTTCTATGTCTAATTTTAAAATGCTACACAATTTAAGTATAAGGGAAAACCACAAGTTCTTACTTTTTTTTTTTTGCGGTATGCGGGCCTCGCACCGCATCCGGATGCGCAGGCTCAGCGGCCATGGCTCACGGGCGCTGCCGCTCCCCGGCATGTGGGATCTTCCGGGACCGGGGCACGAACCCGTGTCCCCTGCATCGGTAGGCAGACTCTCAACCACTGCGCCACCAGGGAAGCCCTTAAGTTCTTACTTTTGATGATCATTTTAATTCCTTTTAATGACATATCAAGGATGAAATTGTCTCAAAAGCTTTCTTTTAGAGAAAAAGGTAGCAGAGAAGTCTCTATTTTTGGTGCTCCTGCAATGGAACCTTAAAAATGTACTTGAATTCCTTTGGGGGTAATATAGCGCTATTCAGCCCTGGATTGAGAACACTGTCCTTGTTTCCTTAGTTCACAGCCTAGCAAGTGGCACAGAGTAGAAGTTCATTTTTCCCTTTTTTATGCTTTTATTTATTTTATTTTTATTTTACATTGGAGTTTAGTTGATTTACAGTGTTGTGTAGTTTCAGGTATACAGCAAATTGATACAGTTATACATATACGTATATCTATTCTTTTTCAGATTCTTCTCCCATATAGGTTATTACAGAGTATTAAGTAGACTTCCCTGTGCTATACAGTAGGTCCTTGTTGATTATCTATTTTATATATAGTAGTGTGTATATGTTAATCCCAACCTCCTAATTCATCCTCCTAAAAAAATGTAGAAGTTCAATAAGCATTTGATGAATGACTGAGTGAATAAACTGTAGTTAATTATTGTCACTTCACATATGTTGATTATTAATGTGGTATCCAGAACAAAATAGGTGTTAGTAAATTGTTGTTTGATGATGTTTGTGGTGAGCTATACATCAAACTTGTGCCTCTTGTTCCTTACTTTACGTTTATCACTCTCAAGTTGCCATTCAATCAAGAACTATATTTTCTACCCTCCTCTCCCCCTTCCCTTGCACCTGGGTTTGATTTTGTGATAATTTCTCATCAATGAAGTGTGAGCAAAAGTGATGTGTATTATTTCTGGGCCATGCCCTAAAAAAGCAGGAGTGTTTCTCCATGCTTTCTTTTTTCATTGGGTGAATTCAGAAGATTATGAGGCCTTGAATGGCAGGACCAAAAGACAAAGGAGGCTGTCTGAAATCACCATGTAGAGGAGAGCTACCTTTCAATCAGGAGTTCCTGTGTTGAACCATTATCTGAGCAAGAAAGCAATTTCTGCTGTGTCAAGGTACTGACATTTCAGGGATTATGTGCTATAATACTTGGGGTTACTCTAACCTATAGAGAATTGTAATTAAGTACTTAAAATTAGTGTCCCTGTCTTTTCTTTCTGGTGGCTTACTCTTGCCATTGGTTAAGGGCACAGTATTAGAATCCAAGTCATGGATGGGCTCCTTGTGAAGGCCAGAGAGTTGCTCTAAACACTGAAGCTCAGAGGGCTGTGCTTTGGTTTTAAGGAAGGCTGATTGAGAGACTGTGGATTGATCAAATTCATTTATCCACTTTATGAAAAACATCTCAGAGTCATGGACTTCCTAGTGAGAGGAGAATTATAGACCCCTCTACCTTGGAAGACAATTTTATATTTAACACACATGTATATGAAACCACCACTGCTTTTGTTTCTTAAGTCTAAAGATGTGGCCTTTTGAGGCCTAAATACATGTGCCCAGACATAGAATGTGTTAGGGAGGTGAGGCTTTACCTTAAAAATCAAAGCCATTGCAACAAAGGCCACAGCAACTAAGATCAAAATACCTCCAGGAAATGGATCATATTGGAATTTCTTGCAACAATAGGAAGGATGAACTATGTTAATCAGCCCAATTTGTAAAATTTTTTATAATACTTCCAAAAATATGTGAGTATAGGCCAAAATAAAGTTGAATTTAATCAGAGGGATTGATCAGGAAAAACATAAGTAAAAGTCAAATAACTCTAGAATTACATACCTATTTAAATAACTGTCATTTCATTGCAATTCAAGATATGATCTCTGACTTTTTAAAAGTTTTATCTATTGGTTATTTTTGAAAGCTAATTTCCTAGTGAGATGAATAGTTTTATTCAATTAGAAATAGAGAAAAAATTTGATTTGAAACATTTTCAGACTACTGAAATGCATTTCTGTGATGATTTTTAAGCTTTTACTATACTCTGGTTATATTTTCATGGGCAATGAAATGATTCAGAACTATATGACTCCAATAATGGATACAACTCTAAAGCTAACCAAACTCACTGAAAAACAAAATTAAGATGGCTGAGCAGAAAGGATTCTTTGGCTCTAGAAGGGTTAGTGGCAACAACTTTTGTTGATTTTAAAACAAAATATTGAGAGGGCAGACAGCAGAAGCAAGAAGAACTACAACACTGCAGCCTGTGGAATGAAAACCACATTCACAAAAATATAGACAAGATGAAAAGGCAGAGGGCTATGTACCAGATGAAGGAACAAGATTAAACCCCAGAAAAACAATTAAATGAAGTGGAGATAGGCAACCTTTCATAAAAAGAATTCAGAATAATGATAGTGAAGAAGATCCAGGACCTCAGAAAAAGAATGTAGGCAAAGGTCGAGAAGATGCAAGAAATGTTTAACAAGAGCTAGAAGAATTAAAGAACAAACACCTAGAAGAATTAAAGAACAAAGAGAGATGAACAATACAATAACTGAAATGAAAAATACACTAGAAGGAATCAGTAGCAGAATAACTGAGGGAGAAGACCAGATAAGTGACCTGGAGGACAGAAAGGTGGAATTCACTGCCACGGAACAGAATAAAGAAAAAAGAATGAAAAGAAATGAAGATCGCCTAACAGACCTCTGGGACAACATTAAACGCACCAACATTCACATTATAGGGGTCCCAGAAGGAGAAGAGAGAGAGAGGAAGGACATGAGAAAATATTTGAAGAGATTATAGTTGAAAACTTCCCTAACATGGGAAAGTAAATAGCCACCCAAATCCAGGAAGCACAGAGAATCCCAGGCAGGATAAATCCAAGGAGAAACATGCTGAGACACATAGTAATCAAACTGACAAAAATTAAAGGCAAAGAAGAATTATTAAAAGCAACAAGGTAAAAATGACAAATAACATACAAGGTAACTCCCATAAGGTTAACAGCTGATTTCTCAGCAGAAACTCTACAAGCCAGAAGGGAGTGGCACAGTATATTTAAAGTGATGAAAGGGAAGAACCTACAACCAAGATTACTCTATCCAGAAAGGATCTCATTAGATTCGATGGAGAAATCAAAAGCTTTACAGACAAGCAAAAGCCAAGAGAATTCAGTACCACCAAGTCAGCTCTACAAAAAAATGCTAAAGGAACTTCTCTAAGTGGGAAACACAAGAGAAGAAAAGGACCTTCAAAGACAAACCCAAAACAATTAAGAAAATGGGAATAGGAACATACATATCGATAATTACCTTAAATGTGAATGGATTAAATGCTCCAACCAAAAAAACACAGGCTCACTGAATGGATACAAAAACAAGACCCATATATATGCTGTCTACAAGAGACCCACTTCAGACCTAGGGACACATACAGACTGAAAGTGAGGGGATGGAAAAAGATATTCCATGCAAATGGAAATCAAAAGAAAGCTAGAGTAGCAATACTCATATCAGAGAAAATAGACTTTAAAATAAAGAATGTTACAAGAGACAAGGAAGGACACTACATATTGATCAAGGGATCAATCCAAGCAGATATAACAATTATAAATGTATATGCACCCAATATAGGAGTACCTCAATACATAAGGCAAATGCTAATAGCTATAAAAGAGGAAAGTGATGGTAACACAATAATAGTGGGGGACTTTAACACCTCACTTACACCAATGGACAGATTATCCAGACAGAAAATTAAGAAGGAAACACAAGCTTTAAATGACACACTAGACCAGATAGATTTAATTGATATTTATAGGATATACCATCCAAAACCAGCAGATTACACTTTGTTCTCAAGTGCACATGGAACATTCTCCAGAATAGGTCACATCTTGGGTCACAGATCAAGCCTCGGTAAATTTAAGAAAATTTAAATCATATCAAGCATTTTTTCCAACCACAGCGCTATGATATTAGAAATAAATTACAGGGAAAAAAAAAAAAAAAACCCCAAACACATGGAGGTTAAACAATACGTAACTAAATAACTAAGAGATCACTGAAGATATCAAAGAGGAAATCAAAAAATACCTAGAGACAAATGACAATGAAACCACGATGATCCAAAACCTATGGGATGCCGCAAAAGCAGTTCTAAGAGGGAAGTTTATAGCAATACAATCCTACCTCAAGAAACAAGAAAAATCTCAAACAATCTAACCTTACACCTAAAGGAACTAGAGAAAGGAGAACAAACAAAACCCAAAGTTAGTAGAAGGAAAGAAATCATAAAGATCAGAGCAGAAATAAATGAAATAGAAACAAAGAAAACAATAGCAAAGATCAATAAAACTAAAAGCTGGTTCTTTGAGAAGATAACCAAAATTGATAAACCTTTAGCAAGACTCATCAAGAAAAAGAGGGAAAGGACTCAAATCAATAAAATTAGAAATGAAAAAGGAGAAGTTACAATGGACACCGCAGAAATACCAAGCACCCTAAGAGACTACTACAAGCAACTCTATGCCAATAAAATGAACAACTTGGAAGAAATGGACAAATTCTTAAAAAGGTATAACCTTTCAAGACTGAACCAGGAAGAAATAGAAAATATGAACAGACCTATCACAAGTAATGAAATTGAAACTGTGATTAAAAATCTTCCAACAAACAAAAGCCCAGGACCAGATGGCTTCAGAGGTGAATTCTATCAAACATTTAGAGAAGAGCTAACACCCATCCTTCTCAAACTCCTCCAAAATACTGCAGAGGAAGGAACTCATTCTGCGAGGCCACCATCACCCTGATACCAAAACCAGACAAGGATACTAAAAAAAAGAAAATTACAGACCAATACCACTGATGAATATAGATGCAAAAATCCTCAACAAAATACTAGCAAACAGAATCCAACAGCACATTAGAAGGATCATACACCATGATCAAGTGGGATTTATCCCAGGGATGCAAGGATTCTTCAGTATACACAAATCAATCAATGTGATTCACCATATTAACAAATTGAAGAATAAAAACCATATGATCATCTCAATAGATGCAGAAAAAGTGGGTTTTTTGTTGTTTTTTTTGCAGTACGTGGGCCTCTCACTGTTGTGGCCTCTCCCACTGCAGAGCACAGGCTCCGGACACGCAGGCTCAGCGGCCATGGCTCACGGGCCCAGCTGCTCTGTGGCATGTGGGATCTTCCCGGACCGGGGCACGAACCCGTGTCCCCTGCATTGGCAGGCGGACCCTCAACCACTGCACCACCAGGGAAGCCCCAGAAAAAGTTTTTGACAAAATTCAACACCCATTTATGATAATAACTCTCCAGAAGGTGGGCATAGAGGGAACCTACCTCAACATAATCAAGGCCATATACGACAAACCCACAGCAAGCATCATTCTCAATGGTGAAAAACTGAAAGCATTTCCACTAAGATCAGGAACAAGAGAAAGATCTCCACTCTTACCACTGTTATTCAACATAGTTTTGCAAGTCCTAGCCACGGCCATCAGAGAAGAAAAAGAAATAAAAGGAATACAAATTGGAAAAGAAGAAGTAAAACTGTCACTGTTTGCAGATGACATGACACTATACATAGAGAATCCTAAAGATGCCACCAGAAAACTACTAGAGTTAATCAATGAATTTGGTAAAGTTGCAGGACACAAAATTAATGCACAGAAATCTCTTGCATTCCTATACACTATCAACAAAGGATCAGAAAGAGAAATTAAAGAAACAATCCCATTCACCATTGCAACCAAAAGAATAAAATACCTAGGAATAAACCTACCTAAGGAGGTAAAAGACCTGTACTCAGAAAACTATAAGACACTGATGAAAGAAATCAAAGATGACACAAACAGATGGAGAAATATACCATGTTCTTGGATTGGAAGAAGCAATATTGTGAAAATCACTATACAACTGAAAGCAATCTACAGATTCAATGCAATCCCTCTCAAAATGCCAATGGCATTTTTTATAGAACTAGAACAAAAAAAATGTTAAAATTTGTGGGGAGACACAGAAGATCCCAAATAGCCAAAGCAATCTTGAGGGAAAAAAACGGAGCTGAAGGAATCCAGCTCCCAGACTTCAGACTATACTACAAAGCTACAGCAATCAAGACAATATAGTACTGGCACAAAAACAGAAATATAGATCAATGGAACAGGATAGAAAGCCCAGAGACAAACCCACACACCTGTGGTCAACTAATCGATGACAAAGGAGGCAAGGATATATAATGCAGAAAAGACAGTCTCTTCAATAAGTGGTGCTGGGAAAACTGGACAGCTACATGTAAAAGAATGAAATTAGAACACTCCCTAACACCATACACAAAAATAAACTCAAAATGGATTAAGTACCTAAATGTAAGACTGGACACTATAAAACTCTTAGGGGAAAACATAGGAAGAACACTCTTTGACATAAATCACAGCAAGATCTTTTTTGACCCACCTCCTAGAGGAATGGAAATATAAACAAAAATAAACAAATGGGACCTAATGAAACTTCAAAGCTTTTGCACAGCAAAGGAAACCATAAACAAGACGAAAAGACAACCCTCAGAATGGGAGAAAATATTTGCAAATGAATCAATGAACAAAGGATTAATTTCCAAAATATACAAACAGCTCATGCAGCTCAGTATTAAAAAATCAAACAACCCCATCAAAAAATGGGCAGAAGACCTAAATAGATATTTCTCCAAAGAAGACATACAGATGACCAAGAAGCACATGTAAAGCTGCTCAACATCACTAATTATTAGAGAAATGCAAATCAAAACTACAATGAGGGATCACCTCGCACTGGTTGGAATGGGCATCATCAGAAAATCTACAACAACAAATGCTGGAGAGGGTGTGGAGAAAAGGGAACCCTCTTGCACTGTTGGTGGGAATGTAAATTGATACAACCACTATGGAGAACAGTATGGAGGTTCCTTAAATAACTAAAAATAGAATTACTATATGACCCAGCAATCCCACTACTGGACATGTACCCAGAGAAAACCATAATTCAAAAAGACACATACACCCCAATGTTCATTGCAGCACTATTTACAATAGCTAGGTCATGGAAACAACCTAAATTCCCACTGACAGACGAATGGATAAAGAAGATGTGGTTCATATATACAATGGAATATTACTCAGCCATAAAAAGGAACGAAATTAGGTCATTTGTAGAGACGTGGATGGACCTAGAGACTGTCATACAGAGTGAAGTAAGTCAGAAGGAGAAAAACAAATATCATATATTAACACATATAGGTGGAATCTTGAAAAATGGTACAGATGAACCTGCTTGCAAGGCAGAAATAGAGACACAGATGTAGAGAACAAAGGTATGTACACCAAGGGGGAAAGTGGTGGGAGGGGGATGGTGGAGGTGGGATGAATTGGGAGATTGGGATTGACACATATACACTAATATGTATAAAATAGATAACTAATAAGAACCTGCTGTATAAAATTCAATAAATAAATAGTAAAAAAGTAAAATAAAACCAAATGTTACATACTGTATTGGGTGTCTGAACAATAACCTTAAAAACAAATGATCAAGCAAAAAAAATAGCATTTCAAATGGTACCCAGGAAAATTTGTCCATAGGAAGTACAAGACAGATGAGCTGGATGTCATTATCTGAAGTAATTACTGTCTTTTTCAAAACTGAAATGTGGCTTCCCTGGTGGCGCAAGTGGTTGAGAGTCTGCCTGCCGATGCAGGGGACATGGGTTCGTGCCCTGGTCCAGGAAGATTCCACATGCCACGGAGCGGCTAGGCCCGTGAGCCATGGCCTCTGATCCTGCACGTCCGTAGCCTGTGCTCCACAACGGGAGAGGCCACAACAGTGAGAGGCCCGTGTACCACACACACAAAAAAAAACTGAAATGATTTTTGTCATGATTTTATGAGGTCTTGAAGTTACTTAACCTTTTAAATTTTTTACTTGATCAGCAAGAATTACAGCAGAAACAAAAAGTACTCGGCTCCCATAGACACGCTAACAGGGTCCAAAATTGCCAGGACTTCTTGGGAAGAAGAATGGATCTTTATAATTCCCTTTCCACCCCAAATCTCAAATTCTACTCTAATAAAGTTATAGAATCTGTTACTATAATTGCAATTGGAGAGCTTATCAGTGGAAGAATAGTTTAAGAGATCAGAGGCTAAATGAGAGATATTAAACTCTAAATTCCCATAGTGGAATTCTTAAAAAGAACTTTAGAAATACAATGAATCATTCAAACTGGTTATTAAAAAATCCCACACACAAAAAATATTAGAGGAAAGACCTTTGCTAATGACATTAGACTGGTAAGACTTTTTCTTGGTGGTAACATGTCAAATTTATTCATACTCAGCAGTTGAAGCGTGTTAATAAACAGGTAAATACTACATGAACTAGCACATATTAATTATGTGTATGTATTCAGTGGAAAGTAAACTAACAAGCAGTTTCATATTGGGATACTTGTTGAATGAAGACTGATGAAAAAATACAAGTAAGAGAATAGTGTAGCATCTGCTCCTGAGTCTGATGTTCAACAAAGTGAACTATTAGTACTTTTGGCACAATTGATAACTGTCTAAACTGAAGATTTTTACTGTGTTATTCAATATAGTGAGTACTTATTGAGTAATGGAACTGTAGCAAGGTCAAAACTGAGTCAAATTTTAAATATGCTGATGTGAGATAAAATACAATTACAGTGTCTTTCTCTTTTCTTTTTTGTTGTTCACTTCATCTCTTAACTTGGTTCAGAAAGAAGTGGTTTGAATGGTATGTTTTCAGAGCATGTGGCAAAAATCATGGGAAAAAGAGAATCTGGTAAAGGCATGAGAGCGTTTCTGGAAGAGTGTTCAGGAGTTTTGCCTTTCAGCTTTCATCAAACTTGTCTGAGTGGAAGGTCTCCAGTGTCGTGTAGAGTGAATATGACGTGGACAGCCCTCAGAGTGCTAGGACTCAAGACCTGGCTTTGCTACTTGCCAGTTCTTTGACTTGGAGGAAGCTCAGGGCTGTTTCTTGTTCTTAGTATTTTCTTATAGTCCTCACTAAACTTGTCCTGATTTATTAATTCAACATGTATTTACTGAGCACCTACTCTATGTCAGTTACTCTTCCACTTGTTGGGGATATGGTGTAAACAAAACAGATAAAAAAACTTTGCCTTCCACAAATTTATATCCTATTCCTAGCCTAATTTATTTAAAATAAAATGTTAATTATGGCTCCTTTAGAAACAGACTTAAAAGTGCATTTAATATAATTCCTAGGACAATAAAAATTATGGAGAATGTTTTAACTGTATACACCATACATACGTACCTCTTTATTCTTCATATGCAAACACTCCTCAAAACTTGAGAGTGGTTATTAAGTTATTAATGTATTTGATCAGATTAACCTAACAGCATTATTTGCATATTTACTATATTATCTCTTATTAGGACAAAAGTAAGTAATTGTCTTCAGAAAAGATAATACCACCAATGTGTTTGACTTCATACTTTTAAGTAAGAGCTTTACATTTTCCTCATCATCTTTCAGTCACTAAAAATTCCTGATCCCAGAACTTGAGGTATGTATATATATTTTGAAAACATATCTTTAAAGTTTGACCAGAAGAACCTAGCAATCATGAAATGTATGTTCCTAATACAGCAGCTCCCAAATCAACACTTTGTAGAAATTACTTATGTCTTAGGAAAGGATTTTCTTTCTGGGTTTTGCTAAATTCAGTTGAAACAACGGAGTTACATTTTAAGTTAGATCTAAAAAATGGTTCTCTGTTGCAAACTGTAAATGACTCAAGTTCAGGAAAGATGAAAGGGAAGGATATTATTACTAATAGTTTAAGATAAACCCTGCTTATTTATAGAAACCAAAACATGAATTTGCATCATTTCTTTTACATATTAAAGATGTTTCTGAATTTGCAATGCATTCTGCCATCCTTAACTAAGCTTTTTTACATGTCCCTTGCCCTGCCCTGTCTCTGTCTCTGTCTCTGTCTCTCTCTGTCTCTCTCTCTCTCTCTCTCTCTGTTTTCTCTAATCACATAAGGTGGACTTCACAGGGGAAGTTTCAGGGTGTGAAAATTGCATGGTAAATAGAATATAATTAAGCTATGTGGCCTGATAATGAATCAGTAATATGCTATATTCCATATAGATTTGACTGGCTTTCATTCAAATTACCCAGTTTCATTCTTTTATTTTTAGAACTTTCATATTTTATAATCTTTGTTCCATTTATTTTCCCAAGAGAGAACGCTCAGTATCTTTTAAATTCGGCACAGATTCCAGACTGGTCTTTAGAACCTTAAAAACCCTTTGTTGGGAAGAAAAACAGGTAATTACACTGAAGACACAAATTCGATTCATCAGTCTGATGGGATGTAGCGTACACTGTGGGGCTCATCCCAGACCCCTCTCCGGGGCTGACCCAGCCCTGGGTCCTCCGTCCATCAGTCCTTCTTTCTTCACTTCCTTGCCGGTGAACCTCCTCAGAGGACTCCCCAGCCAAACTTCTGTACACAATTCTCCATCTCAGTCTGTTCTGAGGAGACCGAATCTAAGACAGAAGGGGAGCGGTCTAGGACAGTGTCTCCAATCTTTCTTTATTCCTCAAAGACCAGTAAAGGTGTAAAATTTTCTAAAGCACATTTAGAAGGTAGGTGTTTTCTAGAGAGAACTGAGGTAGGGAGTAGGTTATTTGGACACTTGGGTAACTGTGGTAGAAGTACAGAGGAGGTAGATACTTATGGGGAAAAAGTGGTCTGTAATTAAGAAGAATGAAAAGAGATAGGGCTTTTAATGCCTTAAGACAAGCCTCCTGGATGTGTCAGTTGCCTCTGATACAGAGCTGGAGGACACTGTAATTCGAGGCCAAGTTTGGAGCCTGGTTCTCATTCCTGAAGGAGTGATGGATATTGCTAGAGGGACATGTAGAGGGGCTCAGGGTGCAGAGGCATCCCTCAAGGGAGGAAGGAAAGCTTCATTTTCTATGAAAAACAAATGAAGTGTTTGAGATATAGTGGATGTGTCTGACCAGTATTGCTGGAGACACTGGGGTAAAAGAATGAAGGCATCAGCTCTAGACTGTTAGGTTCAAATCCTGGCCCTATTGCTTACTAGGTTGTCTTTGGTTAAGTTACTTGAGACTAGTTAAGTTCTCTGAGACTAGCAAATGGGACTTAATATCAAAGGACAGTTGTGAGAATTAAATAGTGTATGTAACACACATAATACACTGTGTAGTAGGTATTAAATATGAAGGTAATTACTTATTTACCTATGTAAATAGTACCAGTTTGTAGGGAATACTTCAGCCTCAGCAGGGGCTGAATAGCTCTTTCCTCTGTTCTAGGACATCGAAGAAGATATAAAGGATAGTAAGGAGAGTTTCTTCAATGGAGTTGAATTACGAAGTATGGACCTACTCTAGGGCATAAATTATCCTTTCATTCCTCATAGCTTTGTGGAGTCATTACTCAGGCATGTAAATATTTACCTATGAAATGGTAAACATAATTTATGCAATTCAGGGAAATGCCAAGGTTCATGGGAGGCTAGAACTCTTAGACTCTCAGAAACTCACTGAGGATTTTAATGTCGTCCACTGGTTTCTTTATCTAAATTTTAATTTAGAGTATTTAGCATTCTCTACATTAGTTTAAAAGCCTTTCAGAGCCCTCCTACACTGTTGGTAGGAATGTAAATTGTGTAGCCATTATGGAAAACAGGATGGAGGTTCCTTGAAAAACTAAAAATAGAGTTACCATATGATCCAGCAATCCCTCTCCTGGGCATATATCTGGAAAAGATGAAAACTCTAATTTGAAAAGATATGTGCACCCCAGTGTTTATAGCAGCACTATTTACAATAGCCAAGACATGGAAGCAACCTAAATACCTGCTGACAGATGAATGGATAAAGAAGATGTGGTATACACAAACAGACAGACAGACAGACACACACACACACACACACACACACACACACACACACACACACTCTCAATGGGTATTACTCAGCCATAAAAAAGAATGAAATAATGACATTTGAAGCAACATGGATGGACCCAGAGATTATCATACTAAGTGAAGTATGATATGAGACAGAGAAAGACAAATACCATTTTATATCATTTATATGTGGAATCTAAAAAAGTGATACAGGGCTTCCCTGGTGGCGCAGTGGTTGAGAGTCCGCCTGCCAATGCAGGGGACACGGGTTCGTGCCCCGGTCCGGGAAGATCCCAAAAGCCGCAGAGCGGCTAGGCCCGTGAGCCATGGCCGCTGAGCCTGCACGTCCAGAGCCTGTGCTCTGCAACGGGAGAGGCCACAGCAGTGAGAGGCCCACGTACCGCAAAAACAAAACAAAACAAAACAAAACAAAACATAAAAAAGTGATACAAATGAACTTATTTACAAAACAGAAATAGACTCACAGGCATAGAGAATAAACTTATGGCTACCAAAGGGGAAAGCTGGGGGGAGGGATAAATTAGGAGTTTGGGATTAACAAATACACATTACTATATATGAAATAGATAAACATCAGGGATCTACTGTGTAGCACAGGGAAGTATATTCAATATCTTGTAATAACCTATAATGGAAAAGAATCTACAAAAGAATATATACATGTATATATAACTGAATCACTCTGCTATACACCTGAAACTAACACTGTAAATCAACTATACTTCAATTTTTAAAAAAAGCCCTTTCAAACTAAAGCTACCAGTAAGTAGCAAAACTGATGGTTCCTATTAGGTATGGTACTTAGAGTTAATGTTTGAAGTACAGAATTTTAAAGCTAGGCGTGACATCAGAGCCTCTGTTGCCTTCCATATTTTTTTTTAATTTAACCCTTTTATTTTTTTTAACATCTTTATTGGAGTATAATTTTATGGAAATAAAAGAGAAGCTCGAGGGGTAAAGGGACTTGCAGCGTCCTACAGCTTGTTAATGAAAAGACAGATCATAACCAGTGCCTCCAGACCCAAAGTCCAGAACATTTTCCACTGCAGCACACAACCTACACAATCAGTTCCTGAAAAGATAGACATGATGAGCTAGTGGTGGCACTCAGGTCATCTGGACACACGGCCTCTCCGTTGATCAGTAAATTAACCACATACACCTACCTACGCTCCCAGACACAATTTATACTCATAATGACTCAGAAGAGAAATATGAATCGAATGTGAATGAGTATAACTTGGAGGTGGAATCAAAGCAAATGATCTCAAGTTACATAAACACTTTGCTTTTGACAGTAATAAAGTACTGACAAGATTGTGGAACTAGGAGAGTGATTCTGCCTGACGGAAAAAGGATTGGATTTACTGTCAGAAAGTTAATGATTATGAAATACGTATTTGTTTATACTCAGAAAGTTGTCACCGTGAAGTGTGAAGACTAAAAACTAACATTAAGAAAATGGGAAGGATTCTAAAGTATACACTTTTGCCCAAAACGTGTACCAATGCTGTTGTGGAACCAAGTATCTCCATTTCTTAATGAGTCCCTCCCATGCACTCATTCAGGCAGCATCTGTGTTGGGTGGTGTCTGCCCTGTCAGGTCCTTCTCCACCCTTGAATCTATTTGGGCTTTAGAAACTGACTTCTTCAGACAGGATGAGCCAGCTCCCCTACCCTCAGCTTTTGTGTGGATTTGGTCAGTGAGAGGTCAGAGGATGGGGAGAGAGTGAGGTTGGTGCATGTATGATCCTGGCTTCTTCCTTGTTGGGCTGCAGTTTGGCAGTTTCTGCACCCCTCTTCCTAAGGTCAAAGTTCCTGCCAGGCATCCTGGTCCCCTAGCCTTGACTCCCACAGGCTAGCTTCTGAGAAAATTCCCTCCTCGCCCCTTTGGGCTTAGGAATGAGTGGTAATAGTTTTTCACTGCTGTCAATCCTAGGCTCCCCCATCACCCCTGTGGCTTCCTTTAATCCTGTCTACTCTTTTGTAAATATTCCCTTCATTAAAATCTCTTCAAATACCCTTTTAGTTTGTGCCTTACGTTTCCTGCTGGAACTTTCACTGATATAGGCATGCACCTAATTTATACATGCACTGCAGTGTATCGTCATTAAATATCTTAAAGGCTCCAGTGGCCTCTATGCACGTGCTGAGTTCCCCAACTACACCGTAACAAATTTGAATACATATGCAACCATTTTGCCATGGCCAGGAGGCAGTTTTCTTATATCTGTTCATGTCAAAACTCTTTAAATACATCTTATTTTATTCCTTCTTGTCCTTTTCCCTGTCATGGTAATTTTTCTGACCACCTACAATTATTATTCATTCTCCAGCAATAGTTTTAACTTTCTTGAGTCATGACTCATTTGCGAACCAGATGAAAACATAATTTTTCTCCCAAGAATAGTACATAAAACATATGCATAACAAATTCGCGTATAATTTATTTTACTCAACTGGAAATTGCTTTTGACCAGAATAATTTATTCATGGACAAAATCATGTAAAATCTAATAGTGCCTTTCTGGAAAAATTGGAATAAATCTAATTTGTGCAAAAAAAACAAAAACAAAAACCACCCCTCCTAAAAAGTAAACATTAACTCTGTCCAAATTAAGACTTCTGATATTAAACTTGAAAAGGGGGTTGACATAGCAATGTGAAAGTTATCTTGGGCACTAAATTGATTTTGATATTTTTATTTTGATGGCAGCTGGTGCTAAAAACTGTGACTCAATGGTGGGTTGTTGTCAAAGAACATCAAAATTTTCCAGGATTCTTTTGGGTTGAATTTATATAGCGTTATTTCCTTTGTCCCCAAATCAGTGAGTGTAAACTTGGCCAAGCTGGTATTATTGATTTTCTCTATGCCAGAAAAGAAAGGATTATGAATTCACATTGAAGTTTTAAAGTTGTCTAAACAGAAGGAATCTGCAAAAGGAGCCTCTTTCCAGCAACAGAATGTAATAAGCAGTGCTTTCCATGAAAAATATTAAAAATTTGATTTTCCTTTGCCAACTTTCAATCCACAGAGGAATGAGTGAAAGTGAAGGAGACTCTCATGGTGAGTGAGTGAGTGTGTGTGATATTGAATAAGGAAAAGCTGATATATTTTCTCTTTTAAACAATCATTATGTTGATGAATGGTCTGTGGGATAGAAAAGAAGGAATAACTTTTCCTTGAGTGTGTTTCAAGTATTCTAATAATTTCAGGATTTGGTCAAGGGTGTCCCTAGAGTAAAAATTCTACCAGTATCTCTTTTCTCTTAACTTAAAGATTTTATTATTTGTAAGCAGAGTGAAGAGGAGGTCCATGTATTAGGTGGCCTGGTGGAGTGAGGAGGGTACATGTGTAGGATAGCCCGGAGCGGGGTATCAGAGCATAAGCAGGGTGACAAGGGCATCCACATGGGGGCCAGTGGCCTGGCATGGAAGTGTCAGAACGAAGTGGTTGAAGAGGGTATACATATGGAGTGGAGTTTCAGTGACTGAACACGGTACGGAGGACATCCATGTGTGGTCGTATAAAGCCTTCGTGGATTAAGGAGGACATCTATGCAGGGGAGAAGTAGTAGTTTCAAAGATGGGAAACTGGTTACATATAGGGGAAGTGTTTAAATAAGTAACTATAATAAGGTTAATGGGAGCCAGATTTCTCACTGTTGGAAAAAGGAATTGCAAATACGGAAAAAGGAGAAAGCTTGAATAAGCTTTTAAATTAAAAGATTTAAGTGTGAACTCATGGTTTTCAGTATATGCAGACAGACGTCTTAATAGCTGTAGATGTAAATGTGTGTGAATTTATATGCATTGCATATACATGTATTCCCAAGATTACTAATCTCTGTCTGCTGAGTGGCCCTGGGAGCAGTTACACTCTGAAAGCAATAAACACTCCTAGGATTCAGACTTTTTGGTTTCTAAATACCATTCTTAAGGGAACCAGGCATCTTTGTATTGGGTTGGGTCTCCGTAAGATCGCATGGAAAAACCAGAATGAACTTTTTGGCCAACCCAATAGAAATGGATGATTACAGGCCTGGAACAAGGAAGGTACAAATGAGCTTGGAACATACCACAAAGCAAGGAAATGCTCAAAGAATAATGAGGACATGTTAAAGGACAGAGAAGCCACTTTGAAGGGGCTCCCACTGGCCAAATCTGTGTCAATTTGAGCTTCAGAATAAATTATGATAGTAATAGATTATAGCCTATAGAATAAAATGAATGGTAAGTCCACACTGATAAGAAAGAAATGAATGAATAAATTAAAAGTTTGAAAGTACATCCTTATAAAGTATTATTAATTACATAGGGGGATAGATTAACTTCAGAGTTGAGAAGACTGGCAGAAATCATCCTAATCAAGTGACCAAAGTGAACATAACCAATAATAGAACAAATTGCAATCATGTACCATTTAATAGGACTACAGTATAGCTTCTGTGTTATTTTTACTAAGATGTGTAACCTGGATCTAGTCATAGGAAATACCAGACAAACCCAAATTGATGGATATTCTACTGGCCTGTAATTTTCTCCAGTGTAAAAGTCATGAAAGTTAAGACAGACAGTGTTCCAGATTGAATGAAATTAAAGAGACATTGATTCTAAACAGGATCCTTTTGCTATGAAAAAACATGACTGGAGTGAGAAATAGATGGCATTAGTGTTTCAATATTAATTTTCTGATTTTGATGGTTGTAATGTGGTTATGTAGAGAATGTCTTCTTTTTGGTAGGAAATACACACAGAAGTATTCAGGGGTAATGGAGCATTAGCTTGGCAACTTACTCTCAAATAGTTTAAGAAAAAGCTCTTTGTACTGTACCCGCAACTTTTCTGTAAGTGTGATTGTTTCAAAATACAAAATATGAAGGATTTTATGCAGGAGACATTTGAATGGAAGCATGAAGAATGAGAGGATCTGGCTGAGCAAAGATGAAGATCATTCTAGGCTGAGGATACACGTGGGCTGGGTGGGCTATAACTGAATCTCCCACTTAGTCCCCTCCCCCAATTGCCACTGCCTTGGTTCATATTTATCATTTCTGACCCAGACGATTGCAACAGCCTCCTAACAGGTCTTCCTGCCTCTAGGCAAGGAGCACATAGATCTCATACTTATAAAAGCTGTATGTGTTTATCACGGACATTTGTGATGAGACAGCAAGTTGAAAATGAGAAGTAAAAATTATCCATCATTGCACAACCCTAGTAGTACCTGGCAAATTTTCTACCACACTCCCCTACTCCCCCTATACACTCATAGAGATATCCAGGATAATTTTCTCTGTGTGTGTACTTTGCTTAATAATTGTATTGCAATTATCTTGTCTGGCTATGAAATAATCTTTGAAAACATGATTTTTAAAATTACAGATATGTCATTATAGTTAGAAATTTAGACCTTTCACCCTATAATCAATAGGGCTACAATGACATGGTTTTTGTGTCTTTAATTATTTTCTTAAGATAACTCCTCAAAGTGTAATTGAATCAAATGCTAAATATTTCAGGGACATTTAAACAAATTGGTAAACTGTACTACAGAAATAATATATCAATGTACACAGCTACTGGCCATAATGGGAAAGGTACCAGAGACTTCCTTGTAAAAGTGGGTCATTTCACTGAGTTTAGGTTATGTTTTTTTTTTTTTTTAAAGAATTCCCAAAGCATATCTTCAAATATCCTGCTTGCTCTTTAAACCCTGCATAACTAAGAATATGAAGGGTGCTTTCTTAATTTCTCTTTCTGCTTGTTCATTATTAGTGTATAGAAATGCAACAGATTTTCATATATTTATTTCATATATTTATTTTGTACCCTGAAACTTTTCTGTGTTCATTTATTATTTCTAACAGGTTTTTTATTTTTTGGTGGAGTATATATTTATAATAGTTTTTTTTGGTGGAGTCTATATATAAAGTCATCCCATCTGCAAATAGTGACAGTTTACTTCTTCCTTTCCAATTTGAATTCCTTTTATTTCTTTTTTGTGTTGTCCTTTTCTGGTTTTGGTATCAGGGTAATGTTAGTCTTGTAAAATGAGTTAGAAATCATTCTCATCTCTTTAATTTTTTTGAAGAGTTTGAGAAGGATCAGTATTAAGTTTTCTTTGAATGTTTGGTAATATTCACCTGTGAAGCCATCTGTTCAGGACCTTTACTTTTTGAGAGATTTTTATTACTGTTTCAAACCTCTTTACTAGTGATTGGTCTATTCAGATTTTCTATTTCTTCATGATTCAGTCTTGGAAAGTTGTATGATTGATCTGAATAATTAATCCATTTCTTCTAGACTGTCCAAATTGTTGCTGTATAGCTATTCAAAGTATTCTCTTACAAATAATCTTTTGTATTTATGTGGTAGCTGTTGTAATTTCTCCTCTTTCATTTTTGATTTTATTTATCTGAGCCTTCTTTTTTTTCTTAGTGAGTATAGCTAAAAATTTGTCAATTTTGTTTATTTTTTCAAAGAACCAGCTCCTAGTTTCATTGATCTTTTCTATTGTCTTTTTAGTTTGTATTTCATTTATTTCTGCTCTAATCCATATTATTTCCTCCTTCTACCACTTTGATCTTTGTTTAGTCTTTGTTTCCTACTTACTTTAGGTGTAAGTTTAGATTGTTTTTGAATTTTTTCTTGAAGTAGGCCTGTATTGCTGTAAAGTTTCCACTTAGCATCATTTTTGCTATATCCCATAGATTTTGGTATGTTGTATTTTTATTTTCATTTGTCTTCAAGTATTTAAAAATTTCTCTTTTGATTTCTTCATTGGCCCAGTAGTTCTTTGGTAGCATGTTGTTTAGCCTCCACATATTTGTGATTTTCCAGCTTGCTTCTTATAGTCGATTTCTAGCTTTATATTTTTGTGGTGGAAAAGATGCATGTTATTTTAATCTTTTAAAATTTATTGAGACTTGTTTTGTTTCCCATCATACGGTCTAACTCTGAGAATGTTCCATGAGCACTTGTATTCTGCTGCTTTTGAATGGAATGGTCTGTATATATCTGTTAAGTCTATCTGTTCTAATGTTTCATTTAAGGCCAGTGTTTCCTTGTTGGCTTCTGTCTGGATGATTTATCCATTGATGTAAGTGCAGTGTAAAATTTCCCTGCTGTTATTGTGTTGCTGTCAATTTCTCCCTTTAGGTGTGTTAGTAATTATTTTATATATTTTGGTGCTCCTAAATTAGGTGCATATATATTAATAAATTTGTTTCTTGATGGATTGTCACCTTTATTATTATATGCTGATAATTTTGATATGTTACTTTTTTAGCTTGAAGTCTGTTTTGTCTGATATCAGTATGGCTACACCCACTTTCTTTTAGCTGTCATTTGCTTGGAGTATCATGTCCCAACCCTTCACTCTGAGCCTATGTTTGTCTTTAGAGCTGAGATGAGTATCCTGGAGGCAGCATATAGTTGGGTCTTGTTTTTTATTCCAGCCAGCCACTCTGTGTCTTTTGATCAGTGAATTCAATCCATTCATATTTAGGGGGTGAATATTGATAAATGAGGACTAGTACTAACATTTTATCTTTTGTTTTCTGGCTGCTCTATGTCTTCATTATTTCTTTTTCTTTGTGTTTCTGTCTTCTATTTTAGTTTGATGATTTTCTATGATTTTTTGTCAGTTTCATCTTTTTTATATTTTGTCTCTGCTCTAGATTTTTGTTTTGTGGTTACCATAAGGTTTGTATACATGCCTCTTAGATAAAATGTCAGTTTTCTGCTGATAGCATCTTATCTTCATTTGCCTATATAAGTTCCATTCTTTTCCTCTTTCTTTTTTATGTTTTTATCGCCACAAATTATCCCTTTTTATTTGTGGGTTCATTTCAAATTGAAGTAGCTATAGTTATTTTCAATGATTTCCCCCCCTTTAACCTTTATACTATAATTGTGTTTAACAACCTATTCAGATATAGAGTTGCAATTTTCTGATTGTCTATTTATCACCTTACTCAAAGTTTTATTTACTTTTGCCTTGTGTTTCAGGTAGAAGAGTTCCTTTCAACATCTCTTGTAAGTCTAGTGGTGATGAACTCCCTCAGATTTTGTTTGTCTGGAAAGTCTTTATTTCTCCTTCATATTTGAATGGTAACTTTGCTGGATAGAGTATTCTTGGCAGACAGTTTTTATCTTTCAATATGTTGAGTACACTATTCCACTCTCTCCTGGCCTGTAGAGTTTCTGCTGAGAAATATACCGATAGCCTGATGGAAGTTCCTTTGTAGGTTACTGTCTTTTTATCCCCTGGCTGCCTTTAAAATTCTTTGCTTTAATCATTGATTTTTGATAGTTTTAGTATAATGTGTCTTGGAGAAGGTCTTTGTTTGCATTGAGATAATTAAGTGTTCTATTAGCCTTGTGGATTTGTATATCCAGTTCCTCCCCCAGGTTTGGGAAGTTCTCAGCTGTTATTTCTTGTAATAAGCTCTCTGCTCCCTCCTTCTGGGATATGCTTATCTTTTTTAAAAATTAATTTAATTTTTGGCTGCATTGGGTCTTCACTGCTGCACACAGGCTTTCTCTAGCTGCAGCGAGTGGGGGCCACTCTTCGCTGTGGTGTGTGGGCTTCTCATTGCGGTGGCTTCTCTTGTCACACAGCACGGGCTCCAGGCACGCCGGCTTCAGTAGTTGTGGCACAGCTGTGGCGCACGGACTTAGTTGCTCCATGGCATGTGGGATCTTCCCGGACCAGGGCTCAAACCGGTGTCCCCTGCACTGGCAGGTGGATTCTTAACCACTGCACCACCAGGGAAGCCCCTGGGTTACGCTTATCTTTATGTTGCCTTTTCTAATGGAGTCAGGTAGTTCTCATAGAGTTTCTTCATTAAAAAAACTTAGTTCTCTCTCCTCTTCTACCTGAATCATTTCTAGATTTCTATCTTTGAGTTCACTAGTCTCTCTTCCATATAGTCTGCTCTATTTCCAATGATTTCTAATGCATTCTTCATCTCATTTATTGAGTTCTTAAGCTGCAGAATTTCTGTCTTGTTCTTTTTTAGAGTTTCAGTCTCTTTGGTAAAATATTATTTGTGTTTGTTAATGTTATTCCTGAGCCCACTGATCTGCCTCTCTGAGTTTTCTTGTAACTTAAGTTTCTTCACGACAGCTGTTTTGAATTCTCTATCAGATCACAGTCTTTCATGACTAAGTTTGGTTTCTGGAGAATTGTCATTTTCTTCTTGTGGTTCTGTGTGACCAAGGTTTTTCATGGTGCTTGATGAGTTATTCCTTTGCTAGTGCATGTGAAGTAGCAAACGCCTGTCTTCTTTAGGTAAAGCTTTTTTTGCAAACTTGATTCTAGCAAGTCAACAGGTTGGTAATTAGAGGCCTTTCTTTCGTCTTTCAGTAGGTGGCGCTATAGCACAAGTTTTTGGTTTCTCTTAGCTGCGCTTCCTCAGGGTGTATTTGAGAATTGGCACTTCCCATCCTCTACTGCCTCTGCCAGAGGTGTTGCGGTGTCCTTGTCATCATTGCTTGTGCCTCTGGGGCCGCCGGAGCCTTGTTGCTTCCAGTGTCCCTGCTGTTGCTGGTGTTGTCATCGGGGGCACGGGGATGGTCGACGCCTCTGCCATGTCTGGGGTTGCCTGAATCGCAGGCACCACCGCTGTGGTGAGGGGAGGCGGGTGAGTCAGGGCTTCAGGTGCCTCTGCCACATCTGGGATTGTCAGGTTTGCGAGTTGCCACCTCCACTGCACCTGGTTCCCTGTGACTGCAGGTGCTACTGTGTTGGGCGGCCAGAGTCGTGTGTGTCACCTCTGCTGCTGTTCCTGCATTCTCTGGGGCTGCGGCTGGGATGGTGGGCACCACCTCCATTGTTCCCCCGGTTCTGTCTCCTCTGTATGTTCCAATCCACTCACCTTTAGATCTACAGCCGTGTGGATCTCTCTGGCATCCTGGTGTCTTGGGCAGAGGAGCCTTTGTTGAGTTACGGATGTTTTATTTTAATTGTAGATTGAAAGGGAGAGAGGCAATGGGAGCATCTCATGAAGCCATGATGCTGATGTCACTACAGGAATAAGTTTCTTTACAGACATTTAAGAAAGGAATCCTCTAGCAATGCCTTGCACCTGCAAATCTCACTAGGCACACCTAAGACGATAGTTCCCAGTCCAGCTGAGTCTGCTACATTTTCTCTGCAAACCAACTTATGCTCTTATACCTCCTATCCTGGCTCCCCAGTCACACATGCACAGAGGAATCATTTTGTTCTCCAAAGCGCAGCTGCTCATACTGTGATCTGTGGATCAGCAGCACTCCATAAAGAATTTTTAATCCATTTCACTCACAGAATTAAAACAGCATTAACTTATGAATAATGCTTTAACCATTACTTGTGCTACTTTAAGAAGATGGTAGGGCTTCCCTGGTGGCGCAGTGGTTGAGAGTCCGCCTGCCGATGCAGGGGACGCGGGTTCGTGCCCCGGTCCGGGAAGATCCCACGTGCCGCGCGAAGCGGCTGGGCCCGTGAGCCATGGCCGCTGAGCCTGCGCGTCCGGAGCCTGTGTAAAATTTTACAGTTAATAAAAGTTCCTCTAACTACAGTAGGTAAAATTTTTTTTAATTATTGCAAAATAAAAAAATTATAATGCTATGTTAAAAATCGTAATGATGGCATCGAACAAAAAAATTTCTTATACTTCATTGACATTATCGCTCTGCTTTGTAGATTATCTGCTTTAAGGATTCCATGAAGTAAAATTTTAAAACATTTAAAAATGGTTTCGGTTTCTGTTGCTGTCCGACACAACGATTAGCTTCTTTATCACCCGGTCAACATATGCTCACACAATCCAGACTCACTTTGGTGCCACTGTAGGCAAAACGCAATTGGGAAGGAAAATTTACTGCTGAAC
>NW_006794635.1:825500-834949 GCF_000442215.2 Lipotes vexillifer
AACCCATCAGACAACAAGGTCCCCAACCATGTATAAATGACTTTTGATTATCCATGACTTTGCATTCTCTCATCAGCAGAGACAACTGGAAGCTGAGTGAAAACAATTTTATTTGCAAAATCAGGGTAACCTCTCATAGATAGCCATGATACCTTCCTTTCCGAGTTTAGAGAGTTCCTATGTGGTTTTTATAATCTGTAAAGATTCTGAAGAGGATTAAGCCTACAGGAGAAAAAGGGTGAAATAATCAGTTTAAGAATAAGTATTTATGTGTGCTGTTATTATCATCGTGTGTGTGCGTGTGTGCGTGCGTGTATTCCAATTAGACTTTACTAACAAAAGTAGGCAGCAGCCCAGATGTGACCCATGGCTTGTAATTTGCTAACTGCTAACCTTAAAGATGCTCAGAGATGACCTGGCTGCCTGAGGGGACTATGGCCCGGTCTGCTCCTCTGTGAGATGGAACCTGTCCCAGGGGCTGGTGCTGTGCTTAGAGCTGTGCACAGGGGTGGCACGGGGCACTGTGGTGGAGAGTTTCTAACCAAGTGGTGGGTGGAGAGGCCAGAAGGTGAGGGCTGTGCTGGAGTAGGCTGAGCTTTCCTAATAAGAAGCACCAGATGCTTTATTCCAGATCAGGCTCAACTCTCCTAATCCCCCCTGCCCCCACACACACATGGTTTCTGGGCCCTGGGTGGGCATTGTCCTTGCTGGGCCCCTAGGAGCCCTGTGCTAGAAATGGCCCAGTTGTATGTCTTCCAGGAGTCCAATGCATCTTGCACCTGCATCTCCAGGTTCTCTTGGGTGAGGAAGTTTTCCATCTTCTCCTACAGCTGTAGCACTTCCAGCTCCTAGAGTCATGTCCAGGCCTCTGCCTCTCCAGCCTGGGGGGCCCTGTCCTCGGCCTGCTGCTACCCCTGCTCTGGGTTCTTGGCCTACTCCCAGGCCGTCAGCTCCCGGCACTCACTGATGGCCTTCAGCACCTTGCACTCTGCCAGGACCCAGCCCAGGCTTGGTCCGCCTTCTTCTGCACTTTGGGCACTAATTTCAGCCTGAGGACCCACACAGTCTGGCAGTACTGAGGGTAATGCTGGGTCCACATGGAGAACTCCACAGGATCCACCGTGGATGGGTTCCCACGCACCTGACCTTGGACTTGGCCTGCGGGGTGTGTGGTGGGTCTTGTGGCTGCTCACCGGAAGCAGCAGTGGGGCACGCTCCCAGGTCCTATTTTATCATCATTTTTATGTCAAGCCTCAAATTAGGTATTGTTGTTGCCATTTTATAGATGAGAAAACCAAGGACCTTGACCCAGGGAGCCCTGCAAAGAATCCAGGCTCTGCCATACAACCCAGGCTCAGTGATCTTATGCAAGTAGAATGTCAATGCATGGAAGCAATTGTCACTTTAGAATTTGAAAGAACTTTATCAGATTAGTTATTCTGTTTTTTCCCCTGTAGCTATATTGAAGGCTGCTGTGCTCTGGGCACGGTGCTAGGAATACAATAGCATTAAGACAGTTTCTGCCCTTAAGAAGCTTAACCTTTAGGTTAAGAAGTTGCAGTTGGGAGTGACCAAAAAACCCAACTCAGTGTGACTTGAGGACAAATAGGGAATGTATTAACTCACATATCATTAAACAGTCCAGACTGGTTTCAGATTGACCTAGGGCTTCAAGTGATGTTCTCTGTCTTCCCATTTCTTAGTCCCACTTTATTTTTGGTTCATTCTTCAGCCTCCTGTTTTGCGATGACTTCTGGTATGAGTCTGTATTCAGGCTCCCCAGTCTAAGTTTCACTGTGTCCTATTAGCTCTCTTTGGGCACATGCCCATCCCTGAACCAAGCACTGGGGCTTGGAGCATGATTGGCGCTAAAATGGCTTTGCTCTAAATCCTGTGTGGGATCTCTGTGTTGGGCGGAGTCAACGGCCTCAGAAACACTGAGCTTATTGTAAGAGAAGGGGCAGTCTCCCAGAGAGAAATTTATCTACCAGGAGAAAGATCTATAAAAGCTGGGGGGTGGGGGAGAAAGTCTACAACAGAGGTGAAAGCATTAAGAGACTAGACAGACTCTACAAAGCACAGGATCCTGCAGAGACACATAAGAGGAATACCTGATTCAGTACTGGCCAGGTCAGGGAAGTAGACCTGGGGAAATAGTGCTTAAGCTGAAACCTGAAAGACAAGTAGGGGTAACAACCTATCCTGGGCTAGAGAGGTAGGCAGAGGCCAGATCAGACAGGTCCTGGAGTTCATGTGATGGAATTTAAACTTTATCATGAGGGCAACTGGAATAGATGATTGCCTATTTTATCAGTAGGGCACTTGGAATGCAGATCACCTTCTGCATCGTAAGCATTTGTTTTGGAATCTTCCCTACTTTTTCTTCATATTTTTATCTTAACTTTTCTCTGTTCCTATTTGCTGTCTTAATGCCAGCTGGTACTCTGTTTCCTACATATCACTTTTCCCTTGCCACACACATCTACTTGGATTCAGGAGGTCATTCTAGCATAAACTCTGGTGAATTGACCCAGGGGAATTTCTAGATTCCTAAACTGAATAATGGTCTTAACAAAACATTACTGTCTATGGAGGAATTTAATATTTGACAGAAGTGTCATTTAAATTTAAAGGTGATTTATTCATGGAAGAAGTTGGGACCACTTAGTAGCCATCGAGAAAAACAAAATATTAGATCCTTACCTCACACCAAATAAATACCAAATGGATTAATCACTTACATACAAAAATCATAATACCAGATGAAAACTAGGGAGAGTTTCTTTTTAAAACAATCTTGTATTAATAGTGACTTATAAATATGAAACAAAACCTAAGATTGATTAATTCACTAATTTATTAAAATGAGACAATTCTGTAAGGCAAAAATTATCCTTAACAAAGTCAAAAGAGAAATGCCATACTACAAAAAATATATGCTATTCAGTTTATGTATTTCATTAGTATTAAACGAGTTCCCCAAAATCAATCAGAAAAAAGAGATCCACCCCAAAAGGAAAATCTTACAGAGAATATAAACAGAGTTCACAGAAAGGAATGCTAATGTTTTTTAAACTGTGAAAAAAAAAAAGTCTTATAATTGGAAGGAAGGCAAACAAAACTACCATGAGATTCTATTTTTTACTTGTCTGATTATCAAAAATCATCAATTTTGATAATGCACTGTGCCTGTGACAGTGGGGGAAATAGGCACTCCTATACACTGCTGTTGAGAATTTCAAGATGTTCCAGAGAAGAATCTGGCAACAGCTATCAAAATTACCAATTCATGTACACTTTTGACCAGCAAATCCACTTATAGGAAAGTTTTTTCTACAAGGATATGTATTGAATCATTGTAACAGCAGAAGTTTGCAGAAACAAACAAACGAAAAATCCAACCCTCCTAAATATCCTTTATTACCACACTAAATAAATTATGGCACATGTATACCTGAAATATGATGCAGCCATTACAAATAATAATGCAGCATGAAATAATCTTCAAAATATAGGAGAAAGAAGTGGGGTGTAGAACAGTGCATACAGTATGATACCACACGTGTAAACTTTATGCTAGGACATGCATTTGATAGCTCTGGTAGAATACACAAGAAATTGATTTTGTTGACTGCCTCTAGGGAGAGAAACTGGTGGCTGAAAGACAGAGGTGGGAGGGACAGTTGCTCTGTGCATATATTACCCATCCTAAAAAATCTCTCTCCTTCCCCAAGTACAACTGCCCTGTGATGCTCTGAAGGTCAGCTGACCCCTCTTACTTTTTTCATCTTCTCCTGAAATGAAACTCTCTCTCCTTAATGCTCACATCTTCCAAAGACTAGGGTCTTTCAAAGACCCTGTTATCTAACGAGATCTTTATATAAGACCCTTTGTAAAGTATAAAACACTGAATATGGGGGCTTCCCTGGTGGCGCAGTGGTTGGGAGTCCGCCTGCCGATGCAGGGGACGCGGGTTCGTGCTCCGGTCTGGGAGGATCCCGCATGCCGCGGAGTGGCTGGGCCCGTGGGCCGTGGCCGCTGGGCCTGCACGTCCGGAGCCTGTGCTCCGCAGCGGGAGAGGCCACAGCAGTGAGAGGCCCGTGTACTGCAAAAAACAAAACAAACAAACAAACAAAAAACACTGAATACGGGTAAGGAATAGCTATTATCAATACTAGTGTAATATCTTGAATTGTATTAATTTGACAAGCAAAGCAAGGAAAAGTTGGAGTAGAAAAATAAATTTCCCTGATCTTAAGTAGATTTAAGTGTTCCTGTCTTCTGTGTATTTAGCCTTTCCTTGTCAGAGAAAGAACCACAACTTCCCGAGGTTTAGTACGGTGCTTAGCTCACTGTGGGTGTGTAACAAATGTTAAATAATAATAACAGCTATTTATGGATCATTGCCCTACCTGATAATCCTTTCCCTCCATTGAGTCACACCTTCTAACAAGCCATTTTTAAAATGTATTCCTAACTCAATTAAGGTGCAATAACTCACAGTGAGAACTGTTATTTATATAAAAAAGAGAACTGGCACAGAACCAATGATTTAAACTGCAACTTTCCAATTCCTTCTTGGTGGCATTAATAATGGTGGCCTTTGGAAATGTCTTTTATCAAATACCATATTATAATTGTGATAGGCTGGCTCAAGGGTAATCTTCTCAGTTGCTGGGTTTTTTTTCCTCCCCTTTGCTTTTATATTTTGTGATATGCCATGGGGGAAGGGCATCAAAGGGAATAATAATCTAATTTTAACCTTTAATTGTTCTTGCTGTTTAACTGTGTCTCTGGTTTCATAGCCTTCCTGCTCATTAGCTATATCCCTCCTCTGCTATGGCCCATGAGTCCATGGGGGCTGAGATAAATGATCTCTGAAGGTCAGACACTACATGTTCCTTTAGAAAAGTTGTATATTTTATGTGTCTTGTATTGTTTTTGTTTGTGAAGAATTCTGTCTGTTTAATAAACTTGAATAAAATATTAACCCTTTAAAAGGATAAAAATTCTCTAGGTCCTTTAAGAACATGTCCATGGAGCTGAGTTTCTGAAACTCTGGTTTAATAAAAATGCATAGTCGTATCTCTAAGGCATCACAAAACTGGTTATTCTTACCTGGCATGCCTTTTCTCTGCCTGGCAAACTCCTACTCAACCTTCAAAACTCAGCCCAAACGTCATCTCCTTTCTGAATCTTTCCCCAGCAAAGATGGGCAGCCCCCTCTCTGCTCCCAGGCCACCTTTCAACCCTGCAGCTCTTCTCTTGAGCTCTGTACTTATCTGCTTTTGTGCCTGTACCTCCCATCATACTGTGGACTCCTTGTCAGCAAGAGTGTTTCCTATTCATCTTGGAGTCCCCAGTGACTGGAGCATAGGAAGTGCTCAACAAATGTATCTTGAAGGAAGGAATGAATAAATTATTGGAAGTAATAAGTCCTGGGTTCTAGTCTCAGGTCTGCTGCCAATAATGTGTGGTCCCGAGCAGCTTGTTAACTTTTCTGGACTTTGATTTCCTCAAGTATAAAATGAAGGGATATTTTAGAAGCTCTCTTAGGCCTATTTGATGATTTTGTTTTCTTAATTATTATTAAGACTATTAACTCATTTGGGCAGGGATTCTGTCTTCTGTGTCACTGTACATAGCACACTGTTTCATAAATATTTGTTAAATTGCTCGGAAAAACATGAATCGAAAAAGTAACTTATGATTAAATTGTTGGGCAAATGACTGGTGTCACCTCAAACCAAGGGGCTGGTCCTTTTGCATGGTTAGCTTTGAAAGAGCATTCGTTACATAGAATTTTTTGTTCACATTTTTATGCATCTTCAAATGTGAAGGGCACCTATAAAGCAGTGGCAGCAGCCAGGCCTCAAAGAGACAACAGTTAATGAAAATAAATGATAATCACTATCATGAATGGATATCATTTATTGAACACTTATTTTGTGCCAGGTAAATTAATTTTAATTTTCAACACAACTTTTCAAAACCTTAGAAAACAATCAAAGCAAACCTTAGAAAAGTTATGTAACTTGCTGTTCCAATTATCTATTGCTATGTAACAAAACCTCCCAAACAGAATGGTATATAACAACAACTGTTTTATCGCGCTCCTGGATTCTGTGGGTCAGGAATTCAGACACAGCATGGTGGGTGTACTTTGTCTCTGCTCCTATTTGTAGTTATTCCTTGAATTATTTACTTATACCTAGCCTGGTGTGTGTGTGTGTGTGTGTGTGTGTGTGTGCGCACACACACGCTAGGAACCCCTAGATGGACTGACCTGGCTGTTGGCATTGCCTGGGAAGGTGAGCCTGGGATGAAGCATGATGCCTTCTAGGCCAGTGGTCCTCAACTCTGGCTGCATGTACATTAGAACCATCTGGGAAACTTGTACAAAATGCTAATGACTATAACCCATCCCAGAACTCCTAAGTCAGAATCTATGGGGGTAGGGCCAGACACTGATATTAAAAAAAAAAATTTCCCAGATGAATAAAATATGCAGTCAAGTTTGAGAACTGCTGCACTAAGGAATTCAAATGCTTTCAGTTGCGTATCATTGAGACTCCCTGGAGTGGCACTCATAGAAGGAGGAGTGGGATAGACTCCATGCCAGGAATGAGAGCCTCGTTATCAGACAGGGAGCTTTACGTAGAAGGTGAGGAGACTCAGAAATGCCTAGTGTCAGAGGTCAGACGGCTCTGGTCCCACGTTGGGCCAGAGCAGCAGTGAGCATGTCCCAGGATTGAAGGAGAAGCATCTCGGACAGCTCCCCTGACGGGTAGGAAGCCCAGGATGCTGAGTCCCTCGAGGCAAGGTTGGTCTGGAGGGCTTCATATGGGGCACGGAGGGGGGCAGTGATGGGGACCTTGACTTACAGATGCAATGGAAATGAGGCAGAAGGTGATATTATTTGAGCAGATTTGGCTCTGAATCAGCAACAGCCAGGGCAACACAGTCCAGGGGTGGATGGAACACAGTAAATCTGGAGGATACGTTTCTATCGATGTTCCTTTTCATTTCTATTAATGGTACTATATTGTTTCCTTTGTTAATTTTAAATGATCAGTTATAATTTTATGAGAAAGTCGTCATTCTTATAAATAATTCTTCCTAATCACAGAGCACTAAAAAATATAAGGATAGCAAAATTAATAAATATTTGTTATTTGTAAAGGTTTCTTTTGCTGAAGTTTTCATTTAGTTCTTCAGTACTGTGAATCACTATTTTAAGAGAATTTAAAACACTTTGAAGCCTTTTGTTCCAACTGTAATTTATCATTGTTGTAAAGAGAAGTCAAAGTAATACAGTGTAATCCCACCATGTCCTCATTTAACTTAGTCAAATCTGACTACCCATGTCTTGAAAACAAAATACAAAGGCAGAGGAAGGAAGAAACAATTTAAACACTGCAAACGATTCTGCTCTATCACTAAATGAGTGTATCACATTTTCTCGTGTCTCTCACATTGAGAGCATCTTGCTATGCTGATTGTGATCTTTGTGTTTATTGCTTAGACCACGTATTTATGCATATTTATTACTGAATACAGTTATAACATAAAACTGCAAATATTTATGTACATTGTACTTTAGGGGCAACATGCAGGAAGTTTGCGAATAATTGTAAATATACTTGATTTTTGTCTTGTGGGCTAATAATACAACCACCCCAAACCACATGATACGATTCCAATGCATATTATTTTATTCCTACAGCTGAGCTTTCTTTATAATCACATGATTTAGTTTTCAGAACTGGAGGACTGGTTATTGTCAGGAAGCCTTCCTTTGCATGCATTGCCCCAGGTAAGGTGCCTTTCTTCTGTACTCCGTAGCACCCAGTGCAACTCCTCTTCTAGAGTTTTCTAGAATATTGTGTCCTGACTTGTACAGCAATTTTTACTTGTCTATTTGTCCTACCCCTAAGACTGTGAAGGCCTTGGAAGGAGAGTTTGTTCATTGTATTTCCAAAGCCAGACATAGTGTTTGGTGTATACTAGGTACTTGGCAAGTATTTACAGGACAAATGATGATATTAATCTCTCTATATCTATGTCTGACCAGTTTCACAGCTGCTTAAAATGATGTACATTCAATCCCTGCCATTTCGGACCCAAGCAACTTCAGGCAAATGTTTTTTGATTTTTTTCTTTAACCTGCTCCAGGGTTGAAAACCACACACCACATTTTATAAACTGTTCCAATCGTTCATCACCAAGAAATTCTCCTTCATGTGCAAACAAAATCTCACCTGCTTTGTGTCCACATCTTCTTTGCCCATTCTGTGAACTAGTAAAAGGTACATGAAAACACGCTCTCAGGAAGGCAGTTCTTACTTTGAAGATTAGCCTTGGGAATTAAAGGCGAAACAGAAGCACAAGGCATGGATTTTCGATTTATTGTTTCTGTGTGACTGACGTCAGCCTCAGTAGTCTTTGGTGCTGATAGTACCCTTCCCCATGTGTATTCACGTTCATGCTTCTGCACATTTTTCAGTGTTTGCAGATGCTCAGAGTCTGGGGCTGAGCCATGTTCCCTTCAGGAAGGAGTTAATAAACCTACCGAGGGCTGAGGTAGACCAGGGACATTTTCACACCTTCCATGGATGGGGCCACACATACCATTTCAGATTTAATTTGTCTCCACTCTTAATTCCAGGCACTCACATCACATTCTTAACTATTTAGCAGGTGCATGTCAACCTGTGACTTTGCTATGACAGTCAAGGTACAGAAGTAGCCACGTGTTAAGGGAATCTGGAGTAATTAAAGGGCTCAGATTTAAAAGGGCTTATTCAGATGAGCTCTGCAAAGGACTTGAATTTAGACTAGGTTGTTTTTTTTTTTTTTTTTTTGGCAGCACTGCACGGCATGTGGGATCTTAGTTCCCCGACCAGGGATCGAACCCGCACCCCCTGCACTGGAAGCGGAGAGTCTTAACCACTGGACTGCCAGGGACGTCCCTAGGTTAAAAAATGTGGAATATGCTCTCATCTTCACTTGCCACCCATTTCTGATATCAGGATACATGCAAAGATGCATATCTCTGTGTGTGCCCATGTCCACTTACATGTGCACGCATGGACATTACAAAGCCTACAGGCAAAATGAAGGTGACAGTCACTGCTCAGTGGAATGACCTCATCCTTCCTCTCCTTCTCAGCGCCCTGCTCCTGGCTCTTCTCCCAGAGTCAGACCTTCTTAACAGCCATGGAGACACCTCTGGCCAACAACACCGATCTGACACGCTCGGCAAAAGAAGGGCATGGAAGTGAATCATTAAATTCGCTGATAAGGAGGAGAAAATTAATTAGAATAACCAGATGCTCAGGAAAAGAGTAACAAAATTTGATCCCAAGCTTGGACAAATTAAACTCATATAATTGATTTTCATCACACCTTAGTCTCATTTAAGTGGGATGTGAAAGAGTGGGAAAGAG
>NW_006794635.1:834959-835161 GCF_000442215.2 Lipotes vexillifer
GTCTGGTAGAATAATAAACTGAGTCAGAAAAAGCATTCTCTTTTATTTCACATGTGATCTCGCATTGAAATGTTTAGCATTATAATTAGGTCTGACTTTTTTAATTGTAAAGGCATGAAGAGAGGATTTGAAAACATGAAAAAAAAATCCCATTTGACTTCCATAGCAACAACAGATTTTCTGAATCAAGTGAACAGCAGGA
>NW_006794635.1:835171-869490 GCF_000442215.2 Lipotes vexillifer
AGCAGGAATATTAAAAAAAGAAAAACTGACTCCCCAAATACTGGAAGCTGATTTGAAACCAAACTATGAAAGAATATAGTGGTATTTGGAAATATGGCCAGGCTCTCTTGATAGTTCCTCGCTTTGTTTTTATCACTGGCAGAGTATTATTCTCTATTTATAGTTAGATAAACATACAGTGTATGTATAAAGCAATTCAGAACCTGTATTCTGAGTCACCAGTGTGGGGAAAAGAAGTGTTTTTTAGTATGTTTTTTCTGCGACTGAAGTGGTGGAAATAAAATCAACAGCTGCAGTGGCAGATATTTGAAGGCATAGAGGGTTAGCATTAGGTATTAGGAGAGGGGACTGAGGCCATTATGACCATCAGAGTGTCTGATATCAGAAGTTCCAGGAAATTGTAGGGCTGGGAGAGAATCAGAAAGGAAATGGAGGCTTGAAGATTGACTGGTCCCGCATCACCCAGAGAGGTGTTAAAGCCCATTAGAATCCTGTTCCTCTGACATCCTTTCACTAACCTCCACTTTCCGGGTGGGGTCGTCCCTGTTCCACTGCTCTCGCCACCTGCAGCTCCACAGAACTTGACAGGACATCTGTGACGACAGAGCATCTGCCCGAGTTGAGTCCTAAAGAGAATCTAACTGGTCAGGGTCACCCGCTGGAATAATGGGAACCCCAAATATAAGCTTTACAGACTTGCCGGCCGAATCTTATCCTGATTTATCTGGACAACTTCTGCAGTGTGCCACTTAAGTTTGCTTTTTAGACAGTCTGCCTTTCTGTTACCGAGTCTTAAGCTTGTACTGCTCGCCACACACCAGGCCAATAATCGAAAGATGAGCTGTTGGGGCAAGAAATAACGACTTTATTTGAAAAGCTGGCAAACCGAGAAGATGGTGGGATCGTGCCCCCAAAGAACCGTCTTGCCTGAGTTAGAATTCAAGTTCCTTTCATACTAGAAGGGGAGGGAGTAAAGTCAAACACTTCCTGGTTCCCATCAGCCTCCAGAGGGAATGTGTTAATTTCTTCCTCTCTGCAGTCATTCACAGGTGGGCCTGGTCAGGATGTTTCCTGTGAGCTAAACAAAGGTATTCTAGCTTAACGCTCATTACCTGGGAAGCAGGGTTCCCAGAGATGGGCCATTACGTATAATTTAAACTTATAGGCGACATCCCTTTAGTGATTAACTTGTAATAGAATACGGAAGGTTCTTCCCTATTACATTTCAACTTATTTGTAATTTGGGTAGAATTGATTGGCTTTCTTACTAGTACCCAAGAATGTAGTGATACTGGGGAAGAAGATCACTGCTGTCAAAGCTGGACACTCAGAGCTGTCTGGCCTCCAACAGCTTTATCTCCACGCTTGGCTGAGATGGGACTGGAAAGCCAGGGCTCCCATTGCTGACCTTGGCTCCAGCTTCTGATTCTCTTTCCAATCGTTGCATAAAAGAGGGTTAAGAGAGGTTCAGCATCTGTCAGGAAGTTATATAACACTTGCCCCTTCTTCCTCACACATGCCCTTGTTTCTAATCTTTTCACCACCGGACTATCTACCCACCTGCCTCAGCTGAAGCTCTGTCATCCTGCCTGGGATGGTTAATTTTACGTGTCATCTTGGCCAGGCTGTGCTACCCTGATATTTCGTAAGATGCTAGTCTAAATGTTTCTGTGAAGGCATTTTTTTTTTGTATTTAAAAAAATTATTTTATATTCATACACTGGCATACTATATAGCAATGAGAATAAACAAAGCACAACTGCACACAACGTGGGTGAGTCTCTAAAGGTTCTGGCCACCAATTCCAGTGTGTGTGTGTGTGTGTGTGTGTGTGTTGGGGGCGATTCCCCATACCAAGGAGAAATTCTCCAACACTAAAATTTTTTAAAAAATAAATTTATTTATTTATTTAGGCTCTGTTGGGTCTTTGCTGCTGCACGCAGGCTTTCTCTAGTTGCGGCGAGCGGGGGCTACCCTTCGTTGCGGTGCGTGGGCTTCTCATTGCGGTGACTTCTCGTTGCAAAGCATGGGCTCTAGGCATGTGGGCTTCAGTCATTGTGGCACGCAGGCTCAGTAGTTGTGGCACGCAGGCTCAGTAGTTGTGGCGCACGGGCTTAGTTGCTCCGCGGCATGTGGGATCTTCCCGGACCAGGGCTCGAACCTGTATCCCCTGCACTGGCAGGCGGATTCTTAACAACTGCGCCAACAGGGAAGTCCCAACACTACAATTTAACTCAATTCTGACCTATCTTTGCTGAGGTAGCATCAGATCCCACAGGTTAAGGGGTCACTCCTACAAGACTGCCCTCCCAACTTCAGATGCCAGTCCCAAGTCCAGATTGTCATCTGTGCTTCTGACTTACCTGCTATAGATTGGAAGTTGCAATGAACCCCTCTCTGGGTTTAATTAATTTGCTAAAGCAGCTCACAGAACTCAGAGAGACATTTTACTTACAAGATCACTGGTTTATTATAAAAGGCTATAACTCAGGAATAACCAGATGGAAGAGATACATACACAGGGCAAAGTATGGGGAAAGGGTGCAGAGTTTCCCTGCCTGTGAAGGCAATTTTTAAGATGAGATTAACATTTAAATCAGTAGACTTTGAGTGAAGCAGATCACCCTTCCTAATGAGGGTGGGCCTCATCCAATCAGTGGAAGGCTTTAAACGAAATAATACTGATGCCTTCCAAGAAAGAGGAAATTCTGCCAGCAGACTGACCTTGAGCTCAAGCTGAAACATGAACTCTTCCCTGGGTCTCGAGCCTGTTGGCAACTGCTCTGTAGATTTTGGACTTGCCAGCCCCTACAATTTTGTGACCCAATTCCTTAAGATCAATCTCTCTCTGTTGGTAGGATATGGAGTGATGCTTCCGGAGCCAGTGAAACTTCTGCACAGGACAAGACAGAGAATAACAGAAAGGACCAATCTCTAATTCAAAATCTGCCCACAGTACAGAGTGGTACCTGAAAAATCACAGTGACAATTTTGGAAGCAGCTTGGTTCTGTGGAGCAGCTCATGTTAACCCCTCCCAATAGTTAGGGCCTGTCTGTCCTGTGCTGCTATACTTTTATCACATCTAAGCTCCAAAAGATGGATACAAGCTTAAATTCATACTACTTTAAAAAAAAAAAACATTACTAGTGAAAATCAATTACTTCACTTTGTTTCCTTCGTGTTGTGCTATATCAAACATCTATTCTTCTTCTAGAATAATTCATTTCTTTACTAGTTCAGGCAAGGTGATAGAGAGACTTTAAGCCCAATTCTGGATTCTTTTGAATAGTACCACTGCTTCACTACAAAGCTGTGATGGGAGTCACAGTCTGATATGGGACTATCTCTCTCTACCTATGAGGTGGCTGTGTGCGCTCCCCTGATGGAAAAAAACATGCACTTTTTACATTTTTACAGAATAAACAGATATAATGTATGTTTAAAAAAATACATATAGAGAGCGAGCGAGCCAGAGAGATACACACATTCTGTTGGTTCTGCTTCTCTGGAGAACCCTGAGTAACACACTGCCTCATACTGTTTGGGAGCCAGGCCAACATCAGGTTGGTAGATACTTCTGTATCACAAATCTGTGACTGCTGGGATCCTTCATGGGGCAAATTTTCTCTGAATCTCTTGAAACAAGTATCTCTAACAAAGAAGAGAGGGGTATTTTGGAAGCAGATACAGAACTTGGGAAAGCTGCTACTTTCCCTTGCAGCTCCTGCCCCTCGGGAGTTGTGCAGCTGAGAACACAGGGTGCACCTGTCTCATTCATTCCAGTATTTATTCAAATATTCACTGACCGTCTACTCTATGCCCAGTTCTCTTCCAGATTCTCATTGGAGAATCAAAGTTGAACAACATTGATGAGACTTCCACCATCACAAAACCTGCATTCTTGTCGGGAGAGAGGCCAATAAACATCGATACAATTTAATTTTGGGTTGTGGCACGTGTTTTGAGGGAGATGAGGGAAGCAGGGACAGAGTGAAGGAAGAGAGGGTCCTTTCGATAGAATGATCAAGGAAGGTGATTTCGAGGGGCTGACATTTAAACATAGGCTTGTCAATGACAAGTGCCTCTACTGATCAAGCGCTGCATGTGCTTTTTCAATTGAAAACAATTTAAGAAATGAAACAATGAGTCAATAGAGCCTAAATGTAAAAAAGTTAAATAATACAGAAATAGATATAACTAAAGGCAACAGGCCCCCTGACCCCTCCCCACTCCACTCCCTTTCCACGGGTGCTCAGTGTAACCATCACACACCCTGCAGACTTTTGTCCATGCTTTTCCATGCTTGTGGGATCTGGTTTTGCATATTAGTCTTCATTCCATCACATGCTTTTTTTCCATTTAACAATACATCTTCGAAATCTTTCCATGCAAATGCCTGTAAGTCTTTCTTTTTTTTTTGTCCTGGGAAAATAATTTATTTTATAAGAAATTATAAAACAAATGGAAAGAACTAAACCTTCAGATCAACTGATGTGAGACAGACCACACTGTGCTTTTTCTACAGTGTCACAGGCCTGAGAAGCTGGGGCTGAGGTATCCATGGAGAGTCCCTGAAGAGTCAAGAGGTAGGAAGAAAAGTGACAGTAAGGGAAAGCTCATCTTGAATTTGGGGATTTAATTCTAACAATGTTTCACAAAAACACAGATGGTCTTGGCCAGCATCTATCATAAAAAGGAACTTCCAAATACCCTAATCATTAGAGGTTCTGCTACACAACTATTAAGAGTAAAAGATAGACATTTTTTCTTGCTTTTTTTCAAAGGTTCAAGTGAAAAATTCTTAGATCAGGATTATTTGAAATACATTGCTCAAGTAATCGCCTCAGAAGGCAGGAAATAATCATCTTTGAACAATGGTGGACTGCTTATTGTTTTTGAAAAAAATCCCACAATGCCAGCTCTACTTGAACAAAAATTCCCCCTGGACTGGTGCCTAAAGTTGTTTTAAAATGCCCCCAAACATCTGCTCCCAAGCCTTCTCAATTCTGTTGGATAGATTTTACTAAGCTGTCTCAGAGTCTCAGCCTTGTTGTTGGGTATCTGGAGACTGGCGGTTTCAACAATGGTTGTTTTATATGCTTAACAACAAGGCTGGCATGTGATGGAACTCAGCCATGGAACCCCGTGAATACCAATAAAGAGTCAAACAAACAAATAAGCACAAATCTAACATTATAGTCTTCCAGCCTGGCTAAATAAGCATATGCATATACCAGCCTGGCCAAATAAGAGTTGCACATGCAACTGTCATAAAACTCTAAGGTGGTGGTGTTCTTTTTTTTTCACAGAAAAAGAAAATAAAACTCATAAAAAGTAAATAACATGTAATAAGGCCGTAGGCTAAGCAAGTAGCACCCGAGCTCTCTTTGACTCTAAAAAAACATGTTTTTATAGATTCTTCCACTCTGTCACAGGCATAGCTGGAAAACCGTAGGCTTTTCCTGAATCGGCAGGTCCATTTTGTGTTGGAAGGTTGTATTTTATCTATCATTGGTCTTAAAACTGGGTAGGAAAATATCCTAATAATAGGGTACTTTTAAAGGAATCATATTTTAAAAATCATATTTAAAAAAAACACACACATTTTTAAAGGAATCAATATTCAGACTTTGTCATCCACATATACTCTTATAATGTTGATTTGTGTGTAAAATTGTGTCTCCCAGAAGAAAACAGCTATATTACTGTGGTGCTTTGCACCCAGATGTAAAAATATTCAGGGCACCGAAAAAATGGAACAATTCAAAAAACTGATGTCAGTAAAATTACTTTTCACAAAGGTACAATGCTCTCACATCTATTTTATTAAGATTTGCTGTTATTGTTTCATGTTTAGTAACTACCAATACTTATAATGAGTTCAAATTGTTTTGAGAATTACATAATATCCATAATTGTAATGACAATCCAATGAAAAATAAATTTTAAACACTAAAAATACCCCATGTTTTTAAAACCGTATTTAATTTTTAAATGTGTTTCATTCTTCACACACACACTTTCTCTTAATCAAGCCTACACACACTCATACACACTTAGGATTGTATTACTTAAAATGCTATTTTAGATTTAAGAGTGAACACTGTATTATTAGTTGTTCCTTCCCGTGTAATAAACTATCACACGTTTAGCAGCCTAAAGCCACACATGTTTATTATCTCAGTTTCTGTGATCAGAAGTCTGAGCATGACTTAGCTGAGTCCTTGGCTTAAGGTCTTACAAGTCTGCAATCAGGGTGTCCACCGGGACTCGGTTCTCATCACAGACCCGAATGCAGAAAGATTCACGTGGATTATTGGCAAAATGAATTTCCTTATGGCTGTAGGATTCATGGCAGCTCTGCCTCTTTAAAGCCCACGATGGAGACAGAGAGAGAGATTCTAGAGTTTCAGGTTTGTTTTTGTTTCTTGCTGGTTGTTGGTCAGAGGCTGCCTTTAGTTCCCAGAGGACACCCTCAGTTCTTTGTCACGTGCTCTGCTCCACAGTTCACAACAGAGCCGTCTGCTTCCTCAAGGCCAGCCGAAGAGGAAGAGTACATCTGCTAGCAAGGCAGTCTTAGGTGATGCAAGGGGATGACATTCCATCACCTTTGCTGTGTTTCATTGGTTAGAAGCAAGTCACAAGTCTCACTCACATTCAAGGGGAGGAGAATCTATAGAAGTGTGAATACCAGAGGGCAGAATCACTGGGATCACCTTAGGGTCTGTCCACCACAAACACTTTCCCAAGTCTTTAGACTGTGAGATACTGGGCCTGATGGTACTCCCTCCCTGCACCCCTTCCAGGAACCAATGGCAGAAGGAGTGGCTGTTGTGTGAACCCAGTTGGAAAGGTATCACATTTATATTAGTGCATGAATACACAGATAGATCAATGGGACAGAACAGAAACTCCCCAGTAGATTCAAGTGCAAGTGGAAATTGTGATTATGATAAAAGTGGCCTGCCTCTAACATTACTGGAATAACGATGACTTGTAAATTAAATGGTGTTGGGGCAACTGGATAGCGATTTGAAAAAAGATAAAATTAGATCCATACCAAAGTTCCCAATTAATTACAGTTCTAAATGTAAAAATACTATACAAGAATAGAAGAAAATATAGGTCAGTTTCTTTATAGGCCAGGGAAAAGCCTTTATAATGTTGATTCAAAATCCAGATATAGGTCTAAGGCCAGAGGACGGAGATCAAGATGATGGAGTAAGAGGATGTGGAGTTCACCTTCCCCCATGAACACATCAGAAATACATCTACATGTGGAACAGTTTTCATGGAAAATTAACTGGAAACTGGGAGATGGACTCCTATATAATCAGGGCTCTAAGAAAGATACACATGTAGTCAGGTAGGATGGGAAGGAAACCATCTGGTTGGGACCTGTGCCTCTGGGAGGGAACTAAGAGGAAAAGGGAGATCACACAGGCAGGCATTCGCCCTGGGGAGTTTGGGGGTTGAGCCACACACTGGGCATCCCAGTCCTGGGGTCCTACATGTAGAAGACCAGCCCCCTTGGCTGCTTGGAGAATTGCCAGGACAGGTAGAAAGGCTGAAGCTTAGCCTCCACTCATACGGAGTGCACTGGTGCTGGTTGCCTCTAGGCTGGGTGAAGAGAGGTCTGCCTTAGCAGCTGCCACCTCGCTGTGCTCCCTAGTCCGAGCTGAGTGAACAACCCATCCCTGCTACTCCATACCGGTGGATCCAGGGCTGCCAGGACCTGGGAAAAGACTCAACCTACAACCTAGGAATGCAGAAGCAACCTGGGGTCCCTGGCTGTAGTCCAGGTGGGGCAGTGGTGGCCATTGTTGGTGCTTACTCGAAAAGCACCCCAGAAACAGCCCAGACTTTTGATGGCAGCGTGGCTGCTGGAATCCCCACCACTGCCTCACTGTGTGCCCCAGCCCAGGCTGAGCAAAAGCTCCAGCCCCGCCCACTCCATGCCACTGCCTAGCACTAGATCTGGGGCAACCACAACAGTGCAAAAGATGCAACTGTGGGCTGCATCTGAGCGGAGCCACAGACACCTACACAGGCAGCACATCAGACCTCTGTAAGCACATGAGCCCCACTTCCCTTAGCACTCCCCTCCTTCTGGGCAAAGGTCTCAGGGCGGGGAGAAAGAAAAACACACCATTAAAGAGAACAGAGCCAGCTTGAGCCAGACCCTTAGGGCTTCTGCTCCAGTAACCTGGGAGTAGACCCCACCCAGGACAGGGCAGTGATGGCCACTGAACAGAGAGGAAGTCCTGCCTCACACCTAGAGCCAGCTCTAGCTCCTCCATCACCAGCTACAGCCCCTACCAAGGTGAGAGTTGTTACCACACCCTGAGGAAAAATGTGACTGGTGTCCATATCAAATTCAGCACTCCCACCAAAGGGACTGAGCAAATGCAGTTTACATAGTCCACATAAGAACACCGCTTCAAGACCACAATTCATATGTTTCATCTAAATTCATAGAGACAGAGAAAGTTAAGTAAAATGAAAAGGAAGAGGAACTACTGTTAATTGAAAGAGCAAGAGAAAACCCCTGAAAAAATAATGAAACAGAAATAAGAATCTGTCAGACAAAGAATTCAAAACATTGGTAATAAAAATGCTAAGTGAATTAGGGAAGGGAATTGGTCTAAACACAGATCATTTTAACAAAGAATTAGGAAATATAAAGAAGACCCAATCAAAAATAGATAATTCGGGGCTTCCCTGGTGGCGCAGTGGCTGAGAGTCCGCCTGCCGATGCAGGGGACACGGGTTCGTGCCCCGGTCCAGGAAGATCCCACATGCCGCGGAGCAGCTGGGGCCGTGAGCCGTGGCCACTGAGCTTGCGCGTCCGGAGCCTGTGCTCCGCAGTGGGACAGGCCACAGCAGTGAGAGGCCCGCGTACCAAAAAAAAAAAAAAAAAAAAAAAAAAAAAAAAATTCAAAATGGATTAAAGACTTAAATGTAGATCTGAAACCATAAAACTCCTAGAAGAAAACACAGGCAGTATGCTCTTTGACATCAGTCTTAACAATATTTCTTTGGATATGTCTCCTCAGGCAAGGGAAACAAAAGCAAAAATAAACAAATGGGACTACGTCAAACTAAAAAGCTTTTGCACAGCAGATAAAACAATCAACAAAGCAAAAGGCAACCTACTCAATGAAAGAAGATATTTGCAAATGATATATCCAATAAGGGGTTAATATCCAAAATATATGCCTTCAGGGCTTCCCTGGTGGTTGAGAGTCCGCCTACCGATACAGGGAACACGGGTTCGTGCCAAAAAAAAAAAAAAAAAAAAAAAAAAGATAATTCAATATGTGAGATAAAAAGCACTCTAGAAGCAATGAATAGTAGACTAAATGACACAGAAGAATTCGTAAGTGATCTGAAAGATAAAATAATGGAAATCACCCAAACAGAACAGCAGACAGAAAGACAAATTAAAAAAAAAAAATGAAAGCAGCATACGAGATCTATGAGATAACATTAAATGTGCCAAAATTCACATTATAGAGGTTCCAGAAGGAGAAGAGAGAAAGAAGAGGATTGAAAATGTATTTGAAGAAATTATGGCTGAAAACTTCCCCAACCTAAAGAAGGAAACAAATATCCAAGTACAGGAAATACGGAGGGTTCCAAACAAGATGAACTCAAACAGACCCACACCAAGACATATCATAATTAAAATGTCAAAAGTTAAAGAGAGAATTCTAAAGGCAGCAAGAGAAAAACAAAGAGTCATGTACAAAGGAATCCCCATAAGGCTATCAGCTGATTTCTCCACAGAAACTTCACAGGCCAGAAGGGAGTGACATATTTAAAGTCCTGAAAGGGAAAAATGTGCAACCTAGGGTACTCTACCGGGCAAGATTATCATTTAGAACACAAGGAGAGATAAACAAGTTTTCAGACAAGTAAAAACTAAAAGAATTCATCAACACTAAACCTACTCTAAAAGAAATTTGAAGGGTCTTCTCTAAATGGAAAAGAAATAAAGATCTATAGGAGGGAAAAAATCCCAATAGGAAAGGCAATGTAAAGACTGAAGATCACATAAATAAGCACTTTATCACTTCAATAGATTAAAAGACAAAAAAATTGTAAAAGCAACTATAACTACAATTAACCATAAAGGGATAAGTACAAAGATGTAAAATAAGACATCAAAAACATGAAATGTGGCAAGGGGGAGTAAAATATGTTAAGTCGTTTAGAATGTGTTTGAACTTAAATGACTATCAGTTTAAATCAAGTAGATGTAATTATGTGTCAATATATGTGAACTCCATGGTAACCACAAATCAAAACCTACAACAGATACACAAAAACCAAAAGGAACCCAAGCATACTACAAAACAAAATCATCAAACTGCAGAGGGAGAAACAAAAAGAAGGACTACAAAAAACAACTGGAAAACAAGGAATAAAATGGCAATAACTACATACCCATCAATAATTACTACAAATGTTAATTGACTAAAGGCTCTGATCAAAAGACAGAGAGTGTCTGATTGGATAAAAAAAACAAGACCCTTCAATATGTTGCCTATAAGAAACTCAATTTAGGGCAAAAGACACACACAGAGTGAAAGTGAGGAGATGGACTTTTGAACTTTGTAAATATTTCATGTGTTCAAAAATAACTGAAGAGCAATGGAAAAAGAAAATTGTAGAATTGAATGTAAATATAAACACAGGTACATAATCAAACTGATAATATAGTGACACATACTCTATAATATTAAGGAACTTTTTTGCAGTTTTTTTTTCCTAAGGAAAGAAAGAACTGCAAAGAAATTTTGACCCTTACTTACAAGTTTTATTGCTAGCAATAGTATGGATACAGTAATTCTGAAACTATTTTGTGTGTATGGCAGGATAGAACACATGATTAAATACACTGATGTAGGTGGAAACATTTGTAGAAGAACGAAGATACAAGTATGAAATAAGAGATGGTGAGAAAGAACTCAGGGGTGCTGGATTTGAGTTGGAAACATCAACGATAGGAACTCTTAAAACTGTTTTCTTAGCTTTGTTCACTAAAAAGGCCTAGAAGCAAATGACACCTTAGTACCAAGTAAACCTAGAGCCCAGACTGTGGTTTCTAAGTACAATTCTCCATTAAAAGAAACCAGTACTCCTTGGAGAAATGGATGATTCCAAATTGGTTGTAGAGAAAGCCCAAGATGAGCCCAGAACATCTTGTGACTTCAAATAGTTCAACCTATACATATGTGTGTGTATATATGCACACATACAGACATATACGAATATGCATACTCGGGCGGAGGGGGAGAGATATTTTGAGACAGAGTATAATAAATGTGGGACAATGTTAACAGTTGAAGGGCAAATAAATGTGGGACAATGTTAACAGTTGAAGAATCCAGAAGGATATACCCATGCTCATTAGTGTACTAGTCTTTTAATTTTTCTGTAGATTTGACATTTATCAAAACAAAATATTGAAGTAATGGAAAAATTTCAAGTATAATAATTGAAAATTAGGGCAAAAGTTACTACATCCAGAACATAATTTGAAGATTGGCTGTTTTGGCATTTTGTAAGAGTCCTCTTGACATTTGGGAGTAATTTCAAGCATGGGAATGCATGATCTGTTAAAAAAGATTCAAAGGAAATCAGAGAAGACAATAATGATAAACTTAGGAGAAAATTATGGGAGGGATATCAGAAAGCGGGTGAGCCAAAGGACTTCTAAACCAGACCAGTGAGACACATCATCTTTGAACCCACTGGCAAGTGGAGGCTTTTTCTGGGAGACCCAAACGTGGTTAAGTTCTCATACCTTCCACCTCCTTCTGATGGACTTATTCAAGTGTTTGTATGTAAAGAGGAAGGCTGAGAGGAAAAGCCTCCGGGATACTGCAAGGGGCAGCAGCAGGCTGGGGTAGCAGAGGAACAATTCTCCACAGGCTCATCTCCATTTACAGGGTGGGATTTTACTTCTGTACTACGACACTGGGCATAAAATAACCTGTGCCAATTGATCTCACTACCAAGCATCTGTGAGAGAAGTTCCTTTTCTTTTCATGTACAGAACATTCTACTGTTTTCAAGGTGCTACCACATGTAGACCTGGACTCATTTGATCTTGATAACCAACATATCGAGTACCAGCGAGACCAGATATTCTACGTCTAGATTTTGTAGGTGACAAGCTGACAGAGAGGAGGCTTTGCTTAAGGTTCCATGATGGGTAAGTGCAGGTGGGAGAATAATCGGCATGGGGTGTATAGTCCCTCTCAGTCGCTCTGTAGAAAATAAGCAGTGGTGCCAGCAAGAGATATTGTTTGCCCCAACAAGACTGCCAGGGAGGGGCTTCCCTGTTGGCGCAGTGGTTGAGTCCGCCTGCCGATGCAGGGGACACGGGTTCGTGCCCCGGTCCGGGAAGATCCCACATGCCGCAGAGCGGCTGGGCCCGTGAGCCATGGCCGCTGAGCCTGCGCGTCCGGAGCCTGTGCTCCGCAACGGGAGAGGCCGCAACAGTGAGAGGCCTGCGTACCGCAAAAAAAAAAGACTGCCAGGGAAAACTGACTCTTTGCTGGACCTCCAGAAAGTGTAGGAAAATGTGGTGAAGTCATAAGACACGGGCTCAGAGAAACTCCTGAAATCATACTTGCTATCAGAAAGCAGATAGTCTTTTGCTCTGGTTTATGTTGTGCCCATTTCCCAGATGGATGGAAAGGATGCTGTGCTGGCGCTCTGGAATAGGGGATGTTCATTAGGGGATGCTCCCAAGATAATGGGGAAAAATTGAATGAACAAAATATGCTGCAGACCAAATTTGACTTCTATTAAATATCATTTATAAACCTTCTAAAAGAACAGAAAGTATTTACAGGAGCTTCAGATTCAGAAGAAACAAAAGAAAATGACAAGCTTGTTTTCAATTTTTGTTGCACTTGCCTGCTACTGACTTGGCCATAGGGTACATATTTCATTTGGAGAGTTGTCTTTTTTATAGCACACAGGCTTTGTCACTATTTATGGTGACAGAAAGTGCCTCCTGGGTCTCTCTCATCCTCTGAGAAGGATCCCCAAACTTCCCCCTCCACAGGGTGGGCTCCCAGCTACCATGTGTCTATTCTGTGGCTCTCCCCCCAGACACGGTGGATGGGCTGGGTGAACAGCTGTCTGTTGGTCACTTGAACTGAAGACATGTGCACTGGTGAACTGTGGGGCCATCCTCTTGGTCTTGTACACACACACAAGAGAAGAAAGTCTCAGAATAAAGTCAGTTGTCTTACTGAGGGAGCAGAGCTAGCTATGATGAGAGGCAGACAATAGCCTGAATGAACATGGAAATCTCCCAGGCTCTGCAAGCTTTACAATTCCCAGTTCTAGCCACTGTGGTGTCTGGCTATTCACATTATCTTGGACCTCCTTGAAATATCACTTGCTGGAGATTGCAGAAATGCCCATACTATTTTGCAGCTCCTCCCATCGGGAGGTGGATCTTTTCCCCATTTCTTGAATCCGGCTGAACTTATGAATTACTTTGACCAGTAGAACATGGCAGAAATGGAATTGTATGAGTTTTGATTCTGGGTCTCAAGAGCTGCTCTTTTAGGAACCCTGTGGCCACCAAGTGAGGACACCTTGTCTAGTATCCTGAATGGCCCACTTAGGTGCACTTAGACGGCAGCCTGCCAATCTGCGTAAGTGTGTGAACACACTAGGTCAGGCTTATAACTGACATGCCAGCTGTGTGCAGATGCACAAGCTATCTCAGCAGAGACCAGCTGAGCTGGACCACACCAGAAAAATTACCCAGTCTCCAAAACTGAGTTAAATAAAGGGTGCTGTTTTATGTCATTAAGTTTTGAGGTTGTTATCCGGTAGTGGCTAACTGGTACACCCCTGTACCCTTCCAATAAACTCCTAAACTATTTTTCCCCCTAAGCTGTGTGTTTTTACATCTGTATATGTTTCTACTTGCACACCAAAGAATCTTGACCAAGAGAGAAATTGTATCAATAGAGAAGGCTACAGAACTACAGAGAGACTGTGGAACTGATTGGCTAAGTCACTCAGGGCAGCATGCAGAAAGAATTCCCTCATTTGCATTATGTTTTACTGAAGCAGTTAATTAAGCAAGGAACCCGCCACAACACCAATGGAGGCCCACAAAATATTTTTATCCTTCCCTTTAATTCTTGTAATCCTTGTCCTGTGAGATGCAATATATTCTGTGGTCTGGTAACCAGTTCATGGTGTTGCCTTGAAGACTTTTGCTTCTTGTATCTTTTTCTAAGTGGGGGTGGTTTGTGGTTCTGACAGCTTTTAAATTTTTCCATCTAACCATTGAATTGCAAGATGGAAAAGAGCATCGTCCGACAAAATGGAGTCTGGTCTAGAGGGAAAATGGGCTAATCTGGAAATCATTCATTTTGAGGATAGGGGCCCATTGATGACATTTTTGGTTTCAGTTGCTAGATATGACTGATGGGATTATCTCCCTTTAGTAGGAGAGTGGGTGAGAGTGTGTAGGTCACTCTTACATTGTGTAGGTCAATGTAAGCTGTTTTAATCACGTATGGCCGGGAGACCTCATATAAGGAGACAGGTAGAGGTGTGTGTGTGTGTGTGTGTGTGTGTGTGTGTGTGTGTGTGTGTTTATGCATGCCAGCCAAAAGGAAGAACAGAAAACTTTCGGGGGGAGTATCTCTACAACTCATATCCTCTTTTTTTCCTGCATACTGTTCCCTTCCCGGTAGGACTAGATTCCCAGCAACAATGTTCGCAATTACAGAACCTCACCGCCTGGCCATTGTTCATTGGGCCAAGGGTACATACCTAACTACGGCTGGGCCAATCACTTTCTTCTAAAAATTTGGACCTATGAGTGAGAGATGTTTACTGGTTTTCTCTCCGAGTTGTCTGAACCTGGACATCTAAGCTAGAGAGCTGCAGAACACCTATATTTCCCTACGTGCATGCAGAACATTGAGAGCCAATCTGGAGAGAGGAGAGGAGGGAAGGAGACAAAAGAGAGACATATACACACTGGGTTCTGGGTTCTGGATAACTTCCTAGCAGCTAGTTGTGGCTCTGGGGTTCCAGCATATATCCTAGCAACTTTTAATAAATTCCCTTCATGATTAAGCTTATCTGAAATGGGAATCTGTTATTTGTAATCAAGAAAGGCTCAAAAAAGGAAAATTCACAATAATATGGAACAATATTTGCCAGTGCCTGGCTGTATCTAGTTTCTATTTTATTTTCTGGTAGTTATGCCAGTAGTCAATGTGGGGTCAAAAATACAGCATGCCACTTACTCAGGTGACATTTTTATTTGCATTATTCCATTTATATTATTAGAAGAAAAACATTTTTCAGTCTCACAGCGTATATTTATATCTATTGTTTTTTCTTCCAGTGAATTGAGTTTTGAATACATCCTTCATCAATCTATAATTCATTTTTGGAAAATGAGTATAAATGTCAGTTAACACATAAACACATGTAAATGTAAACACAGTTTAAAATGTTATATCTGCTTCACAACTAATGCTCCTCTAGCCTGTCTTTTTCCCTAGTGGTAATTCTTTCTGGAGTTCATAAATCAATATAGCTATAGTTATTCACACAGGAAATATACCACTAGTTTTACAAGTTGCATCATTTAAAGAAAAAATACTTATCAATTTAGATTTAATGTTGATGTGTGGAGGCTTTCAGAAGTCTACTTTGAAAGTAATGCTTTTTAAATTAATTTCTTACTTTGGAGCCCAGGCAAAAAAAAAAAAAAATTAAAAGCTCTTCATGAGAAGAAAAACATAAATACTTCAAAGGCTGTGTTGGTGAAGTAGGAAGTTAAGGGCTGATAAAGAGCTTTTCATGTTAGCTTAATCAGTGAAGACGATTAGTGACCTCAGCACCCACCCCAGCAAAACAATTGGGAAGGAATAACCTATATTAGTGATCCTCAGTAACCAAGTTAATCCTTGAATTGGTTACTTTTGTCTGTGCTATCAACATCATGCAGCCCTTTAATTATGATAAAGATTCATTATGGAATCGGAAGGAAAGTTGCTAATACTATTAAAGTTGTCATGATGAGGAAAGTTCTGCAATGAGCCATTAAGTCTTCTCCCCAGACAAGTGCTAAAAAATCTGAGCACTGGATGGAGAAAAAGTCATGAATGGAGGAACCTTGCTGAGAATGGGTGCAGCTTGATTTCACTGTGGAAGAATAGGTTTGAAAAAATGCCCCCAACATCAACACTGTTATAGATTTGGGGTTTACCTTACACCTATGGGCACTGTCATAGCATTTTAAACCTGAAAGGCATTTTATATTGAATCTGATCCAATTTACTTGTAAAGATGACAAAACTGAGGGCCAGAAAGGTTTGCTAATTGTCCTGTGGTTACAAAGATAATTCTGCAAACTTTGGAATCAATAACAAAGCAGCTCTCATTGTTTTTGAGGGTTTGCTATGCAGCAGGTACTGTGCTAAGAGCATTGTATACATTTTCTCATTTTGATTCTGACAATTTTATTATCCCAATTTTGATTCTGATAATAGTTGTATTATCATTAGGGCTTGATATTATTACTATCATTTTACAGATGAGGAAACTAAGGCAGAGGGTAGTAAGTACCTTGCTCAATGGCAGGCAGCCAAGAAGTGTCAGGGCTGTGTTGGAACTGCGATCGGACCCTTCCAAAGTGCCAGGCCCAGCACCTCCAATCACACCATCATTCTTCCATGCTCTCCATCTCTATCAGAACTTTATGAGGCCTCTACGGAGCAGTTCTCCACTCACAGAAGAGCTTCTATGTTAATAACTGGCAATGTAGCTGTTTGAAAAAAATTTTAATAATAAAATCTAAAAGGCAGCCTGGACTTCAATAGGATGACAATAAATACTAAGTAGTGGACTTTTTCAAACAAGAGAGTGGGATTTTGTTATAATTCAAGAGAATGACCTGGCTCTTAATATTTGACAGTGACAAGGAATGTGAACATAATATTCTTATTTAGAAAGTGTTTTATTCACTGTACATTTAGGTATTAGACTAATCTCGGTGGAAAAATTCACGAGGCAGCTGTGTATTCATTGGCCACGTTCTCTCCAAGCCAGACTTGATGAAATCTGATTCATGTTTGGGAGAGACCAGCTGCCTGCCCAGCGCTCAGTAGTAATGGGAGCCCACTACCTGAGGGCATTCTGCAGGGGCAACTGGTTTAGTGGGAAGGTATATTTTTTTTAAGAACAAGAAAGCTGGGAAAGGGACCAAGTATTTCCTTTCCAATCACTTGTAATAATAGAAATTACAATAAAATGTATTTTAATTTTAATTAAATAAATACATTTAACAATACAGTTAATTAAATTTCTTATAATAAAAGATATTCGGTTACAAGTTATAACCTACAGTCCTAGCGGTAGGGGCTGGTCACTGCTAGCAACATAAAGCTACTTTGTGGGCCTCAGATTTCCCTCCAATGCTTTTGACAGAAATATTCAAATATGCGGACAGAAACCCTCTCAAAGCCTAATGCTTAAATCTCTGTCATAAAGATGATGATATCGTTAACTGAGCACAGAAAAGAGAAGACCTAAGTTTGAATTTTAGGTTGGCAAACAAAGCCCTGAGTGAAAAAGGTCACTCACCTCTCCTGTGTTTCACTTTCCGCCTTCAAAATAACAACAGCGGCAGCAGGGGCACAATTAGATAGCACTTAGGAGGTGCCAGGCACTGTTCTAAGCACTTTTCACGTATTAATGTATTTACCCCTGAGGCGGAGGGAAGGTCATGTTAACTTTCCCGCAGTTACACAGTGAGTGATGGATACACGATTCAGCTCCAGAATCTTCTTAACTACAACTCATAAAGTTACAAAGTATGAATTTATACTATCTTAATCACAACTCCTCTTCATCAGTTGAGGGTGTAAGATCTCTGGATTAGTAAGAATCCTTTCAAACACAAATGACAGAAATCCTCTTAAATTGGTTTATGCAGAAAAGGGAATTACTCGTGACACTTTAATGTCCAGGGTAGATCCAGGAACAGCTGGATCCAGGAAGTCAAAGAGTTAAATCAAGAAGCTTTCTCCATCTCTTCTTTTCACCATGTAAGGTGTTATCTTTAGGGGGCTTTCCCCTTAGGTCAGGTCCCAGCATTTCCAGGCATAGATCCTCAAATCTACCCAGCTGATACAGATAAAAGGCTTTGGCGGCACCTGTAAACCTCTGAACTGAGTTTCACTGGTTCTGATTGGTTTGTTCTGGACCACGGGACATCCCTGAACCAATCACAGTGGCTAGAAGAGCAAGATGTTGCAATTGGTCTGGGTCACGTGTAACTCTTGGGCGTCAAGGGTGCATTCAGTTTGACCTGAGTGGGTCATGCAGACTGAGGAAAAAGAGGTGTGGTTCTTCAAGAAAAATCAGGGCACTATTACCAGAGAAAGGGGATGGATGCTGGGTAGGGAAAAAAGGACAGATGCCACTCCAATTAGATTGTTGCTTTGACAATTTCCAGCAGTAAAAGCCTATAAATTGCTGCCAAAAGAGGGAAGGAAGGGAAAGAAAAGGCTGTGGTGTGTATGTAAGTCCTATCACAATTAAATTACCAAAACTCATTTCCCCTCTAGTGACGTCAAGAACTCCTTTGCTACAAACCGCTTACCAAAATAGCTAGAATAATAAACAAGATTTAAGTAAAAAATTTCATGCTATGTTATAGCATTAAATGTATATAATTTCACACTCTAATTTTATAGTATTAAAAAAGTGACAATCTAAAAACCCAGTGGTAATGATTGGTTAAATGTTATGATATATCCATATAATATATACTTATGAGAAATGATGTTTTTGTTTTGTTTTGTTTTTTGCGGTACGCGGGCCTCTCACTGCCGTGGCCTCTCCCGTTGCAGAGCACAGGCTCCGGTCGCGCAGCTCAGCGGCCATGGCTCACGGGCCCAGCCGCTCCGCGGCACGTGGCATCTTCCCGGACCGGGGCACGAACCCGTGTCCGCTGCATCGGCAGGCGGACTCTCAACCACTGTGTCACCAGGGAAGCCCAGAAGTGATGTTTTAAAAGCATATTTAGTTATATGTGAAACTATTAAAGATATAACGTCAATTGGAAAAAAGTTAATGGATACAAAAAGCACATAGTATGCTTCTAATATTATTAAAAAAGAAACATCTGTTTTCTGTTTGTATAGAGTAAAAGCACTGGGAGCAAAAAATGCATCAAAGTATCAACAGTGGCTATCTCTTGGTGGTGGGGTTTTGAATAATTTTAATTCTCTTCTGTACACTTTTCTGTATTTCCATATTTTCTACAATGAACATGTAATACATTTATAAGCAGGGGGAAAAAACCACATAAAGTGGTTGAACAGGAGATTTTGAACTTGTGCCTGCTAAATTTGAGTCAGTGTACAGTGAGAGATGAAGTGTACATAGCACGAGAATTAAACATAAAACGCTCTTGGAGACAACCAAAAGTTGGTTATATTTGCTTACTTCAAAAGGCTGTTTTGCAAGTTCTTTCTCTAATAACTTTAAGGCTTGATTATATACGAGAAGAATATTTATCCAGGTATGCCCAATTCTAAAGCACTTGATATAATGTCAGAAACCTCAGGCTAATTAGATAAAGATAATTCTTTCTATTACAAAAATACTAATTATGTCACACATGCATTGTGAACTTCCACTAGATGTATAGAAACCCTTTCTGTGCATTTGAATTGTGGGTCAGTTTCCAAAAGTTCTATTTGCATCCACTTTTCAGGGCAGCATATCTAATATGCAAAGCCAGATAAGATTAAGCCATATAAAATTGTAAAAATTGGGAGTAGCTGGATTTTATGCATAGATTTAAAATATAACTGATTAAAAAAATCACATCTGTTTAGCTGAACTGTCAACAAAGGACCAAGAAGCAGTAGCTGAAATATATAATCATTTTTATCATTGTCATCATCATCATCACCATCAGCATCACCATCAGCATCTCATTTCTTTAGGTTTCAGCATAGTTTTATGTATGCTATTACATTTTATCCTGGCAAGGCTGTTATTAGTATTTCTCTTATAAGAGAACTAAGGCATGAAACAAATAAATGGTTATTACAAGGGCATTCGCAGAGCAAGGTGTAGAATTCAGGTCACTTACTCCTTGATTTGCTGTTTTTATATCACCACCTATAATTTGGAAGTAGATTTTGAATGTTATAAAACTAATAAAACCTTTATTTTGCAAGGATCTTTACATTTTACAAATTCCTTTTACATATATTCTGATAGATTACATAGCTTCTAATTTCAGTCTAAGAACAGTACTGTGAGGTAGTAATAGCAGCTGATACTGACTTGAGTCTTTATCAAACAACTTTTCATATATCATCATATTGTGGTAGGCAGCCTTAAAGGGGACCTCAGTGATCTGTTCCTCCTGGTACTCATGCCTCTGTGTAACTCCCTCCCCTGAGTACGGGCTGGAACTAGTGTCTTGTCTCTAATGAACAGAGTACAGCCCAAGTGATGGGATGTCACTTCTGAGATTAGGTTATAAAAAGACTGTGGCTTCCATCTTGGAATCTCTCCCTCTCAGCCCTAGCTCTGGGGAAAGCAAGCTGCAACACCTGGGAGAAGCAAGCTGTGTTGATAATAGCTCTATAGAGAGGTCCATGTGACAGTGAACCTAAGTCTCTGGCCAGCCAGTATCTGAGGCTTGTCAATAGCTACATGAGTGAGTCTGAAAGCGTATCTTCCCTCAGTTGCCCCTTGAGATGTCTGCGCTCCTGGTTGACCCTTTGATTGCCCAGAGAAATCTGAGCCAGAGGACCCAGCTAAACCATGCCCAGATTCCCGACCCACATGAACCCTGAAATAATGAAAATCTGTTGTTTTAAGCCATTAGGCTTTGGGGTAATTTGTTATGCAGCAATGGATAACTAATACATATTTTAAATTCCCATAGTAGCACTATGAGGTAGTACTATTATGCCAGCCCTGTCTAACAAATGAAGACATTAAGGTTTAGAGAGGTAAGTAATTTTCCCCAAAGCAAGCAGTTAACAAGTGGCTGAGCTGGGATTTGAACCTGGCTCGCTGAACTCCAGAGCTTGAGTTCCATGCTGAATTGTTCCCTTGGAGGAAAACAAGATGCAGTTTGACTTAACACAGGTGATCATGTAAAGGATGAATTCCTACAGCACACACTGATTTGAGAAACTTCTCTAGAGGTGGCAGGACAGGTATTATTGTCCAGCGGTAATGATGACAAACCATGCAGCTCACAAGCCAGGAGGCTGGGATGTTAATCCAGGTTCTCTGACCTTAAGTCTTTGCTCCATGCATCCTCACCCTTAGATTCACGCTCATTTTTATTAAACCGGCAAACCATATGCTACTAATACCACGTTTTAATATAATAACAGTAATGTGTAGCAATTGTATTAACAATAGTATGAACCATAAATTATTAATTAAATGCATGTCAGTGTTAAATGTGTCTGAGAAAGAGGCACTCAGTACACTAAGGCAATATGAGAGATTATCCAAAAATCAGTGAGACCTGGCTGGCCACCTTTGTGGTAAAGGTATAAATCGCCACGGATGTGCTGGAGAAAACCGCTCTATCTGTATAACAAGAGCACTGCCTCTGCTACCAAGCTGAAAACCAAGCAAGACTCGTGAGCTTGGAGATTTTTGTTTCCTCTAAAGTCATTTTCATGTCTTCTTGATAAGATGCTTCACTTATATGTAAGTTGCCAAATCCTGGGGACAGCACATTTTGGCCCTCCAATGCCTTGGACATCAGGTGAGGCCTCAGGTGACCTTAGAAACAGGCTTGTCATGTCACAGAAAGGGTGAGGAGATTACACTGCTTTACTAGTTTAGAACCTATGAAACATGCTTACCAATATGAATGTATCCTGTACATTTATTTGCTAATTACCAACTACTAATAAAATGTCATATTTAATACTTGATTTTTCTTAGACCATCTTTGTAAGGAACTGAATTAGGTTCAGAGGGACAGAATGATCAGAAAGTTAAAAGAGTTCAAATGAAAACATAATGAAAGAGGAAACTCTGCTTCTTTCCTTGAATGTTTACTTAAATTATGCTGGACTATATGGTAGGGGAGTATTTATGGATTACTAAATGTCCACTTCTTCTGGCAGGTGACAAAAATTTCTTTGAGAAGGGCAGAGTTCAACATTAAAATCTGCACCGTGAAATAAAGTTTTAAGAGGTAAGCTGCTTATCATCAAGAAGAGCACAAATAACAAATGTTGGCAAGGATGTGAAGAAAAGGGAACCCTCATACATAATAAGTAGGAACGTAAATTGGTGCAGCCACTGTGGAAAACAGTATGAACGTTTCTCAAAGTACTGAAAATAGAACTACCTTATGACCCAGCAATTCCACTCCTGGGTATATATTTGAAAAATCAAAAACACTAATTTGAAAAGATACAGGCACCCCAATGTTCATAGCAGTATTATTTACAACGGCTAAAATATGGAAGCAACCTAAGTGTTCTTCGGTAGATGAATGGATAAAGAAGACATGGTATAGGGACTTCCCTGGTGGTCCAGTGGTTAAGACTCTGCCTTCTAATGCAGAAGGCGCGGGTTTGATCCCTGGTCAGGGAACTAAGATCCCACATGGCGTGGGGTGTGGCCAAAAACTAAAAAAAAAAAAAGATGTGGTGTGTGTGTGTGTGTGTGTGTGTGTGTACACACACACACACACACACACACACACACACAATGGAATACTACTCAGCCATAAAAAAGAACAAAATTTTGCCATTTGCAACAACATAGATGGACTTGGAGGGCGTTATGCTAAGTGAAATAAGTCAGACAGAGAAAGACAAATACTGTATGATATCACTTACATGTGGACTCTAAAAAATACAACAGACTAGTAAATATAACAAAAAAGAAGCAGACTCACAGATATAGGGAACAAACTAGTGGTTACCAGTGGGAGGGGGAGGGGCAATATAGGAGTCGGGGAGTAGGAGGTACAAACTTTTGGGTATAATATAGGCTACAAGGATGTACTGTACAGCATGGGGAATATAGCCAATATTTTATAATAACTGTAAATGGAGTGTAACCTTTAAAAATTGTATAAAAATTTAAAAAGGGGGAAAACCAAAAAAGATGTAAGCTACTTAAGTAAGGATATTGTTCTTGTTCATTTATGGTAATACCGGAGAGAATTAGAGTGCCACATGGTGTGGTCAGAAACCATGGAGTGATAAATATTACAGAATTCGTGGAGATGAGTTTTGGAATGTGAAGTCCCTTCCGGTAGGGTCCTCTCCTTCAGCTTCTTCAGATGAGGTGGGCTTTCATTTCCCATTCTTCTGGGACTCTGACAGAATCTTTTGACATTTCTCAGGCCTGTTTTCTCCCCAGTGATTTGCAAGCTCTGTAGATATCCCTACAGTAATATTGTTGCCAATCAGGCAAGCTATTGGCTTTTGTATATTTTTGTATACTCATCTTCGTGAGTTCCTCCATTCTTTTTAATGGCACTTTTCATTTATTCACTTGAGTTTTCCTAGTAGATAATCACATCATCTATAAATAATAATACAGCTACAGCCTGACCAGTATTTATAACACCTCTTTTCTGGTCTTTTTTTTTCTTTTTCTCTTTTCTTTTCTTTTTTCTTTGCTCCCCTTCCTTCCTTCCTTCCACATTGATTAGAACATTTAGATGAAAATTAAATAATGGTAGTATTAGCAGGCATTCTTGTCTTATTGTTATAGTGTTTTACCAGTAAGCATGATGTTGGCTATTGTTTGAGAAAGATGTTCTTACTGTGAAAAACGGTTCCTTACTGTTTCTAGTTTATTAATAAATTTATTTCTTCTACTTCCAGTTTACTAGTTTTTAAAAAAATTAGGAATATATATTGAATTTTGTAAACTTTTGGTAGCCTTTGAGATGAACATTGGCTCACTGATGTGATATTTTTGCTCATTTTAAAAGGAAGTTTGCTTTCGCCACAAAGAAGACTGTGGTAATGAAGTATTTGCAACATGACAGCAAAATGTTTTCTTGCTTAAAGATGACACACCTCTAATCTGGGTTGTAGTTCTTTGAGTTCCCTTATACGTTTTCTGTTTCTTTCGCCGTGACAGAAACATTTTCTTTTGTGTGGCATGCTGACCCCGTGGTCACCCCCCTCACCCCCACCACCCACCCAGATCCATGCTACCCAAAGTGTGGTGTGCAGACAAGCAGCATCAACATCACTGGGAGATTGTGAGAAATGAAAATTCTTGCCCTCCCCACCCTACTGATTAGTTGCTTTGCAGGTGGGGCCCAGGCACCTGAGGTTTAACATGCTTCCCAGATGGTTCTTCTGCACACTGAGTTTTAAGAGGCATCACTACAGAGCATGCAGAAACCATGTGACTTTCTAGGTGCAGAGCAACGACGAATGCAACTCCACAATTCCACCCTGGGACCAGTCTCTTCTCCTGCATGTACAGAGGAGGGATTTGTGAGTGGATCCAGAGTGTGGAGATGGAGTGGCTGGAGAAAGCAGCCCACAAGAGCATGCTCTGGGGCTGATCTGAGGCAAAGTTTAGTAATTAAAAGAGGAAAAATTCTTGCCGACAGGGTTCAGGGCAGTGGAACTCAGCCTGGATCCATCACTGTTTATTTTGTACAAGCCCAGCGCCACATCCTTCACCTAAACTTAGGTCAGGATTATTTCTACAACACCCCACACAGGAATAATAATGAAGATAGTGATTGTAATAATACCTCAGCTTCTTCACAGCCTATGTTACACTACCCTTTCTTTACTCCTCACAGTAGGTCTAGAAGGCAGGAATTGTCATTCTCATGTTAGAGATGGGACAACCAAGGCCCAGAGCGATCAAAGAACTTACTTTAGGTAATAAGGGAGGGGGAGGCATCAGATTGCAATCAAGAAAAGCAAACTGGAGAACTGCAGTAAGAATGTTGGAGAAAGTTAACACAGCAAAGGCCAAAAACTAATGACATTTTCTTAACAGACAGTGTTTCTTTCGTAATGATGCTTTTGCAGACACTAAAGCCATTTTTGAAAGGAGACCAAACAGTGGGAGGAAAAGCAAATAGGACCCAGGAATGGAGCTCGGATGGATGCAGAGTATAATTCTGCCCTTTCTGGGTCACAAAAGTGTTGTGGGGAGGCCCTTGGTAGGAATTCACTAAATACAGTCATGGGAAAGCTGGGAGCAGCAGCCCAGCATTAAAGGCAAAATGGAATGAATCATCAGGTCAGAGGCAGAGTTTCCAGCTCAGGGGCTGCTGTGTGTGGTGTGTGAGCAGGGGTTTCCCCAGCAGAATCTGCTCCAAGAGGTTCTTCAAACTGATAAGTACCATCCAGTCCCTTGTCAAAGATGTACAGCAAAAACCCCTTTACAGGATAGCATGTTACTGAGTTGAATAGGCAGAGATAGTAAGGAGAGGTTTTCATGAGCAGTTTTTCTATTATATTTCAGTCTTCATGCAGGTCCAATTATAAAGGAGCAGTTACAGCAAAGTCTTTCTCAAGTGTTAAATACAGGCATCACCATTACAGGCATGCGCATGCGCATGCACACACACACACACACACACACACACACACACACAGTCCCTTTAGGATCACCTAAAAGGTTACTACTGAAGACAGTTGGCAGTATACCCTCCCCACCTGCTTTAAGAGAAGTTCTGCATCAAGGGGTCACATGTGTTTATAGGGGGTCTTGCCGCCCTTCTTTGAGTGGTTTAAGTGATGTATTTACTTGCTGAAATGGTAGGGAGGAGAGATGAAAGGCAAATTGGCAAATTAGTTACAACACTTTGGAAGCTCTTCAGTGGCTTAGAAACCTGGGTATAATGAAAAAAGTCAATGCAGATCTCACAGTTGGAAGGGGCAGCCTGGAAAGTTATCTAGTTTAACACTCTCTAGTTGGAGTCCATATAAAAAAATGTCCTGAGATGGACACAGAGACACGCTGCCCAGATCTCTCCTTCAAGAAAGGGCTTGTACATTTGCAGCAACATGGATGGACGTAGAGATCGTCATACTGAGTGAAGTAAGTCAGATAGAGAAAGACAAATATATGATATCGCTTATATGTGGAATCTAAAAAAAGGGTACAAATGAACTCATCTACAGAACAGAAATAGAGTTACAAATGTAGGAAACAAACTTATGGTTACCAGGGGGGAAAAGGGGGTAGGGATAAATTGGGAGATTGGGATTGACATATACACACTACGATATATGAAATAGGTGACTAATAAGGACCTACTTTATAGCACAGGGAACTCTTTTCAGTACTCTGTAATGGCCTATATGGGAAAAGAATCTAAAATAGAGGGGATATATGTACATGTATAACTGATTCACTTCGCTGTACACCTGAAACTAACACAACATTGTAAATCAACTATACTCCAATAAAAATTTTTTTTTTAATTTAAGAAAAAAAAAAGAAAGGGCTTATAGCCAGGCCGCTGGGTCAGGACAGCCCTTTCAGGAATGTCCTCAGCTGCAGAGAGCTGAGTTGTGTCCTTCTCAGGGCAGCCACTTTCAGTTCCTGCCGGAGGAAAGGTTGGGAAGCCTGACCCTGTGGCCCAGCTTGGGGCAACTCTGGTGGATCATTCTAGAATGCTCAGACGCCCCCCGGAGGCCCACATTGCAGCTCAACTTCTCCCTCTGCCCAATCCTGCTTCCTCCCCTTCCTCTGGTGTGGTTCCCCTGGGCATTCCCTAATACACATCCTGTACCATAAATCCCATCTCAGCGTGTGTTTCTTGGAGAGCCTGACCCGTGACAGGTCCCCAGCAAAGCCAAGTACACAGCCCACTGGCGGTCTAACTGCATGTTCAGATAGTGCTTGTCTTTTGTGCAGTGCTGGCATCTGCCGCTCTGCACATTTCAACTGGGTCAGTCCCCCTGAACCAATCAGAACAAGACTAGGCTCTCTACATTCTACTTCCTTTATTCCCATTCTCTTGCCCTGAATTCTGTCTTGTAGTCTAAAAGGTAAAAAAAAAGTTTTAGTTGATTCCTCATCATCTCCTTTGTTTGGAATTGTGCCGCTGAAAGGAGGTAAAACTGAAGGGAAAGCAAATGATTCACAGGTCACCAGCTAAGGAAATAGTTCATGTTCCCTTTGAGGTTCCCATTATAATTCAGGGTGTGAGGGCTGCTGGGGCAGGAGGAAGGGGCATGGGGGGAGCCAGGGGACAGAGTGCTTGTGGCAGAAGCACAGATTGGGGCAATTCTTTTTTTTTTCTTTGGCCGTACCCCGCGTCATGTGGGAGTTCCCCGAGCAGGGATCGCACCCACGCCCCCTGCATTGGAAGCGTGGAGTCTGAACCACTGGACCACCAGCGAAGTCCCCAATTTGGCAATTCTTTTAACCTTCTGAGAGCCAACAAATGTGTTTTTGCTCATTCTCCTATGTTCTCAGTCTTGGTGAAAGGAAACATTAGTCACCAGGTTTAGAAAGCTGGAAACAACCCAAATGCCCATCAACAGTAGAATAATTCATTAAACTGTGGCGCATTCATACAATGCAATGCGATTTCAACCACAGCAACAAATTACCAAGCTAGTGGTATCACCATCCACAAGAATAAATCTCATGAATATAAGATTGAGCCAAATCACAAAAGAGACCATTCTATGTGATTTTTGTGTATATAAAGCTTAAAATAATCAGGGCTTCCCTGGTGGCGCAGTGGCTGAGAGCCCGCCTGCCGATGCAGGGGACACAGGTTCGTGCCCCGGTCCGGGAAGATCCCACATGCCGCGGAGCGGCTGGGCCCGTGAGCCATGGCTGATGAGCCTGCACGTCCGGAGCCTGTGCTCTGCAACGGGAGAGGCCACAACAGTGAGAGGCCCGCGTACCGCAAAAAAAAAAAAAACTATGATGTTGGAAGGCAGGTAGTGGTTACATTTAGGGAGGAGGGTGAAGGAGTGATGGGCTGGGGACAGAAGAGATTTGTGTAGTGAAGAGGTTCTATTTCTTATCTTGGTGGTGGTTAGTTACCTGGGTATGTTCACTTTGAGAAAGGTCACTGAGCTTAACACTTATGATTTGTACACTTTTTGTATGTATATTATTCTTAATAAATACATTTAAATCCATTTACAAATTCTGTAATGATTCCCTCAGGCCTACAGAGTAAAGTCCAAAGTCATAGGATCCCCTCCATGACCAACATTCTTTTCAAACGTTCTCTCTAGCTATTCCCCTTGTGTGTGTTCACATCACTCACTCTGGATTTTTTGCAGCTTCCTAAAAAGGACAGCAGGTCCAGCAGTTGGATGATAAATGTAGTTTTTAAATGAATGAATGAATTGTAGGGGTTGATAATACTTACCCTGCAGTGCTTTTGTGAGCATTAAATAAAAGAATATATGTGCAGTTCTTAGCACAATTCCTGAAGCATTGCAGACACTCATCATACATTAGTTCCCTCCTCTTTTCCCCCTTCCACCATATATGAATGGGCTTATGAAAACTCTGCACATTATTATAATATTGTAGCTGAAGTCATTTTCTGGGAGGTATTGCCTATCAATCTCACTATTAGGCAGAGTTTACTCCAAAAAGACACTGGCTTGTCTTTGATTCCCAAGAATACAGATCTTGACACAAATTTGACTTTCTTGGGCAAGCTGTCCCAACCAAACCCATACTTTCAAGTTTAAGTCAGATCCTTCCCACATCCCTTGGAAACATCACCACATATCCATTATTTGATAAAGGGATAAAGAACGGCTGCAGATAAGGAAAGACTTTTCTCAGGGTCTGGTTTTACTTTACTTGGGCATTTTCGGTAGATGGGGTTGTTAGAAGGATCTGAGAGCTTTAGAACTGCAAGCTGCTGCTGCTACTGGCTGCTATCTTTCAAAATATTACCTTCTTACTCTAAAAATGCTTTCTTTCTCAAGCCAGATTTCACAAAGACCTTCCATCTGGTCTGTACTGATAACTAGAATCTTGAGATGCTCATTCCTCTTACAACTTAAAATGATCCACATGTAGAAGGATTGGGTTTTACAGCTTCTTCCAAAGGATTTTGTCTTCCTAATCCTACAACGCACGTGTTGAGAACTGGTGACCAGGAGAGAGCTCTAACAACAAACCTATTACAAGTGTTCTGGTTATGTGCATTTTTCAGAACTAAAAGCACTGAAACCTATTAGGACAAAGACCACAGTGACCAGGTAATCCACAGGGGATGAAACAAACAAACAAACAATAAACTAAAAATGAAAAATAAATCAGAATCAAACTGTATCTGAAACAGAATTCTCAAAGATTTTGCCAATTTGTTGTGATTCAAGAATATGCCAACTGACTGAATGATCTCTGTAAATTCTGGTTCTCAGTTTCTTAATCCACAAAATGTGGAAACAAATACCAAATTATAAAAAGGTGATGGGATATTGATGAAAGTCCTTTCATTCCTAGGAAGATAGACTTTGGAAGGATGACTGGCCCCAAGCTTTAGAGGCCCCAGTACTAGTTTTAGAAAATAACTCAGGGAGGAGAAAACAGGAGACGTCAGATGCTGTAAGGAGCCACTGCCCCATTTCCCCACCTTTTCTCTTCCCTCTCCAGCCATCTACCCCTCTCCTCACCCATACAGCATACTCATCTTCAGTGTTTCCCTGCAATTAATGTTCATATAATTTCCCATGCGTAAAAATGTGGGAGGTGGAGCATAAAGGAGCATAAAGCATAAGATGCCCAGATTCACCTCTGCCACGAGATGACCTTGATAAAGTGTGGTATGAACAGTAAATCCTTATTTGGTTGAAATTCACCACTTGAGCAGCCTTGAGCTTATTTTCTCATGTAAATAAGCCTAAGGAAATAGAGGGAAGCCCTCTCTATATTAAAATATTAGACTTAAATCTTGTACTTTTAAAGGACAGTATGGAAATAAAGTTCCAAGAAAGACTACAGAAACATGAAAAAAATGACACGTGTATACAAGGTGAGGCGTGGAAATCAGATGCTTGATTAGTGCGAAGATAACCTAGCAGGTCAGGGCCTGAGGTTTTCTGCAAAGGGATCTACTTTCTTTTTTTTTTTTTTTTTTTTTTTTGTTTTTTTTGGCGGTACGCGGGCCTCTCACTGTTGTGGCCTCTCCCGTTGCGGAGCACAGGCTCCGGACATGCAGGCTCAGCGGCCATGGCTCATGGGCCCAGCCGCTCCACGGCATGTGGGATCTTCCCGGACCGGGGCACGAACCGTCGTCCCCTGCATCGGCAGGTGGACTCTCAACCATTGCGCCACCAGGGAAGCCCCAAAGGGATCTACTTTCGATTTGAAGCCTTGAGATCCTGGTGGTGGTGGTGATTGGGGGGTGTTTTTTTGTTTGTTTTTTGTTTTTTTTTGCGGTACGCGGGCCTCTCACTGTTGTGGCCTCTCCCGTTGCGGAGCACAGGCTCCGGACATGCAGGCTCAGCGGCCATGGCTCGCGGGCCCAGCCGCTCCGCGGCATGTGGAATCTTCCCGGACCGGGGCACGAACCCGTGTCCCCTGCATCGGCAGGCGGACTCTCAACCACTGCGCCACCAGGGAAGCCCCTGGGGGGTGGTTTAATACGTCCATGGGGAGGTACTTGAGCCAGCTGGGGACAAGGTGCCACTAGAGACATATTTCACTTCACTCTCCAGTAAGAATCTCATCAAACAGCAGGGAATGGAAACATATTGCAGTGTCATCTGGGCTAAAGATGTGTCCTGGATTTTTGTCTCTTCCTAGGTCCCATCTCTGAGAACCTTGGCTCTTTTCCTCCAAAGAATAGAAATTTATTTACATGATTGATGCTGACCAGGCATCAATAAGAAGAAATGGGGAGCAGATGTTTCTGAATAGATACCAGAAAGGCTAACAAAAGTGATATCAGGGAGGGCTTCCCTGGTGGCGCAGTGGTTAAGAATCTGCCTGCCAATGCAGGGGACATGGGTTCGAGCTCTGGTCTGGGAAGATCCCACATGCCACGGAAGACCTAAGCCCATGTGCCGCAACTACTGAGCCTGTGCTCTAGAGCCCGTGAGCCACAACTACTGAAGCCCATGTGCCACAACTTGAAGCCCACACCTGTAGAGCCCATGCTCCACAACAAGAGAAGCCACCACAATGAGAAGCCCGCACACCACAATGAAGAGTAGCCCCTGCTCACCGCAACTAGAGAAAGCCCGTGTGCAGCAGCGAAGACCCAATGCAGCCAAAAATTAAATAAATGAATAAAATAAATTTAAAAAGTGATAGCAGGGAGAGTTGCAAAGGAGGTGATGGCTCATGTCTCAACATGTGCCTAAGGGCACGGTGTGCCAGGAGCACTGCTCTGGGAATATGCCCTGTGTAAAGTCACCATGGGCAGGAGAAGAGAAGAGAAGGAAAACTTGAGTTTACTATGTTGATTTCCATGGAATTTTAAATTTGTCAGCTGGTGGACATAAACGGCCAATTTGAATACTTTTTACTATGAAAATAATCTGTGAAGTCTTCATCCCTGGAAATCTTCCCGAAAGGGACAATGACCACCTAAAGGAACGTTTGGGCATGTATAAACCATGATTCTGAGAATCTGAGTCTCAGCTACATTATTTTTTTGAACTCCTGCCCAGCTCTTTCCAGCTCATGATGAGATCTGCAGCAACCCTTGGGCTTTGACAGCCCATATCAGGTGATGATGGCATGATAGTTAAGTTGTATCAACAACGATGAATCAGGGTGTGAATGAGCTTCTCTGTATAGCTCTCTAGTGATGAAATACCTAGCAGAAGTACTTTTCCCACTTCTATGCAGCAAAATGGTTAGTAGTGGAGGTACTATGCAATTTTAGAAATAAGCAACATACTTTGCTTTAAACATGATTACAGAAATTGAGCTGAGCCCCATTTAGGAGGCCTGCTTCATTTTCACAGTTCTGTGGTCTGGGGGCTAAATTTCTGAAGGGAGGAAAAAGGCAGGCAGGCAGGCATATTTTCTGCATTTGCTAAGCTGCCCTCAGACACTTCTACTCATTTATTTGTTGAAGACAGGATCATCTCATTGAATTCAGCAGATAAACAAAGTACACCAGCAAGAGAAGAAAGGCTGGCTCATAATCTCCTCTGTATTTCAAATATGTATTTCTAATATGTTCCCCATGGAAGAGACTGCACAGGGAACCAGACCCAGGCCCCTGCTTCCTGCCCCTTGAACAGGGTTAATTCAGGGAAGTCCCGGATTCACAAGTCCACCCTGGGTGTTTAAGGTCATGCACATTGCATCTGAGTGTATAATTATGGCAAACATACATTGTGGAGCAATGTCAAGTTCAGATCTCAGCATATACTGCTTGGAGCTGGGAGTGAGAGAAAAATGGTAAGAGAACCCTGAGTTATTTGGGGGAAAAAACCCTCCCCCAATCCATTTGACCATCTATTAGTCCCTCCCAGACTCTGAGAGATTTGGTGCAGGAAGCACGGAAGGACAAGGAAGGTTAGGAAGAAGCACCCTGGGAGGCTGACACCCTCTGCTTCATCCTTCTAACTCAAGGACAAGCAGGGTTAGGTTGAATACAAGGTCTTACCCCAAACTGGACGCAGACGGAAACACATAAAACTATATGATATTTTAATAACGCACAACCTTGATAGCCTGAGATAGAAGCAGGAACCACTTCCATTTAGCTTCAATTCCCTTTCATCTTCACTATGTAGGGGGCCGGTCTCTCACCTTGCAGTACCGGGTGGAAATAGCTTAAGACTAAACTTCCTGTCTTCACCCGCATTTCCAAGCTTTATTTGGTAATTTAAGAAAATGAGTCAGCCGCATCACCTCCCCACCTGGGTATTTTCTTTCTCAGGAGCACATCACTGTTTTCTGACCGCTGGAGCAACCGTGCATTCCTTTCTAATCAAAGGTTTTTCCATCAGCGTTAGCTCTGCATTCCCCCTCGTCCTCCCGCGGTCCCCGCAGCATACCCGTCTCCTCCGGACTGCCACCCAAGTTCCTTCCTCCAAGCACCCCTTTTCTACCTTTACTTAATTTTTACGCCGCCTCAAATCCTTCTGCAAGGAAGCCGTATAAAATTCTCAAAGCACAGTTCTACACAATGTCGACGCTCAGGTTCACACATTTGGGGGGCTGTTTGATCGAGAACCGTGTCCCATGCTAAGAAGTCCAGAGGCAGGCACGGTGCCTGGGCGACCCCCGTAGTCGCCCTCCCCGGGCCCTAATCCCCGCCGCCTTTGAGCCTCAGACCGGGCAGAAATCCGCCAGCCCGAGCCCGAGCCCGAGCCTCTGCCTCGGGACGGGGTCAAGGGGAGGCCGAGGCCGTACCGGAAGGCGTGCGCTCCTCACCTGGTGGACGGTGCGCGCAGCCGCCGCGCACTGGGCAAACCAGCGCGTCCGGTGGTTCCAGAAGTCTCACTCCGAACCGCTCCTTTTCCTCTCGAGCTTTACGAAAGCGCCGCTTCTCACGGCCCCCGGCTTCGGGGCGCGTCGAGCCCGGGCGCTGGCCCCTCGGGCGCCCTTTGCCCGCGCGGTGCCCCCGGGCTGCGACGAGAAGGGGCCGGGAGCGCGGCGCGCAGGGCGGCAGGCGCTGCGTTCCGCCACGTCTGGGCGCCCCGACTGGAAGAGGAGGCGAGAGCGAGAGCGGGGAGGAGACGGACCAGGAGAAGAGCGGGAGCGCGGGGCCGTCTGTTAAATCGACCGGTGGGTTGCAGCCGTCCAGGACACCCTTGAAAGGAGAAGGGGGTGGGTGGGATGAAGAGGTGGGCCGGGGTGCAGTGCGGGGGTGGTGGTGGACGAGAACAGGGGGCCGGAGCTCCGAGGTGCTTCAGGTCTTGCTTAGGCTGTAGAAGAGAAATTCTGGAGCTGACGGCGCCCCAGGGCTCCCAGTTGCCAACGCTAGAGGGCAGCGCTGCCCGCACTATAAACTTGGCCTAAGGGGAGGGGGGAGGAGTGGACGAGGGCCCTTCGATGGCGGCGGGCCAGTGGCTGCCGGGAGAAGCAGACCCCGTTCCCCTCTCCTGTGGCCAACCTGGCTACGGGGGAGAGTGGGGCAGATTTGGACTTTGTCTCCTGCGGTTCCTCCAGGCAAACCCTCTGGAGGTGAATTATTCCTCAGCTTTCCTCAAGGGGAAAATTCCAGTCAACATCCACAGGATGTTTTACGGAGAGGGATGGGAAGAAAAGGGTAGGGAAGAAGCGGGGGGCAAATTGGGGTGGAGAAAAGTTGGCAGGAGCTTTCGCGCTCTTCCGAGTGTTCTGA
>NW_006794635.1:869900-885578 GCF_000442215.2 Lipotes vexillifer
CCACCTGCCGGAGGCCAGAGAATTTAACTTGGGAGGGACATTATAGAATCCTGGCCCTGCTCTAGGAGGCTTCCCGAGGACTAGTGGATTACTTCCTGTCTGGAACCTGGGTAGCTCTGAAACCTTGAGGCTTTATGTAGATTAATTCCGTGATATTTCAGGGAAAAAAATCAGATTATTTGAACCACAACCCTGGCAGATGGGAGAGGAGACATGGGAGCCATAAAATGAAAGAGGAAATTTTACATAGACAGTGTGATTTGCAGACAGCTTGATATACATTTTGAGTTGAAAGGTCATTGGAACCTCTGCAGACGAGCCATGTGGTTCCCCAAATACCCGCCTCACGCTTGCCTTTGCTGTGTGTAGCCTCATTGCTAAATTGACGTGGTATTTTTCTAGTAGCTTTTGGCAATTCTAAAGCAAACAAAATCCTTCTTCAATTCAGAAAGCAAGCATGTGTACCCTTCTTCCTGCTTTCTGGAGTGCCTCTCAGGATCAGCAGGGACTGGGTGATGGGTATGAAGGAGAATTTCACTGAACCAGAGAAAGTTGGAAAACCAAAGTCCTGAATTGTGCTTTGCTTCTGCTAATCCTATGAAACTAAGAGAAAAGGCTTAAGCTGACTGAAACCTAACAGGAGGATGGGATGGAAGGATTTTTTTCCTACCAAAGAAAGATGGTGTTTCCAAGTCACTGGAATTTTTAAAAATTTAAAATTTTTTTCCTTTATTTAAAAATTTTTATTGAATGACTTTTTAAAAAATCTGATTTCATTTTATGTATTTATTTGTATTAAAATTTTTAATTTTTATACAATTTTAAAGGTTTACTTTCCATTTACAGTTATTATAAAATTATTGGCTATATTCCCTGAGTTGTACAATACATCCTTGAGCCTATCTTACACCCAATAGTTTGTATTTCCTATTTCCCTACCCCAATATTGCCCCCTGCCATCACTGGTAACCACTGGTTTGTTCTCTATATTTGTGAGTCTGCTTTTTCTTTTGTTATATTCACTAGTTTTTTGTATTTTCAAGATTCCACGTGTAAGTGATATCATATAGTATTTAGAAGGATTCTTTAAATTCTAAAGTGCTTTACAATTTTCAGAAGTTTCACACATGTGATTTCATATAATCCCGTAAGAACCCCCCTTTTCCATCTACCCTTATACTGCCCCTCCCCCTTCCCTCTCCCCACTGGTAACCACTAGTTCGTTCTCTTTATCTGTGATTCTGCTTCTTTTTTGTATTATTCACTAGTTTGTTGTATTTTTTAGATTCCACATATAAGTGATATCATACAGTATTTTCCTTTCTCTGTCTGACTTACTTCACTTAACATAATGTCCTCCAAATCCATCTGTGTTGCTGCAAATGACAAAATTTCATTCTTTCTTATGGCTGATTGGTATTCCATTGTATATATATGCACCACATCTTCTTTATCCATTCATCTGTTGACACTTAGGTTGCTTTCGTATCTTGGCAATTTTAAATAATGCAGCTATGAACATTGGGGTGCATGTATCTTTTTGAATTAGTGTTTTTGTTTTTTTCAGATATACCCAGGAATGTCATTGCTGGGTCACATGGTAGTCCTGTTTTAAGTTTTTTTGAGAAGACTCCATGCTGTTTTCCACAGTGGCTGCACCAATCCAAATCATCATTTTGAAATATGTTTGATGAGAGAGGTGTTATGTAAAAATAAACAGAACAAGAATCATTCCTCATCATTAAAAGGAAACTCATACAATCAAAGTTTTGTAGATATCCCAGGAGCAAGGACATGGTCATACTCTGGCAACTCTGGAGTCCTTCCAACAGATGAAGGAGATTCTATTCTTTCTATTCTATTCTATTCTTTTTTAGGAAATTAGCTTATCTATTCTTTGCTTATTACAGTGTAGGCAACTATGGAAACATGTATCATACACTTGGAAAATCTGCTGAACATGCCTCAGAACACCCCTGCTTTAGCAGATTTCAGCTTCTTGAAGTTCATGGTTATTCTCACGCTATGAATTAACTTCTGAGATATATTTTACCAGTTTTTTTTTTTTATAATACACAACGTATTTATTTATTTATTTATTTATGGCTGTGTTGGGTCTTCGTTTCTGTGCGAGGTCTTTCTCTAGTTGTGGCAAGTGGGGGTCACTCTTCATCGCGGTGCGCAGGCCTCTCACTATCGCGGCCTCTGTTGTTGCGGAGCACAGGCTCCAGACGCGCAGGCTCAGTAATTGTGGCTCACGGGCCCAGTTGCTCCATGGCATGTGGGATCTTCCCAGACCAGGGCTCGAACCTGTGTCCCCTGCATTGGCAGGCAGATTCTCAACCACTGCGCCACCAGGGAAGCCCTATTTTACCAGTTTTAATGAAAGCCACCATCTGCTTAATTAGGAGCTGATAATTCAGCTGGTGGATTGCCCATTTGAATTTCCACAAGGTTCTATGAGTGCTTTAAGATTGTAGGTATATGAAAATCACATACTGATTTCACGTGGAGAGCTCCTTGTCAGTTTAAAAAATATCTATAAGGATTGAGTTGGAGCCCTGAGCACATGGCATAGCAAACTCATCAACTTTCGGTGTGAACTCAAAAGTCATTATGAAGGAATTAACTGATCAAATTTATTCATTCAAAAAATGTTGATAAATGAGTACCATGTTCCAGACATGAGCCAGCTTCTGGGAATACAATAAAGAAAATATAGTTTCTTCTCTCACAGAACTTACCATCTGGTGGAAAGACTGATTCACAAACTGTAAGTCCAATCCAAAGTAACAGTTGGGCAAAAGGGGAGGTACAGGGAAGGGTGGGAACGCAAAGTGGGGGGAATCTAATCCAGCCTGAGTACCAGGGAGTATTAGCTGGACATGGGGGTGGTGGTTGGTAGTGGTGGGAAGTGGAAAAAATGATGAACAATGCGTTGCTTCCGCGGCATATCCCAGCCACAGTTGTTAGCTTTCCACGTGGATGCTGCAAGCTTACTTCAACATCTGAGGAAGCAAACATGCACATTTTCCTACCAGAAGGTAGCCTAGAAGCTTCTTAAGGTAGGGACTGTGTATGACTTGTTCATCTCAGCAGTAGTATGGAGAAAAGTCAAGACCCTAGTAGACATTTATCTGTAATTTCCTACCTCCACCATGGAAGTAGGAATAAAATGAGAAGGGAAGGAGTTGTAATGGGGAGGAGGTCACAGTAATTGAGCTCACAGCATCCTAGACGCTTTCCACATGCTAGCCTACCAAACAATCCCAATAACCGTATGACATAGTTCTCATCTCTTACTGTTGATTTCAAAGGATGAGCTTCCGATTGCTTTCTAGATTTATGTTGTGACAAAAGCCAGAGGAGGAGTACGAGATGTCTACAGTTAGCTTCCTGTATTAGTCAACTCTCAGTAAGTTCCGCTATGGTCACAGAGCATAACCCGCAAATCTCAGTGGTTTATTACAGCAAATGTTCGTATCTTGCCCGCAGTACATATTAGCTGTGGATTAGCAGGTTCACTCCACATGTTTGTCCTGGGACACAGGCTGATGGAGCCAGACCATTCTTAGGTGGAGGGAAGAGTAATGGCAGAACATCACAGTGCTTCTTAAAGTTTTTGCTTAATTATAAGATTGATCATTTCTGCTCCAATTCCATTTGTTAAAACAAGTCACATGGCTGAGTCTGATGTCAACTGAATAAAAAGTATACTTCCTCCACTTGGCGGGATTCCAGGGAAGGGCCGTGTAGAGATGAGCCTAGGAGTGACAAATATTGTCCACCAAGTATTCAAATGACAAGTGTCCAGCAGCGCTTTTGAATGAAAGCATTTTCTCTTTAAAAATATTTATGTATTGACTTTATTGGCCAATGGTGTTCACCAAACTCAGGATATGGGGAGCAAAATAATAAATCTAGGTTGATTAAATTAATTGATTAGACTACGTCATCAGAGTCCCAACTTTACAGGAACAGTTGTCCTTGCACTAGGAAAAAGCTCCTTGCTCTGGCAACAGGCTGGCTCTTTCTCCACATTAGCACACGTTAACATCTGTTCCCATGAAGAAGTAAGTATAAGGCAGACTAGGTTGGTTATAGAGCAAACATAGCAAGGAACAAACCCTCAGGCTATAGAGGTATTGACAGGGGCTCATGGTCAACACTTCTTCATTGAAAGTGATCATGGGAAGCAGCTCACTCAGTGTGAGTAGAAATAGGTTATTTTCAATAAATATTTCTTGCACACCTCCAACCTGGAAGTTTGAAATAATATATGTAGGACCTGGTCCCTGCCCTCAAGGAGCTCAAAGTCAAGGCCGGGGAAGGTACTTCCATGGATGACTTCATGGAAAAGCTGAAGGAGCAGAGAAGCCTAGGTGGAAGAATTGGGTCTCAGCTGGATTTGGAAAGATGTGCAGAGGACAACTAGGCTTTCTCAGTGTAGGGCTGATCTTACTGCCTCAGTGCCTCTCTTCCTGCCCTTGGGAAAAAGAGGTGCTCAAGGGTAAATACATTGCTCGTGGTCATATAGGTGGTATGTGCTGAGCTAGGGTTTGAACCCATGACTGCTCTAAGGCTTATTCTTTTTCATTCCATTGGAGTGTGTTCCAGAGATGGGCTGATGGAGCTCCAAAGAAAGCTTAGTTATGGGAATGAGTGGGATGTGGAACTCAGGCTCATGAAGCAAGGGATTCCTGTGGGAGTATTTGACTGTGAGGATGTGGGTTTGGGAGATAAGAGAGCACCTTAAAATGTGTTTATTATTATTTATTTTTATCAGTAATATTACTACTTTGTGTAGAGATTGACAACTTTCAAAGCACTTTGTCTTCAAAACTGAGCAATGTCAAATCATTTCTTTAAAGAGAAACAGGGTTTACTATATAACATATTAGGTGACAATAACACCTTCACTTTGTCTTTATTTAGTTTAATAGCTTGATTGAGGTATGATTTATACAACGTAGCGTTCACCCATTGTGAGTATACAATTCAGTGGTTTTATTAGCTTTATGAAGTTGTGCAGCCATCGCCACAGTCCAGTTGTAGAACATCTCCAGTGCCCTAAAACGTTCCTTCATGGCCGTTTACAGTCAATTTCCCTCCTCCCACCGCTGTCCTAGGCAGCCACTGAGCTGCTTTCTGTTTCTGTAAGTTTGAAGATCAGCACATATAAATACGCAATATTCTGTGTCTGGCTTCTTTTACTTGGCACAGTGTCTTTGGGTTCATCAGTATGTAGTATGTACCAGTAGTTCCTATCAGTTGCTGAATTGTTTTCCATTGTACAAATATGGCACATATTTTATTTTGTTTTGAATTTAATTTTTTATTTTATATTGGAGTATAGTTGATTTACCACGTTGTGTTAGTTTCAGGTGTATAGCAAAGTGATTCAGTTATACATATACATATATCTGTTCTTTTTCAGATTCTTTTCCCATATAGGTTATTAGAGAATAGTGAGTCGAGTTCCTTGTGCTATACAGTAGGAACTGTATATGATGATCTATATTATATATCCCAAACTCCTAATTTACGCCTCCCCCCTAACCACATTTCCCCTTTGGTAACCATAAATTTGTTTTTGAAGTCTGTGAGTCTGTTTCTATTTTGTAAATAAGTTCATTTGTATCATTTTCTTTTAAGATTCTACATATAAGTGATATCATATTATATTTGTCTTTCTCTGTCTGACTTACTTCACTTAGTATGATAATCTCTAGGTCCATCCAGGTTGCTGCAAATGGCATTATTTCATTCTTTTTTATGGCTGAGTAATATTCCATTGTATATATGTATCACATCTTCTTTATCCATTCCTCTGTTGATGGACATTTAGGTTGCTTCCATGTCTTTGGCTATTGTAGTTGATGGACATTTAGGTTGCTTCCATGTCTTGGCTATTGTAAATAGTGCTGCAGTGAACATTGGGGTGCATGTATCTTTTTGAATTATGATTTAATCCAGATATATGCCCAGGAGTGGGATTGCTGGATCATATGGTAGTTATGTTTTTAGTTTTTTAAGGAACCTCCATACTGTTCTCCATAGTGGTTGTATATGGCACATATTTTAAAGTCCAGTCACCAGTTGCTGAACATTTGTATAATTCCTTAACTTTAAACAGCACTTTTAAATTTACAAATCACTTTGATATACATTATCTCAGTTGACGTTCATGAATCATAGGAAGAAGTCAAAGCAGGTTGTTATTCTCATTTTATACTGACAAGGATGATAATAATAGCTGACATTTATTGAGCTCTTACTATTTGCAGCACTGCTCTAAACATGCTGTGTATATTAACTCATTTAATCTTTGCAACAGCCTTTTGGTGGAAAGGCCATTATTATCCTCATCTTTTTTTAAAAAATATTTATTTATTTATTTTTGGCCGCATCAGGTCTTAGTTGCGGCACGCAGGATCTTTTGTTGCTGCGTGCGGGCTTCTCTCTAGTTGTGGCATGCAGGCTCCAGAGCGCGTGGGCTCAGTAGTTGTGGTGCATGGGCTCTGTAGTGGTGGTGCATGGGCTCAGTAGTGGCAGCGTGGGCTTAGTTGCCCCGTGGCATGTGGGATCCTTGTTCCCCGACCAGGGATCGAACCCGCGTCTCCTGCATTGGAAGGCAGATTCTCAACCACTGGACCACCAGGGAAGTCCCTATTATCCTCATCTTTTAGATTGGTAGACTGGTTCAAAGAGGTTAAGTAATATTCCCAAATCTTTGTAGCCAGTAAGTGGCAAAACGGGGGTTTAAAACCAGGCAATCTGACAACAGTAGTGAGGCCTAGAGAAGTTAGGAGATGACTTGACTTACTCAAGGCCATTGCTGGTAGATGGAGGTGTTTCTCTCTCTCTCAACATGGGCATATTTGATATAAGTTTATTTATCAGATCCCAGAGAATTTTAGACAAAATTGGACACCTTGGACATTAATATGTAGCACACTTCTTTTTGTATGGATGATAATGTGGCTGAGAAAAGAAAGTTGTATGTGTCCTTTTCCAAAATCGCACATCTGGTCAGAGGCAGGGCCTGGATTAGATTCCAGTTCTCCTGACTCCAGAGTTGGTACTTTTGTCATTAGCCTCTTCCTTAAAGATCAATACAAAGCCTGATGTGATGGAAACATTTAGGATCCTTGGAGACAGAAAGAGAATGAGCCTGTATTAAATAGGGGGATTCTGAAATGGGAAGTGAAAGCTGAAGGAGGCATAATTGCTTTTCTTTGGGTTTGGAGCACAAAGAATGCGTGTCTGACAGGGCTTGAAACCTACTTTAGCAAATTCTTGAATTCACAGGTGACTGGGCCAGCATGAGAATTCCATGTGTGTCACGTATCTATCTATACAGAGAGAAGAGGCCACAGTCCTATCCGAAAGGGTTGGTGTTAAAAATTTTTTCTTTTAAATTTAGCTACAGCAGACTCTGGAGACTATTATCAACAAGTACTTCCCAAAGTGAGTCCTTGGAAAGAAAATAAATCGAGTTTCCCCTGAGAGCCCCTCTCAAAATTTCAACTCTAGGAACTTCAAATATGTTAAATGTAGTGCCTTTCTCTCATCGAATGTTCAACCCATTCCTTTGTCCTCACGCTGTGTGTGAGGGTCCCTGGTGTTAACAGCTTCATCCTTCATTAGATCCTCTTTAGGAGTATGTTCTTCTTGAGCTTTCCAGATGGTATTCCCATTTTCTTTCGTTGTACTATTTTGTTTTGTTTCATCTTCTCTACGTTGCTCTCTTTGTTTTTGCTGTTGTTCTCTTTACTTAGCCTCCCTTGGGAGATGGTGCAAGCCTTCCGCTCAGGTCTGTGGTGCATGGTGGGGGAAAGTGTGCATGGTGGGGCACTGCCGGGGAGACAAAGTCTGCAGAGCTGCCTCTCAGACACCAGATTCTCCCTTCATCGTGGCTTATTAGGCTTTTTGCTTTCCAGGCTCTAGAGGCACAAATTCAAGGCGGGATTTTTACTTCCCCATACTCTTTTATCTTATCAAGGACAGGCCTATCCAGAGATTTGAGTTATTCACAACAACTATGTTTGTTTTGGTTCTTTGTTTGTTTATTTTCTCTTAACCTTACAGGGGAAGTTCAGGAGCATTACACAGAGGAGGCAGAATGGAGGATGGCCTGGAAGGAGTGATGAGTCAGATTGTACAGGTTTTGGGGAAGTCATATTCCAAGCAGAAGGTTGGTTTACAATAGCAAATGTGTGAATTCATTTGAGTCATAAGCTTAAGTGTTTAGAGAATAAAATAGCTCAGCGTGACTGGTCCTGGGTCTGTGTTTATGGGTCAGGGCTGGGGTAATGCTGTGGAAGTTAAGCCTGAAAGGAGGAAGAGCCCCGTCCACCACTGTAAGGGGTTTGAAGGACCTTAATCTGGATTAGATCATAGGTCAAGTCTGCAAGCAAGGAAAACCAGAGCTATTACAACAATTATGTGTGAAATTATAGTAATCTGGAAGAAGATAGAGGTTGTGGATAGATACAGAGGTAGGGAAGTATCTGAGAGGGACTTAAAAGGAAAAGTCAATAGGATTGGGTGACCAGCTGGAGAGGAGACGCAGGAGGGAAGAGGAATGTTGGAATTTTCACTTGTTTCTAGGCCGGGAGATGAAAACTATGGTTTTAAAATGCAAAAGTGAAAAGAAAGTAAATAGACTAACCCCAAAGGCCATTTTTGGATACAGGTTATCGAGAGATCAGTCACAGACCTGCTGAGCAGACAGAATTGATTCAGTGGCTCAGAGGTTTGTGTCCTCCTCTTGTGCATAGTGTCTAATTGTTGGACCAGAGAGTAGCAGGTTTCTTCTTCTTCATCAGAAAATTTCCACACACTGATTCCAATTCAATACTCTGCTTAATTTAAAATTAATTTTACCAGTAAGAAAGGAAGTGGGCAGGGAATAGACAGGTTTGTGGGGAGAGGAGAAAACAGGAGAGGAGGGGATTACAATTCATTATGATTCTTATTTCTGAGGTGTTTCCCTGGTGCAGTGGTTTCTAACCCTGACTTTGCATCAGAATCATCTGGGGACATTAAAAAAAAAATCAATAAAATCAAATTCTGCCCTAGATCTACTGAATCAAAATCTCTGAGGCTGTGGCTGAGGAATCTGTGTTTTTTGAAACTTCTCCAAATGATTCCTTAATGTGTTAAAAGGAGAAACAAAATATTGTTGGAGACTCAGATACAATGTATTTTCTTGAAGGTAATTTTGTCTTAGAACAGGTTTTCTCAAGCTGTTCATATTGTGCAACCCTCCTTTTACCCTGACATATATTCAGTGGTTGTCTAAGTCCTCTCAGGCTGCCATAACAAAATAACATAGACTGGGTGGCTTAAACAAAAGAAATTTATTTTCTCATAGTTCTGGAGGCTGGAAAGTCCAAGATCCATGTTCTAGCAGGGTTTGGTTTCTGGTGAGAGCTTTCTTCCTGGCTTGCAGACGGCCGTGCTTCTGTGTGTCCTCACATGGTGGAGAGAGAGAGAGAGATCTCTGGTGTCACTTCCTTTTTACAAGGATACCAGTTCTGTGGGATCAGAGCTTCATCCTTATGATTTCGTTTAACCTTAATTGCCTTCTTAGAGGCCCTTTTTCCAATACAGTCACATGAGGGGTTAGGGCTTCAACAGATGAATTTTAGGGGGACACAGTTCAGTCCTTTGCAGTGGTCTACAAAGTCAGTCTCATTGTCAATGATACTAACAGTAAGACATACATATAGAATGTTTTCTAGCTTCTTTTCAATATAGTTTTTAACACTTTGCTTCCTTTCTCACTTTTTCCATTTGCAAAGCAAAAATTAAAAATCAGTGATAGCAAGAAATAAAGTTCTTTAAAAATGTCAAAGAGATACAGTCAGTTGTTTGATAGGACATATAAAAGTAGTCCTAGTGTCCAGGATATCAGAATAGTCCAATTATTTTGATGCTTGAACCACTTGCACAGAACAATATACTTTTATAATTTGTTCAGGGATTAAAATAATTATTTTGTTATTCAAGTAAAATTTTTAATTTTAAGTTAGCATGTAATTAAAGATTGTTTTATAAATTTATTTTTAATGATAACAACCATAGTATACATGTGGCAGGGTTGTGTTCTCCCTCCTCTTGTCTACTGCCATTTCTGGGGCTTGAAATATACCCAAGTACAAATAACCAAGAAAGGCCTTTTGAACGTACCTCAAAAGGTGCCGAAAAAAAGACAGAGGTTTTCTTTTGTTTTGTAGCACAATAGTAAAACAGGGGATATGTCAAAAAAAAAGGTCTGCTCTGGCAATGTGGAAGTTCAGCCTGTCTTGTAGATAACCCAACCTGAGGTCAGACTCTAATAGGGGCTTTTCCCCCCACCCCATCTCACTCGACCTCCAGCCACATCTAGTGATCCAGAAGAGAAATCAGATGGGCAACACCTGCTTTGAAAGCCGAGAAGAGAAAGGAACAGGCTTGGTTTGGGTGCAGTTGGGAAGCAAAAAGGTGTTAAAGGATCCTGAGGTTGAAGGAAGGGGAGAAGAGTAAGAATGTAAAAAAGAGATGGGTTTGGAGAAAAGGATCAGAGGAGCTGGACTGAAGCTCTCGTCCTCCTGCTGTACCTGTGGAGAAGTGTTTCCATTAAGATCAGAAACAGCACAAGGATATCCCCTCTCTCCACGCCTTTTCAAAATTGTACTGGAAGTCCTTCCTAACACAATAAGACAAGAAAAGGAAATAAAAGATACATAGATTGGGAAGGAAGAACGAAAAATTGTCTTTGTTTATAAATGACACAACTGTCTATATAGAAAATCCAACAGAATCAACCAAAAAAAAGAAAAAAAAAAAAGCCCTACTGGAATAAGTATGCAATTATAGCAAGGTTGTAGGATACAGGGTAATATACACAAGTCAGTCACTTTTCTATATACCAGCAATGAACAATGGAATTTGAAATTAAGAACACATAATAAATAAAGCAAAAATGCTGTTTTGCTTTAGCATTCCCCAAAATAAAATACTTAGTTATAAATCTAACAAAACATTTACAAGATTTATATGAGGAAATCTATAAAACTTTTTTTTTTTGGTGGTATGTGGGCCTCTCACTGTTGTGGGCCCTCCCGTTGCGGAGCACAGGCTCCGGACGCGTAGGCTCAGCGGCCATGGCTCACGGGCCCAGCCGCTCCATGGCATGTGGGATCCTCCCGGACCGGGTCACGAACCCGTGTCCCCTGCATCAGCAGGCGGACTGTCAACCACTGCGCCACCAGGGAAGCCCCTATAGGAAGGTTTTTAATCACAGTTTCAATTTCTTTACTGTGATTGGTCTGTTCATATTTTGTATTTCTTCCTGGTTCAGTCTTGGAAGGTTATACCTTTCTAAGAATTTGTCCATTTCTTCCAGGTTGCTCATTGTATTGACATAGAGTTGCTTGTAGTAGTCTCTTAGGATGCTTTGTATTTCTGCGGTGTCTGTTGTCACTTCTCCTTTTTCATTTCTGATTTTATTGATTTGAGGGCTCTCCCTCTTTTTCTTGATGAGTCTTGCTAAAGGTTTGTCAATTTTGTTTATCTTCTTAAAGAGCCAGCTTTTAGTTTTATTGATCTTTGCTGTTGTTTTCTTCGTTTCTATTTCATTTATTTCTTCTCTGATCTTTATGATTTCTTTCCTTCTACTAACTTTGGGTTTTGTTTTTTCTTCTTTCTCTAGTTCCTTTAGGTGTAAGGTTAGATTGTTTATTTGAGATTTTTCTTGTTTCTTGAGGTAGGCTTATATAGCTATAAACTTCCCTCTTAGAACTGCTTTTGCTGCATCCTGTAGGTTTTGGATCATCATGTTTTCATTGTCATTTGTCTCTAGGTTTCTTTTCATCTCCTCTTTGACTTTCAGTGATCTCTTAGTTACTTAGTAACATATTGTTTAGCCTCCATGGGTTTGTGTTTTTTACATTTTTCCCCTGTAATTTATTTCTAATGTCACATTGTTGTGGTTGGAAAAGATGCTTGATATGATTTCAATTTTCTTAAATTTACTGAGGCTTGATTTTTGACCCAAGATGTGATCTATCCTGGAGAATGTTCCATGCGCACTTGAGAAGAAAGTGTAATCTGCTGTTTTTGGATGGACTGTCCTATAAATATCAATTAAATCTATCTGGTCTATTGTGTCATTTAAAGTTTGTGTTTCCTTATTAATTTTCTGTCTGGATTATCTGTCCACTGGTGTAAGTGAGGTGTTAAAGTCCCCCACTATTAAAGTCCCCCACTATTATTGTGTTACTGTTGATTTCCTCTTTTATAGCTGTTAGCAGTTGCCTTATGTATTGAAGTACTCCTTTGTTGAGTGCATATATATTTATAAATGTTATATCTTCTTCTTGGGTTGATACCTTGATCAATATGTAGTGTCCTTCCTTGTCTCTTGTAACATTCTTTATTTTAAACTCTACTTTTTCTGATATGACTATTGCTACTCCAGCTTTCTTTTGATTTCCTTTTGCATGTAATATCTTTTTCCATCCCCTCACTTTCAGTCTGTATGTGTGCCTAGGTCTGAAGTGGGTCTCTTGTAGACAGCATATATACAGGTCTTGTTTTTGTATCCATTCAGCGAGCCTGTGTCTTTTGGTTGGAGCATTTAATCCATTCATGTTTAAGGTAATTATTGATATGTATGTTCCTGTTACCATTTTCTTAATTGTTTTGTGTTTGTTATTGTAGGTCCTTTTCTTCTCTTGTGTTTCCCACTTAGAGACGTTCCTTTAGCATTTGTTGTAGAGCTGGTTTGGTGGTGCTGTATTCTTTTAGCTTTTGCTTCTCTGTAATGCTTTTGATTTCTCTGTTGAATCTGAATGAGATCCTTGCTGGGTAGAGTAATCGTGGTTGTAGCTTCTTCCCTTTCATCATTCTGAATATATCATGCCACTCCCTTCTGGCTTGTAGAGTTTCTGCTGAGAAATCACCTGTTAACGTTATGGGAGTTCCCTTGTATGTTATTTGTCATTTTTCCCTTGTTGCTTTTAATAATTTTTTTTTGTCTTTAATTTTTGTCAGTTTGATTATTATGTGTCTTGGCATGTTTTTCCTCAGGTTTATCCCACCTGGGGCTCTCTGTGCTTCATGGACTTGGGTGGCTATTTCCTTTCCCATGTTAGGGAAGTTTTTGACTAAAATCTCTTCAAATATTTTCTCAGGTCCTTTCTCTCTCTCTTCTCCTTCTGCACCCCTATAATGTGAATATTGGTGTGTTTAGTGTGTCCCAGAGGTCTCTTAGGCTGTCTTCATTTCTTTTCATTCTTTTTTCTTTATTCTGTTCTGTGGCAGTGAATCCCACCATTCTGTCTTCCAGGCCACTTATCCGTTCTTCTTCCTCAGTTATTCTGCTATTGATCCCTTCTAGTGTATTTTTCATTTCAGTTATTGTAGTGTTCATCTCTGTTGGTTTGTTCTTTAGTTCTTCTAGGTGTTTGTTCTTTAATTCTTCCAGGTCTTTGTTAAATATTTCTTGTATCTTCTCAATCTTTGCCTGCATTCTATTTCCAAGGTCTGGATCATCTTCACTATCATTATTCTGAATTCTTTTTATGGGAGATTGCCTATCTCCACTTCATTTAATTGTTTTTCTGGGGTTTTATCTTGTTCCTTCATCTGGTACCTACTCCTCTGCCTTTTCACTTTGTCTGTGTTTCTTTGAATGTGGTTTTTGTTCCACAGGCTGCAGAATTGTAGCTCTTCTTGCTTCTGCTGTCTACCCTCTGGTGGATGAGGCTGTCTACCCTCTGGTGGATGAGGCTATCTAAGAGGCTTGTGCAGGCTTCCTGATGGTAGGGACTGGTGGTGGGTAGAGCTGGCTGTTGCTCTGGTGGGCAGAGCTCAGTAAAACTTTAATCCACTTGTCTACTGATGAGTGGGACTGGGTTCCCTCTCGGTTGGTTGTTTGGCCTGAGGCAACCCAGCACTGTAGCCTACCCAGGCTCTTTGGTGGGGCTAATAGCGGACTCTGGGAGGGCTCATGCCAAGGAGTACTTCCTAGAACTTCTGCTACCAGTGTCCTTGTCCTCACAGTGAGCCACAGCCACCGCCCCCGCCCCCCGCCTCTGCAGGTGACCCTCCAACACTAGCAGGTAAGTCTGGTTCAGTCTCCTATGAGGTCACTGCTCCTTCCTCTGGGTTCCAATGCACACACTACTTTGTGTGTGCCCTCCAAGAGCGGAGTCTCTGTTTCCCCCAGTCCTGTCAAGGTCCTGCAATCAAATCCTGCTAGCCTTCAGTCTGATTCTCCAGGAATTCCTCCTCCCGCTGCCAGATCCCCAGTTTGGGAAGCCCGACATGGGGCTCAGAACTTTCACTCCAGTGGGTGGACTTCTGTGGTATAATTGTTCTCCAGTGTGTGAGTCACCCACCCGGCAGTTGTGGGATTTGATTTTATTGTGATTGTGCCCCTCGTACCATCTCATTGTGGCTTCTCCTTTGTCTTTGGATGTGGGGTATGTTTTTTGGTGAGTTCCAGTGTCTTCCTGTCGATGATTTTTCAGCAGTTAGTTGTGATTCCAGTGCTCTTGCAAGAGGGAGTGAGTGCACGTCCTTCTACTCCGCCATCTTGAACGAATCTCCTCGATATTTTATTCTTTAAACATTAGTTTTTGCTGTATTATAAATGTTTTGATTGGAATTTGGTTAAAAGGATGCAAATTTTGTGTATGACTGAAAGTAAAGACAATTTAAAACTGTCTTGGGATATGGTGGCTCATTGTTCTCAGTTGAGTGAGAAAGCAGCTGAATGACTGGTGGTGACAATACTTACCTGATATACACCAATCATCATTCATATGCATTTGAGGGAGCTCAGAGTCCTTCAGACTGTGCTGTTTTCAAGTACAAAAATTTAAGTAAATATTTTGCTTATTGATTTTGGAAAAATAATGGAAACAGATAACATGGCTGTCCTTGAGGACATGAAGCCCCAGAACAACTGCATGCAAGGAAAAATGATGAGCCACTGAAATTTGTCAGTGTGATACCTGCAGGAAAACAGAGGCTTGGCATACTGGGAGGCTGGAGACGCATCATCAGTCATGAGAAATAAATTCTCAGTTACTTAGTGCTCAGAACAGGTAAAAGAATATCAATCAGTGCAATTAATGCTTGCATCTAATTGTGTTCACCTCTTTACATGGATTTTGTTTTCATTTACTCTTCTCAAGGACACCCAGAACAAATTCTTATTATTTTTTATTATGTTCATTTTATAGATAAGGAAACTAAGGCCAAAGAGGTTAATACATTGCCCAAGGCTACATTGCTGGTAAAGAGGAGTCAATTCCAAAGCCAAGCACCATGACTCAAGGATATGGGCTTTGTACTTCCACACTGTCTATCTGTTACTCAGTGTGTAAATGGGATGTCAGATATCTTTGCATTCATAATGTGTCCTGCAAAGGGCTTGGATCAAGATCCAGTTGTGTCACTTGGTGCAGGCTGGCACTCATGAGTGGCAGGTCAGCAGCTTGCACACATCTCTTGTGTCCTTAGCATTCTGTGCTTGGCCTGGGCATAGTGGCACTCATTTTGAGACTGTGCTCCCACAGAACAACTCCTCCTCCCTTTGCTCGACCTTTTAATGTGGGGAGAGTAAGAGCACCTGGTAAAACAGGAGACAAACAGCTGTTTAAGGCATGTGTTGTAGGG
>NW_006794635.1:885729-921160 GCF_000442215.2 Lipotes vexillifer
CTCTGTCCCAGAGATGTCAAGTTCAGGTGCAGTCCCTCCAGCTGGGAAAAGGGGATGTAATTGGTCCCAACTAGCTCATTGCCTGTTGTATTTCCCAGAGTATTGTAACTTGTTGTATTTCCCAGAGTATTGTAACAAAGTACCACACACTAGATGGCCTAAAACAACAGAAATCTATTCCCTCACAGTTCTTGAGACTAGAAGTTCAAAATCAAGGTGTTGGCATGGTGATGCTTCATATGAAACTCTGGGTCGAGTCCTTCCTTGCCTCTTCCTAGCTCCTGATGGTGGCCAGCAATCCCTGGCATTCCTTGGCTTGTAGCTGCATCACTCCAATCTCTGCCTCTGTCATCACATGGCCTTCCCCCTGTGTGTCTGACTCTTCACATGGCATTTTTCTCTTCTTATAAGGACACTAGTCATGTTGGATTAGGGCCCACTCGAACGACCTTATCTTAACTGAATTACATCTGCAAAGATCCTATTTCTGAACAAAATCACATTACAGGAACAAGGGACTGGGACTTCAACATATCTTTTTGGGGGACACAAATCAATCCACAATATCTGTTAACCCAGTAAGAGCTCCTAGGTTTCTGTAATAGACGATCGTCTTTATCTCCACATTACACAGTGTGGTAGCCCAAAGAGGAAAATTCCATAATTTAGAGAACATTATTAATTTAAAAATCTTTTAAACTAAAAAGAAAATATCTAGTTAACTTCTGATTGATGGCTATGCATTCCTTTTAGTAGTAGAAAGTATGATATTGTGGAGGGAAAAGGATAATTGGAGCTTTCACCTTTTTTACAAGCTTATATCAAACTAGTCAAATGCCTGCGTACAGAAGGATTTTTATGTGTTTATGGGAACACAAACTCTGGAATTATGGAGTTAAAATTTTTATTCTCATTATAACCATGGACATTGATCTTGATGGTACCACTGAAAGTAGAAGTAGAATTCTTCCTTATTTTTAGAGCTTTTATCAAGTCTGCAGTGTGCAGGGTTTCCAACAGTACAAATAAGATGCTGTCTACCTTCAAATGACACTCACCCTTGTTTCCCTGCAGAGGTAGGAAAGTACCAGCAAAAACTATCTTTGCCCTTGGCAATATATAATTTAAAAGAATGCACTGTACCAAACAGGAGAAAGGTAAAAGATAAACAGAGTGAATGAGAGAGAGAAAGGCAAACTCTAGCAAAGAGCACTACTCCTGTTGCACTCATGTTAGGATAATTTATTCTGTTGCTTAGAGAGGCATTGATAATATATATTTTGGTTTCATTATTTTTTAATACTCTTTTTGCACTTGAATCCATCTTTGCTGCTAATCCCCTTTCAAAGCAGGACCTGACCTCTCTCTGTGAGCTAGTTTTGTGAACAGGTAGATCAAATTTATAATCTGGAGCTGACAGTTCAGAGGCTGAGATGACTACACTGATGTGGGGATAATCGTTGTTCACCAAGTCACCTGAGATTACACCACATTTCAGGATCACATTGTTTAAAATGCAGAGAAATCCTTGGACATTGCCAGAGGGAGGTAACACAATCTGATGGATATAAATGAGACCGAAGAAAGACAACATTTTTTATCCTAACTCGATTAAGGCTTGTAGAGAATGTACTATACGAATTGATGCAAAAAAAAAAAAAATCAAGGTTTCTTAGTACACCTAGGAGAGCTTCTGTTTTTGTATTTATTTAGGCAATTCCAACATATTTATAAATGGTCATGCATTTGCACAGATTTTAATCTAGATTGGTGAGTCACAAATCTCACTCTTGATGCTCCTAGATGTATAACAGTGCTGACCTACTATCAAATAATGCTGACCTACTATCAAATAATGCTGACATACTATGATGGAGAGAAAAAAAGCAAGATTTTCAGAGTTCTCAATTGGCAAGGATAATGCATCATAGGCTACCTAAGTCCCCAAATTGGTTAGTCTTATTCTATAGACATAAAGATGGAAGAGTTTTTCCAAATAGGCAGAGTTGACCTCATTTTCACAATGCCATTGCTGCCTGTGCTGGGGAGCACTAAAAGGACTTGCTGGTTTGACACGGATTCACTCCATTTTGCTTATTCACTGTCCTCAGTTGAACTTGTGCAGTTTTCTATGGGTCCTAGCTGACTCCATGAACTAGCTGTGGGCATTGCTATATAGCTGGTAGAAAAACAGTATTTGCAAACATCACTCATTGTTTTCTATGAACACTTGTTACCTACGGGACAATGTCCAAGTGTCTTAACTTTGCACTCAAGGCCATGTCCAAATGCATCTTTTCACCTGTGCCCGAAGCTTCAGCCAAACCAGTCCATTCTTCTTTGGACAGGCCCTGAGCCTTCTTTCCTCCAGTCCTTTGTATATGCTGCTTATTCTACTTGAAATAAGTCATAGTTAATTTAATTCTACCCATCCTTCAGGTTTCACTTCTTCATGAAGTCTGTAAGAGATAACCCTTCAATTTAGTCTTGTGATGATCTCACCAAGGGGATTTACTCGAAAAAGGCAAAGCGGACTCTAATCTTGGCAGAGGGAAGTTCTTTTGCAGATTTTTTCCCCCTTACCTTGAAAAGAGTCAAAGACCAGCATTTAAGACTTTTGGCTCAAAAGGAATCAGGGATTTTGAGGTAACATTGTGTGGTCAGCAGGGCCCAGGTGGAGGAATGTCCTGATTGAGTGAACTTGTCATAAGTCCATCCAATGGCAGCTAGACCTCCTGATCCAAGGAGGAAGAAAGCCAATAACAGATTTCCTCCCTTGGAGCACTTCTGATATAACTGCTTTAGAGTAAACACTTGAGCATCAAGCAGCTGGTTTTCCTCTGGAAGACAGAAGTCAAAGAGGCAGGGACAGTTTTCATGATCACAGTCCTGGGCTGATGCAGTGGCATCCATTTTCAAAGGAGGTAATATTCTGGCTCTCCTGTAGGGACATAATTCTAAATCCTGAGAGTTTCATCTTTTGGTTGTGGCTTTAGTGTTCTCTCCAACACTCTCTTTCAACTTCAAGGCTGATGTCTGGAGGACATTTGAAATAATGGCTCCAGTGGGAGGCTGAACCCTCAATCTTGTCATTGACAGAGGATGCACCTTCCATCTTAAATCTTGTTAAGGCTGCAGTTTTACAGACACCTCTTATTGCTGTTATTGTTGAAAGTACAGAAGCATTGGTTGCTTTTGTACCTCGGAGGCTTGGAACCGTGGGTCTCTAATTAAACTTAGATTGAAGAACTCAGGCAGGGAACACTTCTTTCATTAAGGCAGTGTTTCCTTTTAATCTCAGTTTGCAGACTTGATAGCTCTGGTCTGAGTTTATTTCTCTCTGTTAGGTTTTTACTAAAAGTGACAAGAAAAAGCCAACACATGTATCATTATGAATATCCCAACCATATCACCTAACACTGGAGTCCATCAGCATTTGACTGTTTGGCTGCCCCACTATAAGGGTCATCAGCTTTCCAGCTGGCTTGCCTCCACTAAGCCTTGACATATTTTGGTTTAAGTTCCTAGAGGCACTCCACTCTCAGGTACTGGTTTCTGTATCACTAAGATTTTATTTGGCTGATTAAAAGAAAAATCCAAATAAATAGCTCAAGCAGTATAGAAGTTTATTTATCTTTCATGTAAAGAACTCTAGAGGCAGGCAGTCTGGGGCCAAAACACAGTCTCCTATTTTTCTGCCATGCCATCCTTTGCACTTAGATTCCAGCTTTTGAGGTTGCCTCATAGTCCAAAATGGCAGCTGGGGTTCCAGACATTTTGTTCAAATTTTACACAGAAATTGTACAGAGGAGAAAAGGGCAAAAGACCCCCCTCCTTGTTGAGTCTTCCTCCCTAGTAGTGGGTAGAGAATATAGCATTCTAGTTGACATACTGAGGTCTATAATTAAATCAGGATTCTATTAGTAGAGAGAAGAAGATGGAATTTGGATACACAACGATCTCACTGTCCTAACGATTTCTCTAGCATTTAACCATCTCATATGGCAAATACTAGAAATATTTTTAAGCCTTTGAAGGTACATCTTACAAATACAAAACAAAATGCACAAAACTACTCCTGGCAAAATGATTTGTATTAGCAAAATGTTGAAAACGACCTAAATATCCACTCTTAGAGTAGTTGAATAGCCACAAAATGTAATAATTTGCCACCATGAAAATGACAAAAAATGATCTTTATGAAACTATATGGAATGATTTCCAGGATATATTGTTAAAGAAAGCAAGGTGCAAAAGAGAATATGTAGTGTACTACTTTTTGTGTAACAAAAAAGGAGAAATTAGAACACATACAAACACACACAGCTTGGTTTTTCAAAAAAGAAACACAGGAAAGACAAGCTAGAAACGAATGAAAGTGGTTATATAAGCAGGTAGGTGAGAATTGAGGAAGGGACAGGGCTGGGAACTAGACTTCCCTGAATAAACCTTTAAATAGTTTTGAATTTTGTGATGTAATATTCACGTAAATATTTTATATATTCAAAAATAAACAAGCAAAAAGGATGAAATAAGAAGCAAACAAACACTAAAACTGAATACAAACACAAACAATCCTTACAGTGTATAAAGTTGATATCCTAACTACTACACAGAAAAAGGAATTAATTCAAGTAGGTGTACAATATGACTTTATATATATATATATATATATATATATATATATATAATGAAATGATCACCACAATAAGTCTAGTTAACATCCATCACCTCACCTAGTTACAAAAATTTTTTCCTGTAATAAGAACTTTTAGGAAGTCATCATTTTTATTGTCTTTATCTGCTTTATTTTCAGTTGTTGTTTTTATTTACAATGATATGCTTATGCTACTATATTCTTATTAATCAAGTTGAGAGATTACCTATTGACTTCCTGTTTTGATTGGTGAGGGTTTATCTCTTTTGGGACCCCCACCTCCTCTTCTCCAGTTTTCCCAATATGGATATAGTACTACTCTAAGTGATCAAAAATCAATACCTATATGAATGTATTCATTTATTGTAGAGTGAAAAATTTTCAAAGTGCTCTTTTTTTCTTTTGCCCAATTTCCATTCACTTACATTTAATTTCTCTGAATGTTCTACCATATTTTGTATCTCATTTGTTTTCCTCCCCTTTTTTCCTTGAAGGCTTTAGAGTCAACTTCTTTGCTCTTGATCATTGGCCTGATTGTTCTCTAGACCTGCCATCCGGGGACTCTCCTTCACCACGTTTTTAGGTTGAATCCACCATTTTGGGTTTCCTTCCCTTTCTTTTTCTTGGTTAGTTCTATTATTTTGTTGGAGCATCTTGCCAAGCAGAATCCTTAGAAAAGATGCACCTAAGGAGAATTTATTTGAATTTATGAATTTACACAAATATCCTTCTTTTACCTCACACTTGACAATTTTACAGAGCATTAATTTCTGAAAATCATTTTTCCTCATATTTGTGACAGTTTTGGTCTAATGTTCTCCAGATACAGGGTTATGAATGAGAAACTCCATGCCATTCTTATTTTTGGTAGATGACCTATATTTTCTCATTTGTATTATTCAAATTTAGTGGACAAAACTTCTAATGATGTGCCCTAGGTCTATTTTTAAAAATTCAGTGTATTGGATACTCAGTGGTAATTTTCAGTCTGACAACTTGTACTTGTTATCTCCGGGAATTTCTCTAGTATTATTTCTCTGATAATTTACATCTTCCAATTCTTCTTTTTCACCTCTGAAACTCCTGTTAGCTGATTGAACCAACTTCTAATTCTTGCTTTATGGATACCATTTCTTTTGACTATCTTTGCGAATTTAATCTACTGTCTCAGATTTCATCTTTTCTCTTGAACTTCTCAGTTTTCCTAGAGAAGGTGCCCTCTGGAGAATGGACATCTAGTTCCCGGGTTTTATATTTAGGGTGTGGAAGGCAAAGAAATAAATGAATGTTTCACATGTGAAGTTTTAACCAAAGCCCCTGTTTCAGGCTAGTCCCTCAATTCTATCCCTCTATTCTGTATCTTGCATCTCTAAGGATTGAGCATCCTCAGAACTTTATGAGGAAAATTGTCCCTTGTCTAGTCTCTATCCCTTCTGTAAGCAATTTGCTTTATGTTTTTCTCCATCTTGATTAACTGATTACAGGAATCTTCCAACTGCTTTACATTTTTTTTTTTTAACATCTTTACTGGAGTATAATTGCTTTACGTTGTTGTGTTACTTTCTGCTGTATAACAAAGTGAGTCAGCTATACGTATACATATATCTCCATATCACCTCCCTCTTGCGTCTCGCTCCCACCCTCCCTATCCCACCCCTCTAGGTGCTCACAAAGCACGGAGCTGATCTCCCTGTGCTATGCGGCTGCTTCCCACTAGCTATTTTACATTTGGTAGTGTATATATGTCAATGCCACTCTCTCACTTCGTCCCAGCCTACCCTTACCCCTCCCCGTGTCCTCAAGTCCATTCTCTATGTGTGCGCCTTTATTCCTGTGCTGCCTCTAGGTTGTTCAGAACCATTTTATTTTTTGAAGATTCCATATATATGTGTTACCATATGGTATTTGTTTTTCTCTTTCTTACTTACTTCACTCTGTATGACAGACTTTAGGTCCTTCCACCTCACTACAAATAACTCAATTTCGTTTCTTCTTATGGCTGAGTTATATCCATTGTATATATGTGCCACATCTTCTTTATCCATTCATCCGTCGATGGTCACTTAGGTTGCTTCCATGTCCTGGCTACTGTAAACAGTGCTGCAGTGAACATTGTGGTACATGATTCTTTTTGAATTATGGTTTTCTCAGGATATATGCCTAGTAGTGGGATTGCTGGGTCGTATGGTAGTTCTATTTTTTTTTTTTTTTTACATCTTTATTGGAGTATAATTGCTTTACAATGCTGTGTTACTTTCTGCTTTATAACAAAGTGATTCAGTTATACATATACATATGTTCCCATATCTCTTCCCTCTTGCGTCTCCCTCCCTCCCACCCTCCCTATCCCACCCCTCCAGGCAGTCACAAAACACCGAGCTGATCTCCTTGTGCTATGCGGCTGCTTCCCACTAGCTATCTATTTTACGTTTGGTAGTGTATATATGTCCATGCCACTCTCTCGCTTTGTCACAGCTTACCCTTCCTCCTCCCCACACCCTCAAGTCCATTTTCTAGGTCTGTGTCTTTATTCCTGTCTTACTCCTAGGTTCTTCATGACATTTTTTCTTTTCTTAAATTCCATATATATGTGTTAGCGTACGGTATTTGTCTTTCTCTTTCTGACTTCACTCTGTATGACAAACTCTAGGTCCATCCACCTCATTACAAATAGCTCAGTTTCGTTTCTTTTTATGGCTGAGTAATATTCCATTGTATATATGTGCCACATCTTCTTTATCCATTCATCCAATGATGGACACTTAGATTGTTTCCATCTCCGGGCTATTGTAAACAGAGCTGTAATGAACATTTTGGTACATGACTCTTTTTGAATTATGGTTTTCTCAGGGTATATGCCCAGTAGTGGGATTGGTGGGTCATATGATAGTTCTCTTTGTAGTTTTTTAAGGAACCTCCATACTGTTCTCCATAGTGGCTGTACCAATTCACATTCCCAACAGCAGTGCAAGAGTGTTCCCTTTTCTCCACACCCTCTCCAGCATTTATTGTTTGTAGATATTTTGATGATGGCCACTCTGACTGGTGTGAGATGATATCTCATTGTAGTTTTGATTTGCATTTCTCTAATGATTAATGATGTTGAGCATTCTTTCATGTGTTTGTTGGCAGTCTGTATATCTTCTTTGGAGAAATGTCTATTTAGGTCTTCTGCCCATTTTTGGATTGGGTTGTTTGTTTTTTTGTTATTGAGCTGCATGAGCTGCTTGTAAATTTTAGAGATTAATCCTTTGTCAGTTGCTTCATTTGCAAATATTTTCTCCCATTCTGAGGGTTGTCTTTTGGTCTTGTTTATGGTTTCCTTTGCTGTGCAAAAGCTTTGAAGTTTCATTAGGTCCCATTTGTTTATTTTTGTTTTTATTTCCATTTCTCTAGGAGGTGGGTCAAAAAGGATCTTGCTGTGATTTATGTCATAGAGTGTTCTGCCTATGTTTTCCTCTAAGAGTTTGATAGTTTCTGGCCTTACATTTAGGTCTTTAATCCATTTTGAGCTTATTTTTGTGTATGGTGTTAGGGAGTGATCTAATCTCATACTTTTACATGTACCTGTCCAGTTTTCCCAGCACCACTTATTGAAGAGGCTGTCCTTTCTCCACTGTACATTCCTGCCTCCTTTATCAAAGATAAGGTGACCATATGTGCGTGGGTTTATCTCTGGGCTTTCTATCCTGTTCCATTGATCTATCTTTCTGTTTTTGTGCCAGTACCATACTGTCTTGATTACTGTAGCTTTGTAGTATAGTCTGAAGTCAGGGAGCCTGATTCCTCCAGCTCCATTTTTTGTTCTCAAGATTGCTTTGGCTATTCGGGGTCTTTTGTGTTTCCATACAAATTGTGAAATTTTTTGTTCTAGTTCTGTGAAAAATGCCAGTGGTAGTTTGATAGGGATTGCATTGAATCTATAGATTGCTTTGGGTAGTAGAGTCATTTTCACAATGTTGATTCTTCCAATCCAAGAACATGGTATATCTCTCCATCTGTTTGTATCATCTTTAATTTCTTTCATCAGTGTCTTATAATTTTCTGCATACAGGTCTTTTGTCTCCTTAGGTAGGTTTATTCCTAGATATTTTATTCTTTTTGTTGCAATGGTAAATGGGAGTGTTTTCTTGATTTCACTTTCAGATTTTTCATCATTAGTGTATAGGAATGCCAGAGATTTCTGTGCATTAATTTTGTATCCTGCTACTTTACCAAATTCATTGATTAGCTCTAGTAGTTTTCTGGTAGCATCTTTAGGATTCTCTATGTATAGTATCATGTCATCTGCAAACAGTGACAGCTTTACTTCTTCTTTTCCGATTTGGATTCCTTTTATTTCCTTTTCTTCTCTGATTGCTGTGGCTAAAACTTCCAAAACTATGTTGAATAAGAGTGGTGAGAGTGGGCAACCTTGTCTTGTTCCTGACCTTAGTGGAAATGCTTTCAGTTTTTCGCCATTGAGGATGATGTTGGCTGTGGGCTTGTCATATACGGCCTTTATTATATTGAGGAAAGTTCCCTCTACACCTACTTTCTGCAGGGTTTTTATCATAAATGGGTGTTGAATTTTGTCAAAAGCTTTCTCTGCATCTATTGAGATGATCATATGGTTTTTCTCCTTCAATTTGTTAATATGGTTAATCACATTGATAGATTTGCGTATATTGAAGAATCCTTGCATTCCTGGAATAAACCCCACTTGATCATGGTGTATGATCCTTTTAATGTGCTGTTGGATTCTGTTTGCTAGTATTTTGTTGAGGATTTTTGCATCTATGTTCATCAGTGATATTGGCCTGTAGTTTTCTTTCTTTGTGACATCCTTGTCTGGTTTTGGTATCAGGGTGATGGTGGCCTCATAGAATGAGTTTGGGAGTGTTCCTCCCTCTGCTATATTTTGGAAGAGTTTCAGAAGGATAGGTGTTAGCTCTTCTCTAAATGTTTGAAAGAATTCGCCTTTGAAGCCATCTGGTCCTGGGCTTTTGTTTGTTGTCACATTTTTAATCACAGTTTCAATTTAAGTGCTTGTGATTGGTCTGTTCATACTCTCTATTTCATCCTGATTCAGTCTTGGCAGGTTGTTTATTTCTAAGAATTTGTCCATTTCTTCCAGGTTGTCCATTTTATTGGCATAGAGTTGCTTGTAGTAATCCCTCATGATTTTTTGTATTTCTGCAGTGTCAGTTGTTACTTCTCCTTTTTCATTTCTGATTCTATTGATTTGAGTCTTCTCCCTTATTTTCTTGATGAGTCTGGCTAATGGTTTATCAATTTTGTTAATCTTCTCAAAGAACCAGCTTTTAGTTTTATTGATCTTTGCTATTGTTTCCTTCATTTCTTTTTCATTTATTTCTGATCTGATTTTTATGATTTCTTTCCTTCTGCTAACTCTGGGGTTTTTTTGTTCTTCTTTCTCTAATTGCTTGAGGTGCAAGGTTAGGTTGTTTATTCGAGATGTTTCCTGCTTCTTAAGGTGGGCTTGTATTGCTATAAACTTCCCTCTTAGAACTGCTTTTGCTGCATCCCACAGGTTTTGGGTCATCATGTCTCCATTGTCATTTGTTTTTAGGTATTTTTTGATTTCCTCTTTGATTTTTTCAGTGATCACTTCATTATTAAGTAGTGTATTTTTTAGCCTCCATGTGTTTGTATTTTTTACAGATCTTTTCCTGTAATTGATATCTAGTCTTATATCATTGTAGTTAGAAAAGATACCTGATACAATTTCAATTTTGTTAAATTTACCAAGGCTTGATTTCTGACCCAAGATATGATCTGTCCTGGAGAATGTTCCATGAGCACTTGAGAAAAATGTTTATTCTGTTGTTTTTGGATGGAATGTCCTATAAATAACAATTAAGTCCATCTTGTTTAATGTATCATTTAAAGCTTGTGTCTCCTTATTTATTTTCATTTTGGATGATCTGTCCATTGGTGAAAGTGGGGTGTTAAAGTCCCCTACTATGAATGTGTTACTGTCGATTTCCCCTTTTATGGCTGTTAGTATTTGCCTTATGTATTGAGGCACTCCTATGTTGGGTGCATAAATATTTACAATTGTTATATCTTCTTCTTGGATCGATCCCTTGATCATTATGTAGTGTCCTTTGTCTCTTCAAAAAGGCTTTATTTTAAAGTCTACTTTGTCTGATATAAGAATTGCTACTCCAGCTTTCTTTTGGTTTCCATTTGCATGGAATATCTTTTTCCATCTCCTTACTTTCAGTCTGTATGTGTCTCTAGGTCTGAAGTGCGTGTTTTGTAGACAGCATATATATGGGTCTTGTTATTGTATCCATTCAGCCAATCGGTGTCTTTTGGTGGGAGCATTTAGTCCATTTACATTTAAGGTAATTATTGATATGTATGTTCCTATTCCCATTTTCTTAATTGTTTTGGGTTTGGTATTGTAGGTCTTTTCCTTTTCCTGTGTTTCTTGCCTAGAGAAGCTCCTTTAGCATTTGTTGTAAAGCTGGTTTAGTGGTGCTGAACTCTCTCAGCTTTTGCTTGTCTGTAAAGGTTTTAATTTCTCCATCAAATCTGAATGAGATCCTTGCTGGGTAGAGTAATCTTGGTTGCAGGTTTTTCTCCATCACTTTAAATATGTCCTGCCACTCCCTTCTGGCTTGAAGAGTTTCTGCTGAAAGATCAGCTGTTAACCTTATGGGGATTCTCTTGCATGTTATTTGTTGTTTTTCCCTTGCTGCTTTTAATATGTTTTCTTTGCATTTAAATTTTGACCGTTTGATTAATATGTGTCTTGGCGTATTTCTCCTTGGATTTATCCTGTATGGGACTCTCTGTGCTTCCTGGACTTGATTAACTATTTCCTTTCCCATATTAGGGAAGTTTTCAACTATAATCCCTTCAAATGTTTTCTCAGTCCCTTTCTTTTTCTCTTCTTCTTCTGGAACCCCTATAATTCGAATGTTGGTGCGTTTAATGTTGTCCCAGAGGTCTCTGAGACTGTCCTCAGTTCTTTTCATTTTTTTTCTTTATTCTGCTATGCAGTAGTTATTTCCACTATTTTAACTTGCAGGTCACTTATCCGTTCTTCTGCCTCAGGTATTCTGCTATTGATCCCATCTAGAGTATTTTTAATTTCATTTATTGTGTTGTTCATCATTGTTTGTTTCATATTTATTGCTTCTAGGTCCCTTGTTAACTGTTTCTTGCATTTTGTCCATTCTATTTCCAAGATTTTGGATCATCTTTACTATCATTATTCTGAACTCTTTTTCAGGTAGACTGCCTATTTCCTCTTCATTTGTTAGGTCTGGTGGGTTTTTATCTTGCTCCTTCATCTGCTGTGTGTTTTTCTGTCTTCTCATTTTGCTTATCTTACTGTGATTGGGTTCACCTTTTTGCAGGCTGCAAGTTCGTAGCTCCCGTTGTTTTTGATGTCTGTCTCCAGTGGCTAAGGTTGGTTCAGTGGGTTGTGTAGGCTTCCTGGTGGAGGGGACTAGTGGCTGTGTTGTGGTGTATGAGGCTAGATCTTGTCTCTCTAGTGGGCAGGTCCACGTCTGGTGGTGTGTTTTGGGGTGTCTGTGGACTTATTATGATTTTAGGCAGCCTCTCTGCTAGTGGGTGGGGTTGTGTTCCTGTCTTGCTATATGGTTGGCATAGGTTGTCCAGCACTGTAGCTTGCTGGTCGTTGAGTGAAGCTGGGTGCTGGTGTTGAGATGGAGATCTGTGGGAGATTTTTGCCATTTGATATTATGTGGAGCTGGGAGGGCTCTTGTGGACCAGTGTTCTGAAGTTGTCTGTCCCACCTCAGAGGCACAGCACTGACTCCTGGCTGCAGCACCAAGAGCCTTTCATCCACACGGCTCAGAATAAAAGGGAGAAGAAGTAGAAAGAGAGAGAGAGAGAGAGAGAGAGAGAGAGAGAGAGAGAGAGAGAGAAAGAAAGAAAGAAAGAAAGAAAGAAAGGAGGGAGGGAGGGAGGGAGGGAGGAAGGAGGGAAGGAAGGAAAGAAAGAAAGATAAAGTAATATAAAAAATAAAGTTATTAAAATAAAAAATAATTATTAAGAAAAAAATTTTAAAAAAAAACACGGACAGATAGAACCCTAGGACAAATGGTGAAAGTAAAGCTATACAGACAAAATCTCACACAGAAGCATACACATACACACTCACAAAAAGAGGAAAAGGGGAAAAAGTAATAAATCTTGCTGTCAAAGTCCACCTCCTCAGTTTGGGATGATTCGTTGTCTCATCAAGTTGATTGTGGAGCTTTAATCCGCTGCTTCTGAGGCTGCTGGGAGAGATTTCCCTTTCTCTTCTTTGTTGTCACAGCTCCCAGCGGCTGTTTTGGATTTGGCCCCGCCTCTGCGTGTAGGTCTCCTGAGGGCGTCTGTTCTTCGCTCAGAGAGGACTGGGTTAAAGGAGCAGCTGATTTGGGGGCTCTGGCTCACTCAGGCCGGGGGTAGGGAGGGGTAAGCCTGGGGCGCAGAGGCCGACATGACGTTGCACCAGCCTGAGGCGCGCCGTGCGTTGTCCCGGAGAAGTTGTCCCTGGATCACGGGACCCTGGCCGTGGGTGAGCACAGGCTCCCAGGAAGAGGGGTGTGGATAGTGACCTGTGCTTGCACATAGGCTTTTTGTTGGCGGCAGCAGCAACCTTAGCGTCTCATGCCCGTCTCTGGGGTCTGCGCTTTTAGCCGCGGCTCGCGCCCGTCTCTGGAGCTCCTTTAAGCAGCGCTCTTAATCCCCTCTCCTCGCGCACCAGGAAACAAAGAGGTAAGAAAAAGTCTGTTGCCTCTTCGGCAGGTCCAGACTTTTCCCCAGACTCCCTCCCGGCTAGCTGTGGCGCACTAGCCCCCTGCAGGCTGTGTTCACGCCGCCAACCCCAGTCCTCTCCCTGCGCTCCGCCCGAAGCCCGAGACTCAGCTCCCAACCCCGCCCGCCCCGGCGGGTGAGCAGACAAGCCTCTTGGGCTGGTGAGTGCCGGTCGGCACGGATCCTCTGTGCGGGAATCTCTCCGCTTTGCCCTCCGCACCCCTGTGGCTGCGCTCTCCCCCGCGGCCCCGAAGCTCCCCGCTCCGCCTCCCGCAGTCTCCGCCCGCGAAGGGGCTCCTAGTGTGTGGAGACCTTTCCTCCTTCACAGCTCCCTCCCGCTGGTGCAGGTCCCATTCCTATCCTTTTGTCTCTGTTTTTTCTTTTGCCCTACCCAGGTACGTTGGGAGTTTCTTGCCTTTTGGGAGGTCTGAGGTCTTCTGCCAGCTTTCAGTAGGTGTTCTGTAGGAGTTGTTCCACGTGTAGATGTATTTCTGGTGTATCAGTGGGGAGGAAGGTGATCTCCACGTCTTACTCTTCCGCCATCTTCCCCTTGTCCCTGGTAGTTCTATTTTTAGTTTTTTAAGGAACCTCCATACTGTTCTCCATGGTGGCTGTATCATTTTACATTCCTACCAACAGTGCAAGAGGGTTTTCTCTTCTCCACACGCTCTCTAGCATTTATTTTTGTAGATTTTTTTTTGCGATACGCGGGCCTCTCACTGCTGTGGCCTCTTCCGTTGCGGAGCACAGGCTCCGGATGCGCAGGCTCAGCGGCCATGGCACTTGGGCCCAGCTGCTCCGCGGCATGTGGGATCCTCCCGGACTGGGGCACGAACCCGTGTTTCCTGCATCGGCAGGCGGACTCTCAACCACTGCGCCACCAGGGAAGCCTTGTTTGTAGATTTTTTGATGATGGCCATTCTGACTGGTGTGAGGTGATACCTCATTGTAGTCTTGATTTGTATTTCTCTAATGATTAGTGATGTTGAGCATCCTTTCATGTGTTTGTTGGCAATCTGTATGTCTTCTTTGGAGAAATGTCTGTTTAGGTCTTCTGCCCATTTTTGTATTGGCCAACTGCTTTACCTTTTTACTTCAGTCCACTTTTGTGTTTAGCCATTTATTTTATTCCTTTACTAAAATTTTAATGGAATCTCATATTTCTATTATAAGTTACAATCTCATACTGTTTTATTTATTTTGTTGCTCAGGTTGTTCCAGCTCTGGCCATTGGAAGGTCTTTCATGTTGGCTTCTGGGTCCAAGATCAGGAACTGGCTGTGCTAACGGCTCCTGGGATGTCATTACTTCTAGGCCATCTCTGCCGACAAATTTAGGTAATATATGTATGTGTACTAACCCATGTATACACACGTCTATAGTTGTTATTGTATCTGTCCATTTGTATTTATATTAAGCTAAACATGAATTGATACTTACGTCTGATTCTATTCCAGGACCACAGGGTTCATTCTAATTAGGGCAGTGTTTGAGTCATTAAACCCTTCGACTCAAAGCCCCTCTGCATTCTAAGAGAACACCAAAATTATTATTATTTAGCAGTTTGAAATGAATCATAAATCTGTTTTATTACATGGTAGACTTATTAAGTATGTTTCCTTTTGTTGTGAGTACTTGGTGAGCACAAAAATATATGCCCATATTCTAGGACTCAGGGCATGTTGACTTATTTGCAATTATCATGGAAGTTCATGGTTTACAGTTGTTTGCATTGTTAATTAAAGTGAGACAGATTCTTAATCCCTTCGTTTAAACAAAGAATGTTGCAGTCATAGGTTTTAAAATCTTCTTGCTTTGGGGAGAAGAGCTATATGCCAATCATTCTCTTCTGACTTTACAAAGAAAATTTACGTGCATTTATACTTTACAGAACACAAGGATGTCAATTAGCGTGACCAACTGTCTGGGTATACCTGAGACTGAGCGTTTTCCTGGGAAGTGGGAATTTTCAGTGCTAAAGCCAGGAAAGGCCTGGGCAAATAAGGAAGAGTTTGTTTAAATATTAACACCTGGAAAACAGGTTTTTTAAACAATCAATCACAATTATAGATTTTTTAGATGTTAGAGGTTACTTTTATAGGGCATAGCAATTATCTTCGAAGTTCAGATGTTTTACAAGATTTATATGTTAGAAATTATATTTGTAAGTTCAGTTTTAGGTCACAAAACTAAATCTGCTTCTCTGTAACTGCAGAGGAAGACTCAATAATGTTTTCTTATTATCATTTGAAATTTTTTTTTATTAGAAATTGAAATGGCCTACAGTTTCAAGGCAAAGTGCTGGAATTAGGAAACAATAGGGGAGAAAAAGCTGGCCTGAGAGGCTCAATCATGTGATGTAGAAAGAAAATGGAGCAGGTACCACCTGGCATCAATAACATCCCTTAATTCCATACAGTTGCTTATGTATGTGATTGACTTCATTCTAATTCTGTGATGGACCCCGAACACCTAATTATGATCTTTCTTCTGAGATTACAACTTACATTTTGTGCCTGTTTAATAACATCTTTTTAGGGTCAAATCTCAGTAATAGTGACAAATATTGACATATTGTATGTTAAAATATCTCTTCAAATGGTAATTTAATTTAAAAATCATTCCTTGTATCCATCTTGGACACAATAGTGAGGAAACTGTTGTGAATCATGGTGAAACAATTGTATCTCTTAAAAGTGTGGAGGAGGGGCTAACCACTTCCCAGTGGTTAAGACTCTGGGCTTCCACATCAGGGGGCACAGGGTTTGATCCCTGGTCAGGGAACTAAAGATCCCGCATGCTGCATGATGGAGCCAAAAAACAAAACTGTGTGTGTGTGTGTGTGTGTGTGTGTGTGTGAGAGAGAGAGAGAGAGAGAGAGAGAGAGAGAGAGAGAGAGAGAGAAACAGGTGTGGGAAGATGCTGAAGGAGTTAAATGAGGGAACGGTGGCCCCGTCTTCTCTCTAGAAGTACAGGAGGATGGTACCGAGCCTCAGAGTCCTGATGAGCTGTTATATATTCAGTTTCATGTGATATTCTGTTTTTAATGCCTTCTTATCCCAGAGTCTTTACTAAAGCCTTGCTAAATGCTTCAGGTTGTTTTTATTTTCCTTCTGTGCTGTTGTTTATTAAGCGTGGTCAATGCTTGATGCCAGCAAGGTGGTAGCAAGAATGCTCAAAGGAGAATCTTGAGGTAAGAGCTGGGGCTCCCTTCCCAGGAGGAGATTGCCCCTCAATTGGGAAGGTTGCAGGAGCTGGCTGTTTATGCTTTAAAGGAAAGTAGGAAACCATCAGTCCAGATTGATGTGGGTGAACGGCGTTGTTTTACTCACGTATATGGAGCTCAGAAGAGATGTTCATATCTATTTCTAATACTGAATTTAAAAACTGAACCATTGAAAATAAAATTTGGTCTTCTGTTCCTACATAACTACAGTGTTCTTTAAAAAATATTCTTTTAAAAAATTCTTTTATACCAGCAATAATTAATGACATGTTTTGTGAAATTAGATTCATGCCAAACAGCCAGAGGTACCTTGTGATTAGAGAACAGGTTGGCTGTAATTACTCGGACCTAACCATTCCATCTTCCCTGCCATACAGTATTTCATAAATGCTTCCTACCCAAATCAAAGTCACATTATGTGACTTCATTGCTAATTTCCTTAGACAAAATTTTCAAGGTTCTTGACAATAAGAATTAAATAAGACAAAGTTAAATACAGTGGCAACAAATAGCTTGTACAAGTATGGTAAACACTTACACAAGGGGTAGGGGGAGGACGGGGACAAGTAAACACAATGAGGAAACGGTGGTAGAAGGCTTAAAATATGCTTAGTCTACATTACATCTCCCATTACATGGGAGATGAAAGAGCCCATGTACTTATCTTTCTTGACCATTGATTGTGATTATTTTGCCAGCATAAACTATGTCCCCTAACTCTCATGACACCACCTAGCACGCCATCTAACACAGGGTAGGCATCTAACACAGGGTAGGTGCTCAGCAGAAGGCTGGGAAAGACATTCCTCTGTTCCTGATCATGGGGAATCTAGACATCTGATCTTCTAATTCTATCATGTTTTCACATCTTTCTTAGTTGTAATTTGAAATGCGAATGCCAATGGATCCATACTTCTTACATATATATCTTCTTGTGGGGCTTGTCAGAAAAGATTACTAAGTCTATGTGAATGAGAAGAAATAGAAAAAGAATTATATTTCAAGCAAGGCACTGATTTATATTTATTCTTTCATTAATTTTTATTTCTTAACTATTGTCTTACTTCTTAAGTGACTGGTTTGTTTAGAACCACTTACAATCATTACTTGGAATGAATTCAGGGTACTTTAAATTTATTTAAGCAGTTTTTCTCCTATTAGTAAAGATTACTTCAATTAGATTTTAACTATGTGTCAAATAAAGATGGTAACATAGCAACCAGGTTTGGATATTTCCCAGACGTTGATAAACAATGTCATGAGACCCAATCTCCAACTTTCTTGAAATAATAACAAATTAAGAACAAAAACCCTTTTAATTAATTCTCAGTCATTTTATTAATTCATATGAGAGAGGCCATATATGCTTGTGATCTGATTTTCTACAAGTGCTAATTACCTTATTCATTTGACATCTGTTTAATGCCAGATAAGGACTAGATAAGGCAGAGACTGGGAAGGGTCCCCTGTCTCTCGTCTCCCCTTCTTTTTTCTTTAATAAAAGAACACCGAGTTTGGCACATGACTGCCCAGCTAGAGACTATGTTTCACAGACTCTCTTGCAGACAGATGTGGCTGGGCAGCTAAATTCTGGACTGTAAGATGAGAGGAGCAACGATGTAGGCAGCTTCTGGGTCCTGTCTCTTAAAAGGAAATTGCTTGCTTTCCATTTCTTTATTTTTTTTTTCTACTTTTTAAAGTTAGAATGTAGACATGATGCATGGTGACTAGGCTTCCAAAAGGAACACCCTAAGGAATGATGGGCCAACAAGATGGAAGGAATCTGGATGACTTTGTGGCACTATTATGGGAGAGAGAAACCAACTTTCATCTCCTTGAGGCACTTTTTAACCAGGGATTTTCCCGTATCATAATTTATAAACCTAGGTACCAAATTGTATATGCCTTTGAAAAAAATTATTAAAAAAATTTTAAATCGAAGTATAATTGATTTACAATATTGTGTTAGTTTCCAGTGTATAGCACAGTGATTCGGTTATACACGCGTGCGCGCGCGCACACACACACATTCCTTTTCGGATTCTTTTCCCTTACGAGTTATTATAAAATACTGAGTATATTTCCCTGTGCTATACAGTAAATCCTTGTTGTTTATCTGTTTTATATGTAGTAGTGTGTGTATTTTTATCCCAATTTCCCAATTTATCCCTTTCTCCCTCTCCCCTTTGGTAACCATAAGTTTGTTTTCTATGTCTGTGAGTCTATTTATGTCTTGTAAATAAGCTAATTTGTATTTTTTTTAATTCCACATATGAGTGATATCATATATTTGTCTTTCTCTGTCTGACTTCACTTAGGATGATAATCTCTAGGTCCATCCATATTGCTGCAAATGGCAATATTTCATTCTTTCTCTCTGCCTTATCTAGTCCTTATCTAGAGTAATATTCCATTGTATATATTCACCACATCTTCTTTACCCAGTCGTCTGTCGATGGATACTTAGGTTGCTTCCATGTCTTGGCTATTGCAAATAGTGCTGCTATGAACATTAGGGTGCATGTATCTTAATGTCATTTTTTATTCTTGCCATTCCTATTTACATTTATATTACTTGATTACTATCTATCTCCACCACTAGGAGGCTTTAATCTCTATGAGGATAGGGACCATGTCAGTGGTATTTACTTCTGGATGCACTTTGCTTATAGAAGGAATTCAATGTATTTTTTTGAATGAATGCCTATGATGGGAGGAATGAATTGGTCGCACATGTGAATGGAGTTGAGGCAGAAAATTTTGAGAACCATTTGCTAACAGTTTTTGAGATTTTTGTTTTAGAAGCACTGTGGCCCACAGACTAAAACTTGTAATAATATTTCCTGTATGAAAAAAATTCTAAGTTAATTGTTATTGGAGTTTGAGGCAATTTCTGATCTTATTACAATTATACTACGATGCTTCCTATTTGTAGTTTTTATATTAATCACCTTTGGTAGAAGCTTTAGTATTTATTTGCTCAATGAGGGAACTATTATATTAAACTGTATATTAAAAACACCATAGATTTTGAGACCCTGGTGACTTAAAAGGGAGTGTAACTTATAATTTTGGAGTAGTTCAGAGATGGGAAGAAAGAGGCTTATTGTCTAATAATACTAGCGATTATATTTTTAAACTCTGACTTTCGAGAAGGAAAAGAGTATCTGAGGGAAGAGAATGTTGCTCTTTTGATCAAGGAAATTAATCTTGTTGAGGACTTTGAAAAATCATTAGCTTTGCAAAAATCTACTTAGCCTATAAACTTCCTGTAACATTTTATAAGAACCTTGGGGATTTGTTTGCTTGTTTGTTTGTGTTTTGCAGAAGAAGAGAAAAACTAAGTTTCACTCTGTGTGGCAAGCACTTTTTTTTGTTTTGTTGTGTTTTGTTTTTTGTGGTACACGGGCCTCTCACTGTTGTGGCCTCTCCCGTTGCGGAGCACAGGCTCCAGACGCACAGGCTCAGCGGCCATGGCTCACGGGCCCAGCCACTCCGCGGCATGTGGGATCTTTCCGGACCGGGGCACGAACCCGTGTCCCCTGCATCGGCAGGCGGGCCCTCGACCACTGCACCACCAGGGAAGCCCGGCAAGCACTTTTATATGCTGTTGATCATGTGGTCCTTCAGATGCTGGCATAATTCATTTCCAATGCAGAACAATATTTCAAATGCCTGGACTATCAGAATCAAGAACTCACATTTGACTTTCATTAAGAGTGAAGCAGGCACAGAATAGTAGATACTGAGTTCCACAGGAATTGATGTCTTTCTTTTTTAAAAAAAAAAATATTATTTATTTATACATTTATTTATTTAATTTTGGCTGCGTTGGGTCTTTGTTGTTGCGTGCGGGCTTTCTCTAGTTGTGGTGAGCAGGGGCTACTCTTCATTGCGGTGCATGGGTTTCTCATAGCGGTGGCTTGTCTTTGTTGTGGAGCACAGGCTCTAGGTACTCAGGCTTCAATAGTTGTGGCACGCAGGGCTCAGTAGTTGTGGCTTGCAGGCTTAGTTCCTCTGCAGCATGTGGGATCTTCCCGGACCAGGGCTCGAACCCATGTCCCCTGCATTGGCAGGCGGATTCTTTACCATGGTGCCACCAGGGAAGTCTTAGGAATCGATGTCTTTCTTAAAGAACTTACGTTTGCTTCCTTCCATACGTGAGATGGATGAATGATGAGGCTGAATTTAAGGACATTTGAGAATTCATGGCTATTAGCATTAAATGCCTTTAGTAGCAAGCCTGTTGTGTGTGTGTGTTTTGTGAATTATCTTTGTCCCTCCAGCCTCCTGCACACTGGAGCTGTCCTTCTCTGTCCCCAGAAAGGCTAGGTCCATAATGTCAGATGCAGCATGTTTTTCCTGGAAGGGGACGTCCCTTGTCTCACCCCTCCTTCGAAAAGTGTGGACGCTGAGTTCCACTTTCATGGCAGAGGATGGACTGGCTTCAACTCTACACAGGTTCCTCCTGGGAATCACACTCCACTTCTCTCTCCCTAACCCCTGTCACATCTTAGCTCAATCTTCTAACCAGACACCAAGATTTGCCCATTTTATACCCTACTTATGCATAAATTCCACTTTTTCCTTTGTCATTGCTATTTGATCAAATTCTTTCATTTCTTGCCTGGATTAAGCAAAGAGCTCCTGACCGGCCTCCTTGATGAAAACCTTTTAGAAGCTCCTATTACCTACAGAATTAAATTCAAGTTTCTTAGTATGGCCTGTGAGGCCGTGTATGGTCTGGCCTCCGTTCACTTCTTCCAGTTAATGTCCTTCACATTTTTGGAAATAGGAGTACTAGGAGACTCATGTTTTTCTTTTTTTTGTTATTACTAGTGACAATGTTTGCTTCGCATGCCTAGTATTTTTTTAATTGAAGTGTAGCTATTTACAATGTCTTGTTAATTTCAGGTGTACAGCACAGTGAATCTTTTTCAGATTCTTTTCCCTTATAGGTTTCAGGTGTACAGCTTCAAATTCTTTTCCATTATAGGTTACTACAAAACATTGAGTATAGTTCCCTGTGCTATGTCCTTGTTGTTTGTCTATTTTATATATATTAGTGTGTGTATGTTAACCCCAGCCTCCTAATTTATCACCCCCTTTCCTTTGGTAACCGTAGTTTGTTTTCTATGTCTGTGAGACTCATGTTTTTCTGAAGCCGTCATGATGTTTCTGGCCTCTGAGCCTTATGCATCCTATAAAACTCTGGGCAAAGCATGAGAAGGGTTACGTCTCTGGGAAAGCATGAGAATTGCAGGCTCAGCAGCTTTCCTCCTCCTTTGTAAAGTCCTGCACCTGCCACATGTCTGTTATAGCAATCATGATATCACATTGGGATGATTTGCTTCCTTTAGGTCTATGTGTTACCTAGTATACAACGCTGCTTTCCTCATGGTGTAATGACTCTTGAGTGGTCCCTAGGAAAATGGAACGGCAGATAAGCAGAGCTTTTTAAAGTTCTTTTCTTAAAACTATATGCCTCAGATGGTGGATATATATGTTTTATGTCCTTATAGGCAGATTAGGTAACATGAAAATCATGATATGGTCCATAAGTGAGGAATTATTCCAGCTAAAGGCAGAGCTGGTAACAAATATCTGACCACAATAAAATATCGTGATGGCCCAAGAATGTAGTATCTTTTATTTTGTAAGAGAACTGATGATCAGAGATTAAAATTAGGGTAATTTCAAATTAGACATTTATTTATGGAAATAAGGTAAAGAATAAAGAAACAAATAAAATAAAGAAAATTGGGCATTAAAATCTCTTTAGAAAATATAATACTTCTTTTAACTTTGGAATTACAATTACAATATGGATGTTATTTAATATGAATGATAGATATATTTTTGTTGAATAAATTTGCCAGGAATATATTTAATTCATTATAAGTCATGGTAGTTTGAGCAAACTAGCAATCAATTAAGTTGGATAGAGATAAGATAATAGACTTTAAATGAAAACAATAAAAGAATCACCAGAATCATCATTAGACAGTTTTATAGGCTTATAAGTATGAATGTGACAAATTCTCTTTTCAGAATTTGGACTAAATTATGCTAGACTTGGGAGAAGTTTTTAATATATAAAATAGCCCATTAGCTGTTAAAAATATGTTAAATTTTCCAATAAAATAGTATAATAGAATATCTTTGAAATTGGAAGATATTTCAATTGCTTAAGAGTATCTAAATACATCAAAATTCTTTAATGTATCATTTATACTTATAGGTAATAACATATGCAAAATAAATGACATATACTTGAAAAAATTTAAATATTTTAGAGGGACAAAGTTGAATGGGCTAACTGAATGGTTGAATTAGACTCATGATAAAAATACAATGTAACATTGTAAAGTTTAAAAGAAATGTCTTCCTCAAAGAGTTCAGCCTTAAATTATCGTTTGACCTGGCAATTTCACTCCCTGGTATATACTTAGAACTAAAAACAGGTACTCAAACAAAGAGATGTAGCTGCATGTTCGTAGCATCACTATTCATAAAAGTCAAATGGTAGTAGTAACCTGAATGTCCATGAATGGATGAATGGATAAACAAATTGTGGGATATACATACAATGGCATACTATTTAGCTTTAAAAAGGAAAACAGTACTGATACATGCTAAACTGTGTGTGAATCTTGAAAACATTAGGCTAAGTGAAAGAAGGCAGATGTAAAAGGCAACATGTCGTGTGATTCCATTCATACGAAATGTCCAAAATAAGTAAAGCCATAGAGACGGAATGCAGATTGGCTGTTGCCAGGGACTGGGGAGGTGGGGTGGGAGGGGAAACACCTGCTTAATGGATATGGAGTTTTCTTTCGGGGTAATGAAAATGTTTTGGAACTAGAAAGATAGAGGTTGCGTAACATTGTGAATGCACTAAATGCCGCTGAATTGTTCACTTTAAAATTGTGAATTTAATTTGATGTGAATTTCACCTACAAGGAAGGCATTTCCTAAGCAGTTCAAAACTTTTAAGTAGGAGCATAGTTAAAGGACATAAGAAACATACTTTGGGAAGAAATCTAAGTGACATTTTAAAGTTGCTGTGCTCTTTTAGTAGCTCAATCACTGTTTTTCTACTTGTCCTAAGAATGTATTAGTTGACTTTTGACTAATGAAAGAACACAGTTTTCTTCAGGACACTAGTATACTAATAACCTCACTAGTGCTTTATGATGAGTAATGAAGGGTGGGAAGTTAAATGCTTGTTCTTTTGATTGCTGCAGCCAGAGCTTGATGTCCTTTAACAACCTATGTTTGTAAATCACAGTCCTGCACAGCGGGCCATCTCACACCTGCTCTGTTGATGCAGGTTCCTTTCACCACTAGGCAGCATATACACTTTGGGCATGTAGGAAGATGCTCATAAAGAGAGACATGGGCAAGGATAAAGAGAGACAGGAGCCAAGCATTTCTTTAATTGTATCAGTTACTTCGTCTCAGAGTGAAGCATAAATGTTGGGGAGAGAGTCCGAGAAAAACGAGTGAGAAAAGAGTGGTTTTGCCATGAAGAGTTGTTTTCAAGAATTTTTTTTGTCTTTGATATTTCCAAGGTTTCACTACAACTTGTCTAGGTATGGATTTTTTTCCCTCTTCCTTGGGATTCATAATATTTCTTCAATCTAATGATTCATACATTTCATAATTTCTAGAAAATTTTCAGCCATTGTTTCTTGGGATGGTGACTTGTCTCCATCCTTATACTTTATTCTTTAAGAGCTCCTGTATGTCCTCCATGTCTCTTAACCCCTATTTTATAGTTTTCATCTCTCTCTCTGAGCCATCTTCTTGATATTCTTTGGCATACCAATCAGGTTCCTGTTTTAGGGCCTTTTCACTGGTGTTTCCTCCATCTAGAATGATCTTCCTCCAGATATTCTTATGGATCATTCTCATGGATCATCACTTGCTTTAGGTATTTTGCTCAGAAGTCATCTCCTCAGAAATGATTTCTCTGAATCCTATCTAAAATGGCATCTACTTTCAGTCTCTAGCTAACTTCTCTCTTTCATTTTTGGTCAAAGACATACTATTACCTGACATGACCTTATACATTTCTTTTTGTTTATTTGATTTGTATACCTTCTCTATAGTGTAAGCTCAAAAAGGTCAGAAAAGGGACTTTTCTCTTTAGCTCTGTGGGATATCACCATTGCAAAGGACAGTGCCTGGAACATTTTAGCACTCAAATGGTCATTGAATGAATAAATCAATTTACTACATTCTTCAGTATTTTCTTAGCTCCATTTTCCAGTTCACTCATTTTCTCATTTGTATCCAGTATTCTATTTTAACTGCTTTTTAAAATTTTTTTTATTTTTTATGTTTTATAAAAATTTATTTATTTATTTTTGGCTGCATTGGGTCTTTGTTGCTGCACGCGGGCTTTCTCTAGTTGTGGTGAGCAGGGGCTACTCTTCGTTCTGGCATGCGGGCTTCTCATTGTGGTGGCTTCTCTTGTTGCGGAGCACAGGCTCTAGGCGCATGGGCTTCAGTAGTTGCGGCATGCAGGCTCAGTAGTTGTGGCTCGTGGGCTTAGTTGCTCCACTAAGCATGTGGGATCTTCCCGAACCAGGGCTCGAACCCATGTACCCTTCATTGGCAGGCAGATTCTTAACCACTGCACAACCAGGGAAGTCCCTGATTTTTTTTTTTAACATCTTTATTGGAGTATAATTGCTTTACAGTGGTGTGTTAGTTTCTGCTTTATAACAAAGTGAATCAGTTATACATATGTTCCCATATCTCTTCCCTCTTGCATCTCCCTCCCTCCTACCCTCCTTATCCCACCCCTCTAGGTGGTCACAAAGCACCGAGCTGATCTCCCTGTGCTATGCGGCTGCTTCCCACTAGCTATCTATTTTATATTTGGTAGTGTGTATATGTCTATGCCACTCTCTCACTTTGTCCCAGCTTACCCTCCCCCCCTCCCTGTATCCTCAAGTCCATTCTCTAGTAGGTCTGTGTCTTTATTCCTGTCTTGCCCCTAGGTTCTTCATGACCATTTTTTTTTTTAGATTCCATATATATGTGTTAGCTAAGGTATTTGTTTTACTCTTCCTGACTTACTTCACTCTGTATGACAGACTCTAGGTCCATCCACCTCACTACAAATAACACAATTTCGTTTCTTTTTATGGCTGAGTAATGTTCCATTGTATATATGTGCCACATCTTCTTTATCCATTCATCTGTCGATGGACACTTAGGTTGCTTCCAAGTCCTGGCTATTGTAAGTAGAGCTGCAATGAATATTGTGGTACATGACTCTTTTTGAATTATGGTTTTCTCAGGGTATATGCCCAATAGTGGGATTGCTGGGTCATATGGTAGTTCTGTTTCTAGCTTTTTAAGGAAGCTCCATACTGTTTGCCATAGTGGCTGTACCAATTCACATTCCCACTAGCAGTGCAAGAGGGTTCCCTTTTCTCCACATTCTCTTCAGCATTTATTGTTTCTAGATTTTTTGATGATGGCCATTCTGACCGGTGTGAGATGATATCTCATTGTAGTTTTGATTTGCATTTCTCTAATGATTAATGATGTTGAGCATTCTTTCATGTGTTTGTTGGCAATCTGTATTACTTCTCTGGAGAAATGTCTGTTTAGGTCTTCTGCCCATTTTTGGATTGGGTTGTTTGTTTTTTTGATATTGAGTTGCATGAGTGGCTTGTTAATTTTGGAGATTAATCCTTTGTCAGTAGCTTCATTTGCAAATATTTTCTCCCATTCTGGGGGTTGTCTTTTTGTCTTGTTTATGCTTTCCTTTGCTGTGCAAAAGCTTTTAAGTTTCATTAGGTCCCATTTGTTTATTTTTGTTTTTATTTCCATTTCTCTAGGAGGTGGGTCAAAAAGGATCTTGCTGTGATTTATGTCATAGAGTGTTCTGCCTGTGTTTTCCTCTAAGAGTTTGATAGTGTCTGGTCTTACATTTAAGTCCTTAACCCATTGTGAGTTTATTTTTGTTTATGGTGTTAGGGAGTGTTCTACTTTCATTCTTTCACATGTAGCTGTCTAGTTTTCCCAGCACCACTTATTGAAGAGGATGTCTTTCCGCCATTGTATATTTTTGCCTCCTTTATCAAAAATAACATGACCATATGTGCGTGGGTTTATCTCTGGGCTTTCTATCCTGTTCCATTGATCTCTATTTCTTTTTTTGTGCCAGTACCATATTGTCTTGATTACTGTAGCTTTGTAGTATAGTCTGAGGTCCAGGAGCCTGATTCCTCCAACTCCATTTTTCTTTCTCAAGGTTGCTTTGGTTATTTGGGGTCATTTATGTTTCCATACAAATTGTGAAATTTTTTGTTCTAGTTCTCTGAAAAATGCCAGTGGTAGTTTGATAGGGGTTGCATTGAATTGGTAGATTGTTTTGGGTAGTAGAGCCTTTTTCACAATGTTGATTCTTCCAATCCAAGAACATGATATATCTCTCCATTTATTTGTATCATCTTTAATTTTTTTCATCAGTGTCTTATAGTTTTCTGCGTACAGGTCTTTTGTCTCCTTAGGTAGGTTTATTCCTAGATATTTTATTCTTTTTGTTGCAGTGGTAAATGGGAGTGTTTTCTTAATTTCACTTTCAGATTTTTCATCATTAGTGTATAGGAATGCCAGAGATTTCTGTGCATTAATTTTGTATCCTGCTACTTTACCAGATTCATTGATTAGCTCTAGTAGTTTTCTGGCAGCACCTTTAGGATTCTCTATGTATAGTGTCATGTCATCTGCAAACAGTGACAGCTTTACTGCTTCTTTTCCAATTTGGATTCATTTTATTTCTTTTTCTTCTTGATTGCTGTGGCGAAAACTTCCAAAACTATGTTGAATAATAGTGGTGAGAGTGGGCAACCTTGTCTTATTCCTGATCTTAGTGGAAATGCTTTCAGTTTTTCACTATTGAGGATGATGTTGGCTGTGCATTTGTCATATATGACCTTTATTATGTTGAGGAAAGTTCCCTCTATGCCTACTTTCTGGAGGGTTTTTATCATAAATGGGTGTTGAATTTTGTCAAAAGCTTTCTCTGCATCTATTGAGATGATCGTTTGGTTTCTCTCCTTCAATTTGTTAATATGGTGTATCACGTTGATTTATTTTCGTATATTGAAGAATCCTGCATTCCTGGGATAAACCCCACTTGATCATGGTGTATGATCCTTTTAATGTGCTGTTGGATTCTGTTTGCTAGTATTTTGTTGAGGATTTTTGCATCTATGTTCATCAGTGATATTGGCCTGTAGTTTTCTTTCTTTGTGGCATCTTTGGTTTTGGTATCAGGGTGATGGTGGCCTCGTAGAATGAGTTTGGGAGTGTACCTCCCTCTGCTATATTTTGGAAGAGTTTGAGAAGGATAGGTGTTATCTCTTCTCTAAATGTTTGATACAATTCGCCTCTGAAGCCATCTGGTCCTGGGCTTTTGTTTGTTGGAAGATTTTTAATCACAGTTACAATTTAAGTGCTTGTGATTGGTCTGTTCATATTTTCTGTTTCTTCCTGGTTCAGTATCGGAAGGTTGTGCATTTCTTAGAATTTGTCCATTTCTTCCAGGTTGTCCATTTTATCATCATAGAGTTGCTTGTGGTAATTTCTCATGATCCTTTGTATTTCTGCAGTGTCAGTTGTTACTTCTCGTTTTTCATTTCTTATTCTATTGATTTGAGTCTTCTCCCTTTTTTTCTTGATGAGTCTGGCTAGTGGATTATTAATCTTTTTTATCTTCTGAAAGAACCAGCTTTTAGTTTTATTGATCTTTGCTATCATTTCCTTCATTTCTTTTTCATTTATTTCTGATCTGATCTTTATGACTTCTTTCCTTCTGCTAACTTTAGTTTTTTTTTTGTTCTTTCTCTAATTGCTTTAGGTGTAAGTTTAGGTTGTTTATTTCAGATGTTTCTTGTTTCTTGAGGTAGGATTCTATTGCTATAAACTTCTCTCTTAGAACTGCTTTTGCTGCATCCCATAGGTTTTGGGTCGTAGTGTCTCCATTGTCATTTGTGTTTCTAGGTATTGTAGTGTTTTCATTGTCATTTGCTTTTAGGTATTTTTTGATTTCCTCTTTGATTTCTTCAGCGATCTCTTGGTTATTAAGTAATGTATTGTTTAGCCTCCATGTGTTTGTATTTTTTACAGATTTTTTTCCTGTAATGATATCTAGTCTCATAATGTTGTGGTCAGAAAACATACTTGATATGATTTCAATTTTCTTAAACTTACGAAGCCTTGATTTGTGACCCAAGATATGATCTATCCTGGAGAATTTTCCATGAGCACTTGAGAAGAATATGTATTCAGTTGTTTTTGGATATAATGTCCTATAAATATCAATTAAGTCCATCTTGTTTAATGTATCATTTAAAGCTTGTGTTTCCTTATTTATTTTCATTTTGGATGATCTGTCCATTGGTGAAAGTGGGGTGTTAAAGTCCCCTACTATGTATGTGTTACTGTCAATTTCCCCTTTTATGGCTGTTAGGATTTGACTTATGTATTGAGGTGCTATGTTGGGTGCATAAATATTTACAATTGTTATATCTTCTTCTTGGATCAATCCCTTGATCATTATGTAGTGTCCTTCTTTGTCTCTTCTAATAGTCTTTATTTTAAAGTCTACTTTGTCTGATATGAGAATTGCTACCCCAGCTTTCTTTTGGTTTCCATTTGCATGAAATATCTTTTTCCATCCCGTCACTTTCAGTCTGTATGTGTCTCTAGGTCTGAAGTGGGTCTCTTATAGACAGCAAATATATGGGTCTTGTTTTTGTATCCATTCAGCCAATCTGTGTCTTTTGTTGGGACCATTTAGTCCATTTACATTTAAGATAATTATCGACATGTATGTTCCTATTCCCATTTTCTTAATTGTTTTGGGTTCGGTATTGTAGGTCTTTTCCTTTTCTTGTGTTTCTTGCCTAGAGTAGTTCCTTTAGCATTTGTTGTAAAGCTGATTTAGTGGTGCTGAATTATCTGAGCTTTTGCTTGTCTGTAAAGGTTTTAATTTCTCTGTCAAATCTGAATGAGATCCTTGCTGGGTAGAGTAATCTTTGTTGTAGGTTTTTCTCCTTCATCACTTTACATATGTCCTGCCACTCCCTTCGGGCTTACAGAGTCTGCTGAAAGATCAACTGTTAACCTTATGTGGATTCCCTTGTGTGTTATTTTTCCCTTGCTGCTTTTAATATTTTTTTCCTTGTAGTTAATTTTTGATAGTTTGATTAATATGTTTCTTAGCGTGTTTCACCTTGGATTTATCCTGTATGGGACTCTCTTTGCTTCCTGGACTTGATTAACTATTTCCTTTCTCACATTAGGGAAGTTTTCAAGTATAATCTCTTCAAATGTTTTCTCAGTCCCTCTCTTTATCTCTTCTTCTTCTGGGACCCCTATAATTCGAATGTTGGTGCGCTTAATATCTGAGGCTGTCCTCAATTTTTTCATTCTTTTTTCTGTATTCTGCTCTGCAGTAGTTATTTCCACTATTTTATCTTCCCAGTCACTTATCCATTATTCTGCCTCAGTTATTCTGCTATTGATCTCTTGTAGAGAATTTTAAATTTCATTTATTTTGTTGTTCATCACTGTTTGTTTGCTCTTTAGTTCTTCTAGGTCCTTGTTAAACGTTTGTTGTATTTTCTCCACTCTATTTCCAAGATTTTGGATCATCTTTACTGTCATTATTCTGAATTCTTTTTCAGGTATACTGCCTATTTCCTCTTCATTTTTTATGTCTGGTGGGATTCTGCCTTGCTCCTTCATCTTATGTGTGTTTTTCTGTCTTCTCATTTTCCTTAACTTACTGTGTTTGGGGTCTCCTTTTCGCAGGCTGCAGGTTCGTAGTTCCTGTTGTTTTTGGTGTCTGTCCCCAGTGGTTGGTTCAGTGGGTTGTGTAGGCTTCCTGGTGGAGGGGACTAGTGCCTGTGTTCTGGTGGATGAGGCTGGATCTTGTCTTTCTGGTGGGCAGGTCCACGTCTGGTGGTGTGTTTTGGTGTGTCTGTGGACTTAATTATGATTTTAGGCAGCTTCTCTGCTAATGGATGGGGTTGTGTTCCTGTCTTGCTAGTTGTTTGGCATAGGGTGTCCAGCACTGTAGATTGCTGGTCATTGAGTGGAGCTGGGTCTTGGCGTTGAGATGGAGATCTCTGGGAGTTTTCCACCGTTTGACATTATTTGAAGCTGGGAGGTCTCTTGTGGACCAGTGTCCTGAACTTGGCTCTCCCACCTCAGAGGCACAGACTTGACGCCTGGATGGAGCACCAAGAGCCTTTCATCCACACAGCTCATAATAAAAGGGAGAAAAAAAAGGAAGAAGAAGATAAAATAAAATAAAGTTATTAAAATAAAAAAATAATATTAAGAAAAAAAATTTTTTAAGATATTAAAAAAAAAAAGAAACGGACAGACAGAACCCTAGGACAAATGGTAAAAGCAAAGCTCCACAGACAAAATCACACACAGAAGCATATACATACACACTCAGAAAAAGAGAAAAAGGGAAAAAAAAAAAAAAATATTGTTGCTCCCAAAGTCCACCTCCTCAATTTGGGTTGATTCGTTGTCTATTCAGGTATTCCACAGATGCAGGGTACATCAAGTTGATTGTGGAGCTTTAATCCGCTGCTTCTGAGGCTGCTGGGAGAGATTTCCCTTTCTCTTTTTTGTTCACAGAGTTCCTGGGGTTCAGCATTGGATTTGGACCTGCCTCTGAGTGTAGGTCGCCTGAGGGCGTCTGTTCTTTGCTCAGACAGGACGGGGTTAAAGGAGCAGCTGATTCGGGGACTCTGGCTCACTCAGGCTGGGGGGAGGGAGGGGTACGGATGCGGGACAAGTCTGCGTTTGCAGAGGCCGGCGTGACGTTGCACCAGCCTGAGGCGCGTTGTGCGTTCTCCCGGGGAATTTGTCCCTGGATCACGGGACCCTGGCAGTGGCGGGCTGCACAGCCTCCCAGAAGGGGCGGTGTGGATAGTGAGTGACCTGTGCTTGCACACAGGCTTCTTGGTGGCGGCAGCAGCAGCCTTAGCATATCATGCCCGTCTCTGGGGTCCGTGCTGATATCCGCAGCTCACGCCCATCTCTGGCGCTCCTTTAAGTGGTGCTCTGAATCCCCTCTCCTCGTGCACCAGGAAACAAAGAGGCAAGAAAAAGTCTCTTGCCTCTTTGGCAGCTCCAGACTTTTTCCCAGACTCCCTCCCAGCTAGCCGTGGCGCAGTAACCCCCTTCAGGCTGTGTTCACACCGCCAACCCCAGTCCTCTCCCTGCGCTCCGAACGAAGCCCGAGCCTCAGTTCCCAGTCCCCGCCCACCCTGGCACGTGAACAGACATGCCTCTCGGGCTGGTGAGTGCAGGTCGGCACCGATCCTCTTTGCGGGAATCTCTCCACTTTGCCCTCCGCACCCCTGTTGCTGTGCTGTCCTCCATGGCTCCAAAGCTCCCCGCCTCCACCACCCACGGTCTCCGCCCACGAAGGGCCTTCCTAGTGTGTGGAAACCTTTCCTCCTTCACAGCTCCCTCCCGCTAGTGCAGGTCCCGTCCCTATCCTTTTGTCTCTGTTTATTCTTTTTTCTTTTGCCCTACCCAGGTTCGTGAGGGAGTTTCTTGCCTTTTGGGAGGTCTGAGATCTTCTGCCAGCGTTCAGTAGGTGTTCTGTAGGAGTTGTTCCACATGTAGATGTATTTCTGATGTATCTTTGGGGAGGAAGGTGATCTCCGTGCCTTACTCTTCCGCCATCTTGAAGCACCTCAACTGCTTGTTTAGAGAGATTTTTCAGCGCTTGAAAAATGTTGCTTTATTGTTTTTCGGCTTGTACAGCTGCAGATGAGAATTCTGTTATCATTCTTATTTTTGTTCCTTTCTACATCCTCTTGAACACATGGGTTTGAACTGCATGGGTCTAATTGTAGATGGATTTTTTTTTTTTTTTTTTAATAAATAAGTACCACAGTACTGCACAATCCACAGTAGGTTGAATCTGTGGATGTGGAACTGCTGATATGGCGGGTCAACTGTAAAGTTATACATGGGTTTTTTTACTATGTGGGGCAGTTGGTGCCCCTGATCCCTGCATTATTCAAGGGTCAACTGTACTTTGATTTTTCTCTAGTTGCTTTTAAATATTTCTCTTTATTGTTGGGTTTTAGCAATTGGATTACGATGTTCCTTGGTGTGATTTTATTTATGTAATTTTTTTGGCTGTGCCACATGGCATGCGGGATCTTAGTTCCCTGACCAGGGATTGAACCTGTGCCCCCTGCAGTGGGAGTGCAGAGTCCTAACCACTGGACAGCCAGGGAATTCCCTGGTGTGATTTTATTTAGGTTGACTGTGCTTGCGGTTCGTTGATCCTTATTCTTAGAACTGCGGGTCTGTAGTTTTCCTCAAACTTGAAAAGTGTTCAACCATTATTTCTTTAAGACTTATTTTTTCATCTCTGGGACTACAATTAAGACGTATGTTAGATCATTTGATACTCTCCCACAGTTCACTGATGCTCGATTTTTTTTCAGTCCGTGTTCTCTTTGTGTTTCATTTTGGATAGTTTTCTGTTTCCAGGTTCTCAGATTTACTTATTTTTCCTTTTTCATTGTCTAACCTGCTGTTAGTCCCACTCAGAATATTTTTCATTTAAGATATTATACATTTCATTTCTAGAAGTTCCATTTGTGTCTGTTTTTGTATTTCTTTCCTTTCTTTCCTCTTTATGCTCATGCTTGCTAGTTCCATTATCTTTGTCATTTATGCATCTCTTTCTATTGATTGAGTTATCTTTTTTTTTTTGGCTATGGGTCATATATTTCTACTTCTTTGAATGCTTAGCAATTTTAGATTGGATACTAGATATTGTAATTTTACTTTTTAGGTGTTGAGTTGTATTGTATTCTCTTAAGGAATATTGGGCTTTGTTCTGGCACACAGTTTAGTTACTTGGGATTAATCGGATTCTTGGAAGGGTTGATTTTAAAAATTGTTAGCACAGTTTCAGAATAGCCTTTTAGGGGCTAATTTGCTAAGGCAATACCCTTCTATAGACTCTACCCAATGACCTATGTATTAAAAAGCCTCTGTACTGTGGTAATATGAACTATTCCCAGCCTTGTGTGAATTTTGGTAATTGTTCAGTCTTCTGTTTTCTGGAGTTTCTTTATCAGCCTCATAGAGTTTCATTACATTCATGGATAGATGAGAATTCAGTCAAAAATTTGAGTGGACCCTTCTGCAGATTTTTGGAGCATTCTCTCTATATGCTCTTCCCTTTATGACATTATGCTCCACAGATTATAACCTAGGTGGGAGTTGGGTAGGGAATGCACATGGCTGCACCCAGATGTGATAATCTTCAGGCTTCTGGCCCAGTTGTCTTTGGACAAGTGTTAAGAGGGAACTGTACTAGAGAGAGGAATAAGTTAAGGTGTGTGTCGTAAGAGCTTCCATTTAAAATTAACAGGAAGGAATTCCCTGGCAGTCCAGTGGTTAGGACTCATCGCTGTCACTGCCAGGGCCCTGGGTTTGATCCCTGGTCAGGGAACTAAGATTCCACGAGCCCCACGGTGTGACCAAGAAAACAAAAAACAAAAAAATAACAGGACACACAACAGTGCTGCTTTGAGATCTGACATGGACAAGAAAAGCACATGTCAAAGCAGTCCTGAGCAGTTGTTTTGGAACCAAGCTGGCATCCTCAGTGAGCTGGGATTTAATGGGCATTGGAAGCATCTTGTTTCTCAGATACATTGAGAAAGATTGCATACCCAGGAGCAGGAGAGACATGGCAGTGAGGAGGAAGACTTCTTCCGGGGGGTTTTGTCCTTGGGAGAGAGGGGTTTCTCTCCTTGGGAGAGAGGACTTAAGGTCTGAGTTACCTGAATTCTGTAGGAGGCAACTGAATCAGAGAAATATTGCTCTGTTACTTTTTGGTAATTTTATAGGCTGGTGGTCTATGAAGTACTGTTTGATGCATGAGATTCCCACTGGTCAAAGCATGGGCCAAAACTGAGAGACTAACAATAACTTAGATCCTGCCACAGTAAGAGCTTAATTCTGATAACCATATATCAGAAAGCAGAAGAGTTACCACAAGGAAATACTGAATTAACATAACCGTACAGTGTTGAGAAAGGAGTTATAGGTTACCCTATTTCACAATTGATGACAGTCTCAACTTACTTTTGGCACCAATTCTTGCTCATAATTGTCTACAAGGGAAAAAAAAGTCAAAATATATGTAAAATAAATGGTTATTTAAAAAAATTAAAAATGTAATTTGTATTTATAAATTATAAATAAAAAAATATTGTATAATATATGAGATTATGTATATTCTATATAACAATTATAAATAAAAAATATATTTATAATTAAAAAATTATATCTGCCTTGGGTTTCTAACAAATGTTATTGGACTGAGTGATCTCAAGCCGTATATTTTCACCAGGAAAGACCTTTCTTTGCTTTAGGATTATGTAATTTTCTTCTATTGTTTGAGTCTGAATGGTGGGGGTTTTTTTGTTGTTGTTGTTGCTGTTGTTTTTTTTTGCGGTACGCGGGCCTCTCACTGTTGTGGCCTCTCCTGTTGCGGAGCACAGGCTCCAGACATGCAGGCTCAGTGGCCATGGCTCACAGGCCTAGCCGCTCTGCAGCATGTGGGATCTTCCTGGACCGGAGCACGAACCTGTGTCCCCTGTATCGGCAGGCGGACTCTCAACCCCTGCGCCCCCAGGCAAGCCCCTGAATGGTGTTTTTTTTTTTTTT
>NW_006794635.1:921278-942189 GCF_000442215.2 Lipotes vexillifer
CCCGCGTCTCCTGCATCGGCAGGCGGACCCTCAAGCACTGCGCCACCAGGGAAGCCCCCTGAATGGTGTTTTTGAGTGCAAAAAGTGGATTGAATTTGGAGGATTGAATTGAATCTGAAATATCCGCCTATCATATATGTGTTTGCATAATGGCCATATAAATTATAAATATTGAGAACTAATATGAAGAGGTAATTTAAGAAACAAATTATGCTATACAAATTACAAAGTTTTTTTTTTTCTGGGAAGCTAAAGGTTTTGTTAACTCTTTTTTCCCTTTATGTCTCCTTTTTTAGCAGAAATAAGTGATCTTTATCATCTAACAGCTCTGTGAGGGTTATAGTTTTAAAAGTATGATTTGTGCAAATACAATAATATTGTTCAGCATTCTAGAGAAAGTAAATATCAAATAAATAATTAAAATACTCAACTGATTATAAAATTATGTTTGAAAAATATTGTTCTCTGATCAAAAGAATTGACTTTGTATAAATATGATTACTTGAGTTTAATTTTTGGTATGAATTTAAAGTGTACTTTGAATGGATACTTCTGGTTTTTAAGCCCTATTTTCTCTTTCTTAAGATTTTACTTTGAAAAATATTCAAGCTTATAGAAGAATTGCAGAAATATTTTAAGGAACTCCTTATGTTTTTTACACATACAATACATATCTCTATTATTATTTTTATTTTTGCTGAATCATTTAAGAGTCAGTTTATGTATTTTTCTGATCCAGGTTTAAATCTAGGATTGTGTGTTGTATGATATTTAGTTTTCTCCTTTATTTCATTTAGTTTGGAACAGCCTTTTTGGACTTTCATGACATTGATATTTTTGAAGAGGTACAGGTCAGTTGTTTTGTAAAATGTTAATTTGGGTGTCTATGATGTTTCTTCATGGTTAGATTCAAGTTACACATGATGTCATTTTGTGCCATTTACTGGTGATATTAACTTGATAAACTTGGTTAAGTTTGTTTCCACCAGCTTTCTCCTTTTAAAGTTACCATTTCTGCAATTATTAAATGATCTGTGAAGAGAATCTTTTGAAACTGTGAATATTTTGTCCTAATTACCCTTTTGCCCAATGCATTTTACCATCTACTAATGGTTCTTGCCTGAATCATTATTATGATGATTATATAATGGTGATTTTCTAATTCTATTATTTCTTTTATACTTACTAAAGAAAGAGCTTTTCCTCCTGTATTAGTTTGCTAAAGCTTCTGTAACAAAGTACCATAAACTGAGTGACGCAAACAACAGAAATTTATTGTCTCACAGTTGTGACGGCTAGAAGTCTGAGATCACGGTGTCAGTAGGGTTAGTTCCTTCTGAGGGCTATGAGGGAAGGATGTATTCCAGGCTTCTCTTTGGCTTGGAGATGACTGTCTTCTCTCTATGTCTCTACATTTTTTTCTCTCTATGCATGTCTTTACGTCCAAATATCCCCTTTGCATAAGAACACTAGTCATTGTGGATTAATGCCCACTCTAATGACTTCACTTTCACTTGATGACCTCTGCAAAAACCCTGTCTCCAAATAGGAGCATACTCGGAGATACTGGGGGTTAGGACGTATGATTTTTTGGGGGGTGATGGGACACAGTTCAACTCATAACACCTCCCCTCTTCCCCTTTATTTATTTAGCATTAGTATGGACTCATGATTTTTTCTAAATTCAGTGAGTAATAATCCATTTCTGTCATTATTAATTTTAATGCTCAAATTATCCCAGATTCAGCCTAGGGATGCTTCTTTGGTCTAGTTCCTGACTTCTTCTGGCATATGGCCCTCTCATTTTTTCAGCACTTCCCTACTATCTGATCCAAGATTTTCTAGGTTCATCTTGTACTTTCCCTGCTGTTTCTCCAGGGACCCCTGATTCTTTTTAGGGGAAAGCCCCATTTTCTTTAATTCAGACTTGGTTAGAAAACATAATGGGAGTTTGAGATTACAAGCACTAAGTAGCATTTCGCTGAGAAATGTTTCTTTTGTGGATGTTGACTTATAACCTGGAGACTAAAAACGCTTGTTAAGGAGAACTGCCTCTGTTAAAGTGCTTGTTATAGAAAATTTGTGTACTTGTTCACATACATTTCTAAATGTATTCTTCGTAATGTGTTGATTTCACCCATTATAAAATTACTATGATCTCTCAATCTATCTCTAATTAACTGGTATATAAATTACTGTATAGATTCTCTTAAAATTAAACATATAGTTTAAGTGTTTATTTTTTGTAAACATTTATTTTACCCAAAATAATAAGAAACTGTAAGAGATCAACTTTACATCTCCATTTGCTGTGACTCTGCACCCGTATTGACCCTTATATCTGTCCTCACTGTCTCAGAGGAATACATGTCCTTCCCTAGGGTAAGTCCATTTACTTGAGGATTCCAGCAAAATGTGGCTCAAGTAACGGTCCTGGGACTTCAGACTGGATGAGGAGGGGCTAAAAATAATGAGAAAGTAGTGATGGTAGGCTGTGCTTATAGTACTTATAGTCTGGCCTTGACCTCTCTTCAGAGCCATAGACCCTTATGTCTAACTGGCTCAATCTCTGTATGTCCAAATCTGAGCTCTTTGTCTTCTACTCCAAGCCTTGTTCTTTTCTTTTATTCCCCAGTTTGTGACTCTGCCAGGCATTCCTCTGCCTACATCTAACAAATTATCAAGTCTGGGAGATTTCAACTCCTACAGTCTTGAGTCTTTCCACTTCTCTTTATTCCCACGACAAATACTACTATTTCAGCTCAATGTTATCTTTCACCTAGAATACCTCAAGCCTCCCAAGTGCTTCTTACTACCTTTAATCTGTCTATGCCCAGCACTGCCACTAGAGGGCGCTTTATACAATGTAAATCTGATCACGTAGGAAGTCGAAAAGTGATGGCTTCCATTGCCTTATGAATCGCCCTATGGCTTACAAGGTCCTTCATGACAGTCTCTGCTAATTGGTCCAGGTTTCTCTTTACTCTTGACTTCCTTGCACTTTATCTTCCAGCCCTACTAAAATTAATTCAGTTCATTTAATAAAGCACGTGCACTCTCTTCTAAGCCTATCTATTTAGTAATAAATGAATGAATACGTACCATTTGTCTTTACTGATTGATAAATACATTGTACTTTATTCTCATGTGGGAAAATTTGTTTAAATTTACTTATTTTTTTTATACAAAAATGTTAATAGAAATTTGATTCTTAATAGCCTCAAACCAGAAACAATCCAAATATACAACAACAGGTGAGTGCATAAACAGATTATATTGTATTTATACAATAGAATAATATTCAGCAATGCAAAGACATGAACTACTGATACATTAAACAACCTGGATAAATCTCAAAAAGATGTTGCTTGAAGGAAGCCAGACCAAAAGCATACATACCATATGATTCTTTTTATATGAAAATCTGGAAGGGACAATTCACATATATAGTGATAGAAAGAGGGTCATTGGTTGCTGGGAGTTGGGGTAGGGTTGGAAATGGACTGGGAAAGGGCAAGAAAGGCACCTTTGGAGGGGTAATGAAAATATCCTATATCTTGATTGTAATGAGACTTACACAGGTGTATGCATTTATCAAAGCCTATTGAATAGTATAGTTAAAATATGTGCATCTAATCATATGTATTTTATATACCAGTAAAATCATTTTTTAAAATAGATCTTTATTGGAGTATAATTGCTCACAATACTGTGTTAGTTTCTGTTGTACACCAAAGTGAATCAGCCATATGTACACATATGGGCCCATATCCCCTCCCTCTTGAGCCTCCCTCCCATCCTCCCTTTCCCACCACTCTAGGTCATTGCAAAGCACCGACCTGATCTCCCTGTGCCTTGCTGCTGCTTCCCACTAGGTAACTATTTTACATTCGGTAGTGTATATATGTTGATGCTACTCTCGCTTCACCCCAGCTTCCCCTCCCACCCCGTGTCCTCAACTCCATTCTCGATGTCTGCATCTTTATTCCTGCCCTTCAAATAGGTTCATCAGTACCACTTTTTTTTTTTTGGTTCCATATATATGTGTTAGAATATGGTATATGTTTTTCTCTTTCTGACTTACTTCACTCTGTATGACAGACCCTAGGTCCATCCACCACACTTCAAATAACTCAATTTCGTTTCTTTTAATGGCTGACTAATATTCCATTGTATGTATGTGCCACATCTTCTTTATCCATTCATCTGTCGATGGAGACTTAGGTTGCTTCCATGTCCTGGCTATTGAAAATAGTGTTGCAATGAGCACTGTGGTGCATGTCTCTTTTTGAATTATGGTTTTCTCAGGGTATATACCCAGTAGTGGGAATGCTGGGTCATATGGTAGTTCTGTTTTTAGTTTTTTTAGGAACCTCCATACTGTTTTCCATAGTGGTTGTATCAATTTACATTCCCAGCAACAGTGCAGGAGGGTTCCGTTTTCACCACACCCTTTCCAACATTTATTGTTTCTAGATTTTTTGATAATGGCCATTCTGACCAGCGTGAGGTGATATCTCATTGTAGTTTTGATTTGCATTTCTCTAATAATTAGTGATCTTGAGCATCTTTTCATATGCCTCTTGGCCATCTGTATGTCTTCCTTGGTGAAATGTCTATTTAGGTCTTCCACCCATTTTTTAAATGGATTGTTTGTTTTTTTGATATTGAGCTCCATGACTGTTTGTGTATTTTGGAGATTAATCCTTTGTCTGTTGTTTCATTTGCAGATATTTTCCCTCATTCTGAGTGTTGTCTTTTTGTCTTGTTTATGGTTTCCTTTGCTGTGCAAAAAAAGCTTAATTAAGTCCCATTTGTTTATTTTTGTTTTTATTTCCATTACTCTAGGAGGTGGGTCAAAAAAGATCTTGCTGTGGTTTATGTCAGAGTGTTTTTCCTATGTTTTCCTCTAAGAGTTTTATAGTGTCTGGTCTTACATTTAGGTCTTTAATCCATTTGGAGGTTTTTTTTGTGTATGGTGTTGGGTAGTGTTCTAATTGCATACTTTTACATGTACCTGTCCAGTTTTCCCAGCCCCACTTATTGAAGAGGCTGTCTTTTCTCCATTGTATGTTCTTGCCTCCTTTGTTGTAAATTAGGTGTCCATACGTGCGTGGGTTTATATCTGGGCATTCTATCCTGTACCACTGATCTATATTTCTGTTTTTGTGCCAGTACCATACTGTTTTGATTACTGTAGATTTGTGGTATAGTTTGTAATCGGGGAGCCTGATTCCTCCAACTCCATTTTTCTTTCTCAAAATGCTTTGGCTATTTGGGGTCTTTTGTGTTTCCATATGAATTGTAAAATTTTTTGTTCTAATTCTGTGAAGAATGCCATTGGTAGTTTGATAGGGATTGCATTGAATCTGTAGATTGCATTGGGTAGTATAGTCATTTTCACAATATTGATTCTTCCAATCCAAGAACATGGTATATTTCTCCATCTGTTTATGTCAACTTTGATTTCTTTCATCAGTGTTTTATAGTTTTCTGAGTACAAGTCTTTTGCCTCCTTAGGTAGTTTTATTCCTAGGTATTTTATTCTTTATGTTGCAATGGTAAATGGGAGTGTTTCCTTAATTTCTCTTTCTGATTTTTCATTGTTGGTGTATAGGAATGCCAGAGATTTCTGTGCATTAATTTTGTATTCTTCAACCTTACCAAATTCATTGATTAGTTCTAGTCGTTTTCTGGTGGCATCTTTAGGATTTTCTATGTACAGTGTCATGTCATCTGCAAACCTGTGGCACTTTTACTTTTTCTTTTCCAATTTGATTCCTTTTATTTCTTTTTCTTCTCTGATTGCCGTGGCTAGGACTTGCAAAACTGTGTTGAATAAGAGTGGCAAGAGTGGACATCCTTGTCTTGTTCCTGATCTTAGTGGAAATGCTTTCAGTTTTTCACCACTGAGTATGATGCTTGCTGTGCGTTTGTCATGTATGGCCTTTATTATGTTGAGGTAGGTTCCCTCTATGCCCATTTTCTGGAGCGTTTTTATCACAAATCGGTGTTGAATTTTGTCAAAAGCTTTTTCTGCATCTATTGAGATGATCGTATGGTTTTTATTCCTTAATTTGTTAATGTGGTGTATCACATTGACTGATTTGTGTATACCGAAGAATCCTTGCATCCCTGGGATAAATCCCACTTGATCATGGTGTATGATTTTTGTAATGTGTTGTTGGATTCTGTTTGCTAGTATTTTGTTCAAGACTTCTGCATCTGTGTTCATCAGTGATATTGGTCTATAATTTTCTTTCTTTTGTGATATCTTTTTCTGGTTTTGGTGTCAGGGTGATGGTGGCTTTGTAGAATGAATTTAGGAGTGTCCCTCCCTCTGCAATTTTTTGAGAGAGTTTGAGAAGGATTGGTGTTAACTCTTCTCTAAATGTTTGATAGAATTCGCCTGTGAACCTATCTGATTCTGGACTTTTGTTTGTTGGAAGATTTTTAATTAGTGTTTCAAGTTCATTACTTGTGATAGGTCTGTTTATATTTTCTAATTCTTCCTGGTTCAGTCTTGGAAAATTGTACCTTTCCAAGATTTTGTCCATTTCTTCATGGTTGTTCATTTTATTGGCATATAGTTGTTTGTAGTAGTTTCTTATAATCCTTTGTATTTCTGTGGTGCCAGTTGTGATTTCTCCTTTTTCATTTCTAATTTTATTGATTTTCATCATCTCCCTTTTTTTTCTTGATGAGTCTGGCTACGGGTTTATCAATTTTGTTTATCTTCTAAAGGAAGCAGCTTTTTGTTTTATTGATCTTTGCTACTGTTTCTTTGTTTCTGTTTATTTCTGCTCTGATCTTTATGATTTCTCTCCTTCTACTGATTTTGAGTTATCTTTGTTCTTCTTTCTCTGGTTGTTTTAAGTGTAGGGTTAGATTGTTTATTTGAGATTTTTCTTGTTTCTTGAGATGAGATTGAGTTGCTATAAACTTTCCTCTTAGAACTGCTTTTGCTGCATCCCATAGGTTTTGGGTCATCGTGTTTTCATTGTCATTTTTTTCTATGTATTTTTAAATTTCTTCTTTGATTTCTTCAGTGATCTCTTGGTTATTTACTAGTGCACTATTTAACCTCCATGTATTTGGGTTTTTTTACAATTTTTTTCCTGTAATTGATTTCCAGTCTCATAGCATTGTGAAATGCTTGAATCGATTTCAATTCTCTTTAATTTTCCAAGGCTTGATTTTTGACCCAAGATGTGATCTGTCCTGGAGAATGTTCCATGTGCACTTGAGAAGAAAGTGTATTCTGCCACTTTTGGATGGAATGTTCTATAAATATCAATTAAATCTATCTGGTCTATTGTGTTATTTAAAGCTTGTGTTTCCTTATTTATTTTATTTTGGATGATCTATTGGTGTAAGTGGGGTGTTAAAGTCCCCTACTCTTATTGTGTTACTGTTGATTTCTCCTTTCATGGCTGTTAGCATTTGCCTTATGTATTGAGGTGCTCCTATGTTGGGTGCATAAACATTTATAATTGTTATATCTTCTTTTTCGATTGATCCTTTGATCATTATGTAGTGTCCCTCCTATCTCTTGTAACAGTCTTTATTTTAAAGTTTGTTTTACTTGATATGAATATTGCTACACCAGCTTTCGATTTCCATTTACATGGAATATCTTTTTCCATCCCTTCACTTTCAGTCTGTGTCCCTACTTCTGAAGTGGGTCTCTGGTTGACAGCATATATATGGATCTTGTTTTGTATCAGTTTAGCAAGCCTGTGTCTTTTGGTTGGGACATTTAATCCATTTACATTCAAGGTTATTATCGATATGTATGTTCCTATTACCATTTTCTTAATTGTTTTGGGTTTGTTCTTGTGGGTCTTTTTCTTCTCTTGTGTTTCCTGCCTAGAGAAGTTTCTTTCGCATTTGTTGTAAAGCTGGTTTGGTGGTGCTGAATTCTCTTAGCTTTTGCTTGTCTGAAAAGCTTTTGATTTCTCTGTCAAATCTGAATGAATTCCTTGCTGGGTACAGTAATGTTGGTTGTAGGTTTTTCTCTTTCATCACTTTAAGTATATCCAGCCACTTCCTTCTGGCCTGCACAGTTTCTGCTGAAAAATCAGTTGATAACCTTAGGGGGATTCCTTTGTATGTTATTTTTTGTTTTTCCCTGGCTGCTTTTAATATATTTTCTTTGAATTTAATTTTTGTTAGTTTGATTAATATGTGTCATTGTGTGTTTTTCCTAGGGTTTATCCTGTATGGGATTCTCTGTGCTTCCTGGACTTGGGTGACTATTTCCTTTCCCATGTTAGGGAAGTTTTCAACTGTAATCTCTTCAAATATTTTCTCAGTCCCTTTCTTTTTCTCTTCTTCTTCTGGGACCCCTATAATTTGAATCTTGGTGCATTTAGTGTTGTCCCAGAGGTCTCTGAGATTGTCTTCAATTGTTTTCATTGTTTTTTCTTTATTCTGCTCCTTGGCAGTTATTTCCACCATTTTATCTTCCACCTCACTTATTCTTTCTTCTGCCTCAGTTATTCTGTTATTGATTCCTTTAGTGCATTTTTCATTTCAATTATTGTGTTGTTCATCTCTGTTTGTTTGTTCTTTAGTTCTTCTAGATCTTTGTTAAACATTTCATGTATTTTCTCAATCTGTGCCTCCATTCTATTTCCAAGATTCTGGATCATCTTTACTGTCATTACTCTGAATTCTTTTTCAGGTAGATTGCCTATTTCCTCTTCATTTATTTGGTCTTGTAGGTTTTTACCTTGCTCCTTCATCTGTGACATATTTTTTTGTTGTCTCTTTTTTTTTGAGTGGGATTATGTTCCTATCTTACTGGCTGCTTGGCCTGAGGATTCCAACACTGAAGTTTGTGGGCTGTTTGGTAGAGCTGGGTCTTGGTGCTGAGATGAGGACCTTCGTGAGACCTCACTCCAATGAATATTCCTTGGGGTTTGAGTTTCTCTGTTAATCCAGTGGTTTGGACTTGGAGCTCCCACTGTAGGAGCTTTGGCCTGACCCCTCAGCTTGTGAAAGTAGATCCTGCAAGCCGTGTGGGGTGGCAAAGAAAGAAAAAGAGAGAGAACAATAACAAAGTAAAAAATAAAATTAGACTAGGATACTAACAGATATGTTAGAAAGAATATAAAAGTAAAAATATAGATGAATCAACAACCAGAAGGTACAATAGTGCCACAATAGTAAAAAAAGAGGAGGGAGAAGAAAAAATAGAAAAGTGGGGAAAGGCCTTGGCTGTGGAGGGTGGGTCCTAAGCAAGGGCGAGGTTTGGGTGGTGCGTGGGACCAATGCTCAGGATCCACAGGGCTGGAAAAGGCCCTGAGGGCTGTGGGGGGGATGAGGCTTAGGCTGACCCGAACAGAAGGGGCCCAGGCGTGCCCCCCACCCCTGGTCTCAGAGGGTGGGGGACCTCACCTGGGAGCCCAGCAGGCTTCCTGTGCTCGAGTGGGCCAGGCAAATGCCCTCCTCTCAGAGGGCCCCTCCTGCCTGCCTCTCCTCATCTCCCTGGACTCGGGCGCTGATCCTGTCTGACCTCCACTTCTCCTCTCCCCTCAGTACCCCCGTGTCCTACCAGTTCACTTGGGGATCCTCTCGTCTCCTTGGGCATCCTCTCATCTCCTTGGGCATCAGTGTCTCCCACCAGTGGCCAGCAGTTGCCCTAGTTGTAGGGAGATGCTAACTAGGGCGTCTGCCCACACTGCCATCTTGACTCCACCCCCTACATTTACTTATGATATCATGTGTATGATAATGTAAGACTCATGCATATTTACTTTAAAAATGTGTACTCTTTGGAATGTACCTACATCCAGAGTTCTAGGAACTAAAGGTCAGATAGCCAAATAACCTCCAAATAAAGTAGTTTGATTAGGTCATTCTGACTTATAAAAAAAAATTTTGTTGAAATATAGTTGATTTACCACATTGTGTTAATTTTTGTTGTACAGCAAAGTGATTCAGTTGTTATACATATATATATTCTTTCTTATATTCTTTTTTATTCTGGTTTATCACAGGATATTGAATATAGTTCCTTGTGCTATATGGTAGGACCTTGTTGTTTATCCATCCTATATATACTAGTTTGTATTTGCTAATCCCAAGTCCAAATCCTTCCCTCCCCCCACCCCCTGCCCTGCTTCTTGGCAACCACAAGTCTGTTCTCTTCATTTGTGAGTCTGTTTCTGCTTTGTAGAAATGTTTATTTGTGTCATATTTTAGATTCCATATATAAGTGATATTATATGCTATTTGTGTTTTTCTTTCTTTACTTTGCTTAGTATGATAATCTCTAGATCCATCTGTGTTGCTGCAGCTGGCATTATTTCATTCTTTTTTATGGCTGAGTAATATTCCATTTTATTTATACATATATATATATGTATATATAAAATATTCACACACACACACCACATCTTCTTTATCCATTCATCTGTCGATGGACATTTAGGTTGTTTCCATGTCTCGGCTATTGTAAATAGTGCTACTATGAACACAGGGGTGCATGTATCTTTTCAAATTATAGTTTTGTCTGGGTATTTGCCCAGGAGTGGGATAGCTGGGTCATATGGCAACTCTATTTTTAGTTTTTTGAGGAACCTCCATACTGTTTTCCATAGTGACTGTACCAACTTACATTCCCACAGGCAGTGTAGGAGGGTTCCCTTTTCCCTCTCCAACATTTATTATTTGTAGACTTTTTGATGATGGCCATTCTGACCAGTGTGAGTTGTTACCTCCTTGTAGTTTTGATTTGTATTTCTCTAATAATTAGCGATGATGAGCATCTTTTCATGTGCCTGTTGGCCATCTGTATATCTTCTTTGGAGAAATGTTTGTTTAGGTCTTCTGCTCACTTTTTGATTGAGTTGTTTGTTTTTTTCTTATTGAGTTGTATGAGCTGTTTGTATATTTTGGAAAGTAAGCCCTTGTCGGTTACATCATTTGCAAATATTTTCTCCCAGTCCATAGGTTGTCTTTTTGTTTTGTTTATAGTTTGCTTTGCTGCACAGGAGCTTGTCAGTTTGATTAGGTCCCATTTGTTTATTTTTGCTTTGATTTCTATTGCCTTGGGAGACTGACCTAAGAAGACATTGGTATGGTCATTCTGACTTTAAGGTGGGAGGATTGATATGACATTTATGCTCTCACTTCTCCAACCTGCCAGATATGGCTAATCAACCATGGCACTCTTAAAAGAGTTCAGACTCAAGCTAACAAGCCTCATTAGCACTCCAGGAAGTCACTGCCAGTAGGAGGGGCTCCTAAGATGAAACTTCTTAGCCATTTGCGTGTGTAGGTATGGTAAGAAATTTTGCACTGAGGATTTGAGGATAAATGAGCCCAGGGAAGTGAATTTTTACTTGAATTTGCTTTCTGTCTCATTTCTTCCAATGAGAACATGATAATTTGCTGTATATATATATATATATACGTGTATATATATATATATTCAACCTTAGAGGAATCCCAGTCCTGATCTGTTTAAACAGGGTATGCATACCCCTGAGGGGGCTTGAAGACTTTCTAGGGGTACACGGCTTCGGCAACTTTAAGGAGATCATTTTGTAGATGTTCAGTTTCCATGTTTTGCTTGCTCAAGCTGATGTGTCTGAGACCCACTCCTGCAGTCAGGTTTTGTCTTTCTTTCCTTCCTTTTCACACTTGACTGTCTCCTACTGTGCAAAAGAAATGTGCACCCATCTGAATCTTATGAGGCATTTCCCAGGCTGCAAAAAAACTTAGGGGCGCTGAACAGAGGGATGTTTGAAATGTAGAGCTCCTGAATGACAGCCCCAGGGTTTGGTTAAAAAAAGAAAAAGAGAGAGAGAGAAAATTAAAAAAAAAAAAAAAGGCAAAGGGCTATGCTTGATTTCATCGAGGACGTAAGCTCATGAAAAGGCTCTGTGCCCACCTGTCTCAGTCTACACATGTTAGAATTAGGATTCAGAAATAAAAGCGTTTCTGTGGAGCACATAGTGACATTTTTACTTAAATCGAAAAATGAAGCTGGACTTTTTATGGCAAAAATTAGTGATTTGACTAATTGGTTTGACAATTAGGACTGGCTTTGGCAAAGAGGTTTTACCAATTGCAGATATGTTTTGTTAATTGAATGGGCTAAATCTGCAACTCAAAGTATATTTTAAAATATATGTAAATCTCACACATAATATGCAATATACAAGAAATTGTATCTTTGTAACTATTACATTTGAGATAAGAATTTAGGTTCAACTTAAAAATGTATGAGGAGAGATATAATTTTTCAAAATTGTGTTGCCAAGTAAGTTGACAATATTTTAGGTAGATTGGAAAGCAAAGCTTCAAGTTTAATATCCTATAATAATTTTAAAACAACAAAATTATCCTTTGAATAATAGGGCTTGAGCATTTTCAGAGACCATAAAGACCCCTTCAACTTAACAAAGAGAAAACTAGGGTGCAGAAAAGTCCATGAATAGCCCACAACCATTTTCTAAGTTAAGGGGAGGCCTCATCTGTTTCTCCTAATTTGTCAGAGTACTGCCTATTACATTCCTTATAAAAGGCCTATAAAATGGCATTGGCATTTCACAAATGATGATACAAGGGAGCATGAATATACTATAAAGTGCAGGGAGCACACATGCATACAGCTCTACTGTGTCGTAAATTTAGTCTAATAATGATAAAATATGTTTGATAAACATTAATTGAGCATTTAATTAACACTATTTTTTTCTTACCTTCTTAACATTTAGAAGGGCTTTTAGAAATTATTTTTATAGTGCAGTTCTTTTAAAATGTCATCTAGGGAGCCTTGGATCAATTTTTCTTTTTCTTTCAATAATTCTCCCTTTGGCAAATAAAGGCATTCCAAGCTGTTAGAAATGTCATTAGTTTACCGATAAGCCATCATAATACCTTGTAGAGAAAAGAGCCCCAGTCTCAGGAAATAGGTGTCCTGGACCCTAGACTTACATCTATTGCTAATTTGTTGTGTGACCTTAAGCCTCAGTGTGTGTGTGTGTGTGTGTGTGTGTGTGTGTGTGTGTGTGTGAGGTTAGTTGTCAGGGTGTTGAATAGGTTTCACTCCAAGGACCAACTCTAATTGCTGACAATTTCTTAGAGTTTTGCATAGGAAATGATCCTAGGGCTGCTTCTGGTATTTGTGGGAAAGAGTGCTAGGATGGGTTTAGAATATCTATTATGGGCCTCAATGAGGGATGTTATATATTTATCAACCAAAGTGATAAAAAGAGTTATGTTGTCAGGATTTAGTTTTCTGGCACACGGGGAGTGTATATGTGTTTCTTCCTTCTAAATAGAGGTTAATTAAACAAAATAAAAGGTCAAGAGCAGTCATGTTCCTTTAATTACTGTTGGAGAGGTGTCCATTAAGAGTTTTTGAAAATAACTGGCAAGATCACCTCACCATTGCCCTAGATTTACAGCTCACAAGAGATCTACTGAGGAGAATTAGAAATGCATTTATAGGCATTTGAAGGAAGGCCAATGAAGCTGTCATTTGGGGGACAATTCAGTTGTAAGTAGAGCCTCCTAGGAAAAGCATCTTGATTGAGTCACTATTTCTATTGTTTGTCCCATTCCCTTGCAGGTCTAGGAATAAGATTTGTGTGGTTAAACCAGAGATTACTGTCTCTTGATGACAGACTGCTGTTACATTCACATGCATCTCATGTATAACAACATTATATTCAGTTTATGCTGGGACCCATTATATTCAGTTTATTCAGACCTTTTGTGAATCTCTTATCCAAGATATGTACTTCCGATACCAAAGTATCTGGGAAGTGAGCTTAGTACTGATCAGAAGATAAGCATGAGATTATCTTCATGCTCAGGGAGTAGAGTGTGTTGAAGAAGCATTAAAAAGGTTCAAATGGTATGTACTGGACACTTGGCTTAAAGGGCAATGTACTATCATCAGTAGGGGACTTTTCCTTTTATTCTTAGAATGTTGTGTAGCACATCTATGTGACTGCATATGGATTAAATCATATTCCTGTGAGTCATAATTTTTGTGTTTGTGGAACTTGAGGAGGATAACATCAGGGCTGAAAAAGTTGGTGATGCCCTGATTCATCTGGAGACTGTACTGTAGCTAGTGGGTGGGTGCTGTGTGACACAGAATTCCAAGAATTTCCACATGAAGAGAAGATATAATAAAGGCAATCTTCAAGTATAAACATTCCAAAATGGAAGCAAGAGACTTGTATGCTAGTCTGTTTCCTTCTTTTCTCCTTTTTATGGGATGTGAAATATTATGGTAAATGGGAGGCTGAACTGGGAATGTGTAATGTGTAGGGGTTGTTATCTACGTAAATTCATCAAAAGTGGGTCTTTGGGTCTGTAGCTGAGATGCTACATTGCATACTGTGCTCGGCAGACTCCTAGGAACCCACGTTGAAACAGGGAATCAAAACGATGGAGTAACAGTGGGCTAGGATTCTGAGATCCTTTGTGCCATTGACTGCTGATTGCTCTTTATTAGCTATTCTCCCCTTTATTTTTAGTAACAGCATCCCTCTCCAGCCAGTTTTTGAGGAGCAGATGGTTCCCTAGCTAGAGAACACATGTGAGTCAAGGTGTGGCTATGTAAATAAGTTTAAGCCAATGGGATGTGAGCAGAGATGTGTGTAATTTCTAGTTCATCTCCTTAGAGAGCACCTCTTTGCCTTGGGTGGTCTCTTCCCCCTTGTCTGCTGGCTGTGAAATGGTGACAACTGGAACAACCTGAAAGGCATGTGTCACCAGTGGCACAGCCACCCTGCAAGCTCTAGACTGCCTGTGGGAAAGTAGTGAACTTCATTCTTATTATAAGCCACTCTGTTTGGGGGCCTTTTGTTGCAGTGGCTAACTAATACAGAAAATGGTATCCAGAAGTGAGGTCCTACATGAAAATAACTAAAACGATGCTCAGTAGTCTGGCAGTGGGTTGCAGGACAACAGAAACTGCAGGTTCTCGTGCTGCTGACTATAGGCTGTTGAAAACTATTTGGTAAAATTTAGCCTACAATAGCTTGAAAGATGACGCACTTACTGAGTCTGTTGGTCTAGGTTAACTACATGGAAAAACTCATGTAGTTTGATGTTTATCGGCTTTTTCTTGCTGGTTTACAAAGGAGAGATGAAAGCAGACAGGATTAGCCCATTTTGGAAGCAGAGATGGAAAGAAATATAAATCTGCTAAAGGAAAGTCCCTCTGCCTATGACCTGCAGGTTAAATTTGGGGATTCACAGGGTTGGAAAAGTCAGTTCTTCTGTAGCAAACTTCTGAAGATAAAACTGTCATTCAGTACTTTTCTCACAAACCTGTTAAGACACCACATCCAGACCAGGGAGCAACTCAGAGGCAAGGATCTGATTAAGGGCACTGCTTTCCTTCCCAAGCTAACTGTTTCAAGTGGCCTCAGGGTAACAGTCATGAAACTGAGGAAATACAGCGAGCAGTAAATAAAGGCAAGAGTCACTCAGCTTAAGAACTGTGCCCTAAGGAGAACTTTAGGAATGGTTATTGTACTTGGAACGTGGCGGAAGCAAGCGCACAAGAGCCTACTGCAATTTTGAGGGAATTGTTCTGCCAAAGCAACCACAAGTCTGGCCTTCAAAAGCTTATGATTTTTCTAAAGCAGCCCTCCCTACCTCCCGAACCTGTACCAGCAGAAAGCTGGAGTATTTGTCAGTGACCACTTCTCTGGCTATGGGGCCACCATGATGGCGAGTGAGAGAAAACCATCCAGAGAGCAATGCCAGTGACCACAGAGAATACCTGACAAGGGGTTGTCTCCTGATGAACAGAACCACGTTCCAACCAAGAGAATTTCTGTCCTTCCAGGACAGGGGGGTCTCCATAAATCCCAGCCAGCAGGGTTCATCATTGCTGAGGACCATTCATTGCTGTGTGTGTGTGCCATCCTTTTATGACTAGGAGATGTTATGGCAGCTATCCTGCTCCGTCTCTACTATTGCCTGTGAGTACATATGTGTGTGTGTGCGTGCGCACGCGGGATTGAGAGGAGGGGAGAGGGAGAGAGACTAATGAATTACTCTGCAGGTCACTGAAAAGTCCTGACAGAAATGACTTACACCACTCAGAGACCCAGGGCTTTGAGCTGGAGGAAATGCAGGGGACTCGGGGAGGGTGGGAGTGTGTTCCATATGTGCAAAAAGACTGTGCATGAATACTTGGATGGCCAGAGGGTTGGACTATGACAGAGACTAATAACTTCCTCCTAGTATCCTTTCTGTGCTTCTTTTAAGGAAGAAAGCCCTCCCACCCAGCTAGGAATGGCACTTCCTTATCTCCCTTGCAGCAAATTACTCACCGATTGGCTGTGAGCAGAAGGTATATGGATGATTCCCATGTCATCTCCTTCAAGGTCAATTCACATGTCCTAGACTCCTTTTTTTGTCCTGATTCTGACTGGGGAATGATGAGAATTGAGGCAACCTTTGAGCCCTAGTAGGGGATGGTAGGGGGGCTCCACCAGGCCTGGATGGGTCACATCCAGCCTGCTGTGAGAGAGTAAGCAACTTCGATGGGGTTGTTGTGTTTGAGGCATTTTCTCTCATATTCCTAAGTTACCCCGGTGTGCTAGTGGTAGTAATAACAGAATGGCTTGCTGGGATGTTTCTACTAAGCCCTGAGGAAGTATGATAACATGTTACCAGACCCCCAATGGAGAATCTCTCTCTAGAGATGGCGTTGTTTGTTGTTTGTATTGAACAGTGTTAGAGAAACGGTGACATGGTTTGTTTTTCAAAATCTTATATATTTAGCTTGAGTACCTTTTTTTCTGGTGAGATTGCCACTAGATGTGTTTGTATAACTGATTATACTCTAATAGGACTGGAAGATGTTCTGTACAATCCCAATACATATTTATATAATTAGTTCAACCTCCAGCATTCTTGGAGAACCTCACTGTAAGAGGATAAATTAATGAATTAGTATGAGATGGCCTTTAATAGACAACAACTACAACAAAATATGGAATGAGGTCTGCCAAACAGTGGATGCTGTGTGAATTCTATAATAAGAGTATCACTCACATAAGGCTATAGAAATTAATTTTACCTATCACTTTACACTGGGAATAAATTGAGAATGTATAACTAGTTAATGTTCTTTTTTAGAATAAATTTCAGTTTTATACCACCGAGGCTGAAAATAGAATCCAGTTCCCTCGGACGCCTATAGGATGACCCACTGCCACATTTCATATTGGGAGAGAGACACTCAAGACAGTTGTCAGAGTCTACTATTCTAACTTAGCCCAAATTGTGGTGATCTAATTTGTAGTGTGGTTTTAGTGAGGCAACAATCTGTGATAGTTATTATTAACTGATTTGAGGTGTTTTGCATCAAAATATATGACACATGTAAGGAAGCTTGTTTGTGTATGGATGAGGCATGGTGGGGTAATACACGTTCTTATACCCACAAACACATTGATATTCCCAAGACCAGTCTACTAGACAGACATCATAGGTGTACTAACAAATGGATTAATCGTATTTGTAAGAATGGACCCTAAAATGTACTATCATGCTGGCACTCCAAGATGCTTTGGGATAGGCCAATAATGATATGTGCATGGGGAGGAGATACAATAAAATATCAAAATAAAAATATTTTTCTTGTTATTAAGAAGATTTTCCAGGCTGAATAACTGATTTCCAAGAGCTTGGATTTATAAGTATCATCAGTAGGGGAGCTCTGAATATTGGATATGAGGCCATGCGATTTAAAATTACCATGATCTGCTTTTTATATACAGAGGTCACCATGGTATCTGACCCGCCGCCCACAGAGAACGCCCACTGAATTGCGGTCTGAGTAACTGCATTGGTTGCGTTAGTCTGACCAGCTCCCTTCTGTCTGCCTCTGATGATGAAGACACATCAGCTGCTGGGAGCTGAAGGGAAGCCTGCTGGGTTTGGTGTTAGGTTTGGACTTTTAGTGTTGGGTTTATAAACTCAGGTTCTAACCCACTGAGTTAACAACTCAGTCCAGACACTGAGTAATTATTATGCATTTGAATCTGGCACATAGTGTTTTTATGTACAAAAATCTAGTATATTTGGGAAATCAAGCTTAATTGGAATATATCACTTTGTTTATAGCTCTGCTCTGACATCTTTCAAAGTAATTTAAAGGCAGAAAAAGTAAACTTTTACTTTAAACACTTTTCTTTGGTGGGTAGCTTATTTATTTTAATGCCCAGTAATTTAGAAAGGTCATTTAAACAGGGAGAAGGAGAGTCTCTTTCATTTTCTTTATTCTAGGTCATTGGCATTCAAATGTTCTCAGTGCTCCTGTAAAAACAGAGAATAGGAACTTCTCTTCCTTACTACAGTTTTTCTTTCCACTTTCTAACTTTTGGTGAACTCTGGTTGGATCTGAGGTGTGCTGATGGGGTTTTGTGTATGGCTATTTCAAGGACAGAGTCAGTTAAATGGTCTGCAATGGACAAAGCTTTTCTTATGTTACATTGTTAAATATAATACACCTGCAAATAATGTTTTTATGTGAAGTTTCTATTATTGTTTATTTGTAGCAGATAGTGGTCTACATAAAACTTCTAGGCTTATAGCTCTACAGGCTAACAGTATGAATAACTAAACTGTGACAGTTCAGGCTTTCTGCCAAAATGTGTGAGAATGAGCCAGAAAGAATGCTAGAGATGCTGAACTTAATGTTTTCCTTTCCCTTGACACCTTTGCTGTCAGGAGCTGCCTTGGCTTTGGTAGTGAGTTTATCCTGTATCCATGTAACTATGGAAACTGATGTAGGAGTAAGGGAGTACAGTGATGGAGCAATGGGAGCCATGGGGCTATTTTGGCCACTGTTATACTTAAGTTAACATTTACAGGGTCAGGGCTTGCCTGGTGGCGTAGTGGTTGGGAATCCACCTGCCAATGCAGGGGACATGGTTTTGAGCCCTGGTCTGGGAAGATCCCACATGCTGCGAGCAACTAAGCCCATGCACCACAACTACTGAGCCTGTCGCTCTAAAGCCCACAAGCCACAGCTACTGAGCCCGTGTGCCACAACTACTGAAGCCCACGTGCCTAGAGCCTGTGCTCCGCAACAAGAGAAGCCACCACAATGAGAAGCCTGTGCACTGCAATGAAGAGTAGCCTCCACCTGCCACAACAGAGAGAGCCCGCGTGCAGCAACGAAGACGAAATGCAGCCAAAAAATTAAATTAAATTAAATTTAAAAAAATTAAAAAATATATACAGTGTCGTAGAATTTATAAATGCACAAGATCCCAGAGATTATTACATCTTTCACTTTTTTGGTTGGCTTAAGTTGAACTCGTGTCACACCCTGCTGGTGGTGCTTTATTGTCCCAGTGGTTCAAAAAAGATAGGAGCAGTGCTGGGTCACAATCTGGTCATGTGACCTTAGAACTTTAAGCCCTGTTCTCTCTCCTGGTGTCTGGTTTATCATCTCTATGTGAAATTAAGGAAATACTCCCATTTACCATTGCAACAAAAAGAATAAAATACCTAGGAATAATACCTAGGAATAAACCTACCCAAGGAGACAAAAGACCTGTATGTAAAAAACTATAAGACACTGATGAAAGAAATTAAAGATGATACAGACATGTGTGATATACCATGTTCTTGGATTGGAAGAATCAACACTGGGAAAATGATTATACTACTCAAAGCAATCTGCAGATTCAATGCAATCCCTATCAAACTACCAATGCATTTTTCACAGAACTAGAACAAAAAATTTCACAGTTTGTATGGAAACACAAAAGACCCCAAATAGCCAAAGCAATCTTGAGAAAGAAAAATGGAGCTGGAGGAATCAGGCTCCCAGACTTCAGACTATACTACAAAGCTACAGTAATCAAGACAGTACGGTAGTGGCACAAAAACAAATATAGGTCAATGGAACAGGATAGAAAGCCCAGAGATAAACCCACGCACATATGGTCACCTTATTTTTGATAAAGGAGGCAAGAATATACAATGGAGAAAAGACAGCCTCTTCAATGGGAAAACTGGACAGCTACATGTAAAAGAATGAAATTAGAACACTCCCTAACACCTTACACAAAAATAACTCAAAATGGATTAAAGACCTAAATGTAAGGCCAGACACTGTAAAACTCTTAGAGGGAAACAGGCAGAACACTGTATGACATAAATCACAGCAAGATCCCTTTTTTTTTTTTTGCAGTACATGGGCCTCTCACTGTTGTGGCCTCTCCCGTTACAGAGCACAGGCTCCAGACGCACAGGCTCAGCGGCCATGGCTCACGGGCCCAGCTCCTCCACAGCATGTGGGATCTTCCCGGACCGGGGCATGAACCTGTGTCCTCTGCATCGGCAGGCAGACTCTCAACCACTACGCCACGAGGGAAGCCCGCAAGATCCTTTTTGACCCACCTCCTAGAGAAATGGAAATAAAAACAAAAATAAACAAATGGGGCTTAATGAAACTTAAAAGCTTTTGCATAACAAAGGAAATCATAAACAAGATGAAAAGACAACCCTCCGAATGGGAGAAAATATTTTCAAATGAAGCAACTGACAAAGGATTAATCTCCCCAAATTTACAAGCAGCTCAATATCAAAAGAACAAACAACCCAATCCAAAAATGGGCAGAAGACCTAAGATGTTTCTCCAAAGAAGATATACAGATTGCCAACAAACACATGAAAGGATGCTCAACATCACTAATCATTAGAGAAATGCAAATCAAAACTACAATGAGGTATCACCTCACACCAGTCAGAATGGCCATCATCAAAAAATCTGCAAACAATAAATGCTGGAGAGGGTGTGGAGAAAAGGGAACCCTCTTGCACTGTTGGTGGGAATGTAAATTGATACAGCTACTATGGAGAACAGTATGGAGGTTCCTTAAAAAACTAAAAATAGAACTAC